>NC_053140.1:50525361-50837229 GCF_016808335.1 Panicum virgatum | reverse complement strand
TTGGAAAATATACCGAAAATTGCCTAGATATCTAACAATCCAAAAACCTGATCGTGTTAATAGGCTTTCGGTATCTAGCTTTGCTGCATCAATCAAACCATCACCTTTTGATGGTTCAAATTACAAACGTTGGCAAGAGCGGCTTATACTGTGGTTAACACTATCGAGAGTGATCCATGTGAAAGAGGGTAAGCCTGAACAATTCTCTCCAGAGGAAGGGAGTGCGTTCGATGAGACTGATATCCTCTTTCGAGGCTTGATCATTAGTGTTCTCGGTGATAACCTGGTGGATTCTTATATCCGGCTGCCAACTGGCAAAGCATTGTGGGATGCTCTTGAGGCTCAATATGGAGTATCTGACGCCGGGAGTGAGTTGTATATCATGGAGCAGTTCCTTGAGTACAGGATGGTCGAAGACCGTTCTGTAGTGGAACAGGCTCATGAAATACATACTCTGGCAAAAGATCTCAAAAATTGCAGCAAAGAGTCCCCATGTGTGTTACCCAATAAGTTTGTGGCTGGAGGTATAATCTCTAAGCTGCCACCTTCTTGGAGGGACTTTGCTACTTCTCTAAAACACAAGAGATAGGAGTTCACAATAGATGGACTCATAGGGACTCTTGATGTTGAGGAGAAGGCGAGAGCAAAGGACATACGTGGGAAAGGAGTTGTTGGTGCTTCAACGTGCCAATCTTGTTCAGAAGAACAACTCCCACAAGAACAAGAAAAAGCCACCGCAGAACCAACCAAAGACTAAGAAGACAACCACTTTTAAGAAGAAGAAGAAGACGGGAGCTTGCTATGTGTGCGCTAGTACGGATCACTTTGCTGCAAAGTGTCCGAACCGCAAAGGCAACGACTCCACCAACATGGTTATTAGCGAGCCTGGAGGAACTTCGGGGTACGGTAATTTATTACCTAATGTTCTTTCAGTCTTTGGTTCACCCGAGTGGTGGGTTGACACTGGTGCTAATATTCATGTTTGTGCTGATGCTTCTTTGTTCTCTTCTTACCAGACCGGCGGGACTTCCTCCTTGCTGATGGGGAACGGATCACATGCGCGTGTTCTTGGTGTTGGTACGGTAAATCTGAAGTTTACTTCGGGGAAGACCGTGCAGCTGAAGAACGTGCAGCATGTCCCCCACCATCAAGAAGAATTTAGTCAGCGGCTCTCTACTGTGTAGAGATGGTTTTCAAATTAGTCTTTGAGTCCAATAAATGTATCTTGTCTAAGTTTGGTACTTTTGTTGGAAAAGGTTATGAAAGCGGAGGCTTGTTCCGTCTTTCTTTGTCAGATGTTTGTAATAAAATTGCATACAATGTTATTACGTTGATGAAACAAATGTTTGGCATTCGAGGCTTTGTCACGTTAATTTTGGTTGTATGATGCGCTTAGCTAATTTGAGCTTAATTCCAAAGTTTCACTTTTGTCAAAAATTCTAAGTGTCATGTATGTGTTGAATCAAAACAAACTCGTAAGCCTCATAAGACCGCGGAGGCAAGGAGCTTGGCACCCTTAGAATTAATTCATTCCGATTTGTGCGAAATGAATGGAGTGTTGACAAAAGGTGGGTAAAAAATATTTCATGACTTTGATTGATGATAGTACTAGATTTTGTTACATCTATTTGTTGAAGTCAAAAGATGAAGCTTTACATTACTTTAAAATCTATAAAGCTGAAGTAGAAAACCAACTTGAGAGAAAGATCAAAAGAGTTAGGTCAGATCGTGGTGGCGAGTATTTCTCAAATTTATTTACTTTATTCTGCGAGGAACATGGTATTATTCATGAGAGGACGCCTCCCTATTCACCTCAGTCAAATGGGGTTGCCGAAAGAAAGAACCGCACTCTAACGGATTTGGTTAACGCCATGTTAGATACAGCGGGACTTTCCAAGGAATGGTGGGGTGAGGCTATATTGACTGCATGTCATGTCCTAAACCGTGGTTCCTACAAAGAATAAAGAGATAACTCCATTCGAGGAATGGGAGAAGAAAAGGCCAACACTGTCATACTTACGTACATGGGGTTGTTTGGCAAAAGTGAGTGTGCCAATAACCAAGAAACGTAAGCTTGGACCTAAAACTGTGGATTGTATCTTTCTAGGTTATGCTATTCGCAGCGTTGGATATAGATTTTTAATAGTGAAATCTGGAGTACCTGACATGCATGTTGGTACTATAATGGAGTCCAGAGATGCTACATTTTTTGAAAACATTTTTCCCATGAGAGATGAAACAAGTTCATCTAGGCAAGAGTTCATCGAGGATGATGGCTCTGCTGAGCCGATAGAACACAATGAACATACACTTGTAGAAAATCCTGAGGAGGATAACAATGATGCTCCGAGAAAGAGCAAGAGACAAAGGACTGTAAAGTCTTTTGGTGATGATTTCATTGTATACCTCATAGATGATACACCCAGAACTATTGAAGAGGCATATTCATCTCCTGATGCTGACTATTGGAAGGAAGCAGTAAGGAGTGAGATGGATTCTATCATGTCTAATGGAACCTGGGAGGTCGTTGAACGTCCTTATGGATGTAAACCGGTTGGATGCAAGTGGGTATTCAAGAAAAGCTTAGGCCAGATGGTACTATTGAAAAGTACAAGGCTAGGCTTGTGGCAAGGGTTATACCCAAAAAGAAGGAGAAGATTTCTTTGACACTTATTCACCAGTTACCCGATTGACCACAATTCGAGTGTTACTTTCCCTGGCAGCCTCTTATGGTCTTCTTGTTCATCAGATGGACGTTAAGACGGCTTTCCTCAATGGAGAGTTAGAAGAGGAGATCTATATGGATCAGCCGGATGGGTTTGTATCAAAGGGTCAAGAAGGAATGGTTTGTAAGTTGTTAAAATCTTTATATGGTCTCAAGCAAGCGCCTAAGCAGTGGCATGAAAAGTTTGATAGAACTTTGACCTCTGCCGGCTTTGTTGTGAACGAAGCTGACAGATGTGTGTACTATCGCTATGGTGGGGCTGAAGGAGTGATTTTGTGCTTGTATGTGGATGACATACTGATCTTTGGCACTAGCCTTAATGTGATTAAGGAAGTCAAAGAGTTTTTATCTCAAAATTTTGAGATGAAGGATCTGGGAGAAGCTGATGTTATCCTTAATATAAAACTGGTAAAAGAGATCAATGGTGGGGTGATTCTTACACAGTCTCACTATGTGGAGAAGGTGTTAAGTCGCTTTGGTTATAGCGACTATAAACCTGTCTCAACACCATATGATGCCAGTTTAATTCTTAGAAAGAACAAAAGGATAATGCGAGATCAGCTGAGATATTCTCAGATCATTGGTTCATTAATGTATTTAGCGAGCGCTACAAGACCTGACATCTCGTTTGCTGTAAGCAAACTGAGCCGGTTTGTTTCACCCGGGAGATGATCATTGGAAGGCTCTTGAAAGAGTAATGTGCTATCTGAAGAGGACAATGAACTATGGAATTCACTACACCGGGTACCCAAGGGTACTAGAAGGGTATAGTGATTCAAATTGGATTTCTGATGCTGATGAGATAAAGGCCACAAGTGGATATGTGTTTACACTTGGTGGTGGAGCTGTTTCCTGGAAGTCTTGCAAGCAGACCATCTTAACGAGGTCAACTATGGAAGCAGAACTCACAGCATTAGATACCGCCACTGTTGAGGCTGAGTGGCTTCGTGAGCTCCTTATGGACTTGCCGATAGTTGAAAAACCGTTACCGGCAATCCTAATGAACTGTGACAATCAAACGGTAATTGTCAAGGTGAATAGTTCAAAGGATAACATGAAGTCATCTAGACATGTAAAAAGGCGGTTGAAATCTGTCAGAAAATTGAGAAACTCCGGAGTTATAGCCCTGGACTATGTTCAGACGGCTAAAATCTGGCAGATCAGTTTACAAAGGGTCTTTCACGAAATGTGATAGACAATGCATCTATGGAATTGGGCTTGAGACCCACGTGAGTCATTCTATAGTGGAAACCTGTCCTATGTGATCGGAGATCCCGTGAATTAGGATGGTGAAACAAACTAAAGTCTGACAGTGAGAAGAGAACCTTTGTAAAAAGGGCTCATTCCGTGTATAAGGTGCATTTCTCTTCTAATCTGTATGGCAGGTTGGTCTATACCTTAATGTGTGCCAGGTGGTTTCTTTTAAACAAATGAGTTGTTTTCTTGAAACAAAGATGTTGTCCTACAGAACATCTGAAAGGAACACACCTATATGAGTTTGACCACTGGTCGTGGTCTATGAGAATTGGGTATTCTATAGAAACTCATGAAGGGCCTGGAGTATGACTTATAAGCTCCAAACCGCGGGGATGCTTTTGCAGCCTAGTACTAGTGTAGGGCTCTGGTCAAACTTGTTTGCACAAAACTGGCAATTCAAGGCATAGTCCATTGCACAGTTGTGAATAAGTGTAGGCTTTGTCCTAGATGGAAGTTCAACTTAACAGTCTCTGTCGAATACTGGTATATCAATGAGGGAATGAGGATATTTCTAGTGTGGCTTGAATTTCTTGGTGGGGATTGTTGGAGTAATGGGCTTGGCCCATTTATTCTAAAGCATTAAAAGAATTTAAAGCCCACTATTAATGCTAGGGAATCAATGCTTAATTCCGTACCGGGAATTGAGGAGGATCTCAACCGACTTAAAAGGTGGACTTCGTGTACACCACTTGTGAAGCCGGTAAGAGGAGGACGGTGAACCACACGCGCGCGCGCGCTCGCTCGCCTCGCCGAGCCGGGCCGGGCCGGGCCGGGCCGGGCCGTGGCCGAGGCGAGGCGAGGCGCGGCGCGGCGCGGCGCGGCCGGCCGGACGGGCGGTGCGCGTGCGCGTGCGCGTGCGCGGCCGGACGTGACGTACAGGTGCGGTGCGGTGCGGCGCGGCGCGATGTGATGGCTATTTTGCCGTTGACAGCAATTAATCGTGCGATTAAACGTGCAATTAAATCTGTAATTAATGGCCATAACCACATCACCTAAATGACTCTGATGGTGTCCAGGTTCAACGATCCTGAGCACCTGAGTCACTATATAAGGAGTGCCATTCCCCTCATCCATTCTGCACCAGAGCACTGAGGCAACTCGGCTCCTCTCTTCTCCCTCTCCAGTTGCAACAACTGAGTTCCCCAACGCTAATTTCTGCGCGCACAGAATTAGCGTGAGCAGGCCTCCGAAACCTTGCTCGCCTTGAGATCCTGCACGGGATAGGCGGGCAATCAGGTTTTTGGGTAACGCTTTAGCGTGACTGCTCAAAAATACTAAGGCTTTGCCCGATTGAACGACTACTTCCTGGTGGACGAGCCGAACGACTACGTCGACTACATTCTGGTGGCCGAACGACTACGTCGACTACATCTTGGTGACCGTTCGCGGGACTGCACTGCGAACTTCTTCCTGCACCGATTTAGTTCGACTACTTCGACTGAGGCCAACCGAGTAGATGTCTACTCCAGTTGGTAACAGCGCAGCCAATGCCTCCGGCAACGGCCCCGCTTCAGGGTACTCCCTGAAACTTTGGTTATTTATATTGTTTATGCTTATATGTGTGATAAGTATAAACATGTTCACATGTTTTATTTTACTCCTTAAAGTCATAGAAATATTGCTAGTTTATACATTTAATTTTGGAATTAAAATATACCGAAAATTGCCTAGATATCTAACAAATATGTAGCAAGGCGCTTTGATCTATAACAATTTCAAAGTTTAGAGCCATACAGTGGTGGAGTCGCTTCATGTTAATTGGGTGCCGCAGAATGATTTAACCAGAAACTTTTGAAAGAATGCACATCTCAATTAGATTGGCCATAATTAAGGTTTATCCAGAAACGTCTGCATGTATATGCACATCAGAAATTTGGATCGGCCAGGAGAACCGTAGGAATTTTAGTGCATCGGATTGATTGGCTATAAAATCAGATGCCAGCATACCTTGGTAGCCCTCTGACGGATGGAACTTTTGCTTAGACTTTGAGCAATCATTTTTAATAGTCATGGCTCTCCAAACTCCAAGTCATACGCATGCACTGCCACGCTGGAACAAACTTGCTGCTGGAAACCTTTTATTGGATCGGCCAGCCAGAAACTTTTTAGGTGTACGCAGGCAGTCGATTGGATCAGCTAGGCAGCTAGCAACATGCACACATTTGAATGGATCGCCCAAAAGTATACATACCGTCGGAGGATGTTCGAAGGTGATTTGAAAGCAGGCAGCCTGGGCGGAGGACAGTGGCAGGCATCCAATTTGGATCGTCAATGGAGACCCACGTAGGTACGGAGTGGTTGAGTGGTCCGCGATACGGTTGGTGAGTACGGGCGTACGGCGGCGGCGGCGCAGTGCGGATCGGCGTGCGTGGTGGTGAGAAAAAGAGGGCGGCGGCGACGTATTATTGTTCATGCGAGGGGACGTAGAGGTTGATCCCCATGCAGGGCCGAGGACAGGCGAGGGAAGAGCAGGCACCGACGACGACGGCGAGGGAGGAGCTCGCGACGACGACGGACGAGCAGGCAACATAGAGAACAAGCTGGGGAGGTTACTACAGATTGGAACGTGAGGCGATCTATACGGGGAAAGACCGCAAGGTAGACGATATTTTCGGAGCAGTTTCCATCCCGGACGGCCCCGCAGCATCGCCTGGCCAAGAAACAAGCCGCGCGGCCAGAGATTGAGCAGCGTTTTTTTGCGGAGAAAAGATCAGAGGCGGAAGGGGGGCGACGGGTCGGGCGACGTACGACGGGGCCGAGGACGGACGACGAAACGAATGACGACTGAAAATTTTGTCACCCTTAGCCTCTTTTTAGTAGTAAAGATAGACTGAAAATTTTGTCACCCTTAGCCTCTTTTTAGTAGTAGAGATAGAGATTCAACTCAGTGCGTCTAAAGTTCCGTTCTAAAGAGATTTGAACTATCTTGAGCTATACTCGAGTTGTACGTGCGTCAATACTTGCGAAGGTAAATACTTTACCTTTACCTGACAAGCTTGAGGTACAAGGTACTATTGTGAGCAACCCAAATATCAGAAAATCATAATCACATTCCGTTCACGGTGAGCCGGAAAAAGGTGAGTGTTGTGTGAAATAAAAAAGCGAGGCAAATAGACCGTGATAACTATTTACGCTTGTCCCACTGCGAAATTTACACGAAATGTTATTTATTCATATTCAATTTATAAAAAGTTAAAACAATTGAAATCCTTTTTCACCAAGATTAGGTCCACCGTACTCCTCGCAGAGGCCCTACTTGTCAGTCCAAAAAGTTTGACAAAAGAGAGGGGGAGATTGGTTTCGTCAATGTTTTCCACCAAAATCTTAATACTTTTTACACCAGCAATTTTCTATACTCATCATTAATTTATAAAAAGTTGAAACAACTGAAACCCTTTCTCGCCAAGATTAGGCCCACCGTACTCCTCACGGAGGCCTCATTTGTCAGTCCAAAAGGTTTGACGAAAGAGGGGGAGATTAGTTTCGTCAATGTTTTCCACCAAAATCTTAATATCTTTTACACCAACAATTTTCTATACTCACCTCTTATACCCACATATTACTTTTCTTTAGCATATACTTTTACTTTCTTTTGCACATACGAGATGGATTAAGACCCACTTGTCAATAACACATGCGGACCAGACCAACGTACCAAACCAAAAATTTGGGTGGAAACTTACTCACTTTAGTAATAATATATAAATCTTTTAATATTATTCTTTCTGTGGCAGGTGTTATATATTGACGTGAAGCGTGTACTTCTTAATTATATTATGAATTTATTAGTATTCTTTGAGGGACATATTTGCCCGCTGTGGAAGAGACTCTTCACTTGTGGTATGGAATTCCTGGTTTTGAACCAATCTTTTTTTTATAGAATTTTAATGGAGTTTTTTATATGTAAGACTGTTTAAGATTCCCTTCCTAATAGCCCGGCATCTTGTGCGGGAGATTTCGCATTGAGCACATCATCATCAATTCATCAATCTTTTCTTCATCAATCATCATCATCATCATCAATCTATAAAAAGTTGAAACAACTAAAACTCTTTCTCACCAAGATTAGCCCCACCATACCCCTCATGGAGACCCCATTTGTCAATCAAAAGGTTTGACGAAAGAGAGGGAGAAATTAGTTTCGTCAATGTTTCTCATCAAAATCTTAATACTTTTTACACCAACAATTTCCTACACCCACCTCTTATACGTGCATGTCACTTTCCTTTAGCACATACTTTTACTGTTCTTTCCACATACATTCACTCATAATTCATGTCATTATTTATTTTGGAAGATAATAATTGACATCATTTTTTATGGAAGAAAAAGAAAGACGTGTATTATTTTTGAAAAAAAATAACATCATTATTTGATGGAAAAAATTAAATACGTACATGTGGCACGTACATTTCTGCTAGTACTCTACAAGGGAAAAAATGTCATTTAAACGTCGGAGAGGAGTTCCAGCAGTGCACACGTGACACGCCTCTGTAATTCATGGCTCAAAGGGCATATATTATATTTCGTTGGCCAAATTCATTTCTCCGAGTGTTTCGTGGGTCCGATTCACTGTGCTGGGCCAAACACAACCAACAACAGCCTCTCTCCGTGGCTGCTTTCGCACACACGTCCAAGAGTTGGGCCCAATACTGCTAAAATACTGTAGCAGGGCCTTGCACCACACAGTCCCTGGCCCCCGCGGCGGAAGGTCTCGCTGTAGCCCAACTCTCTGACAACGCCGTGGCAACTGAGGGCGCGTTTAGTTCCCCGTCCAAAAATTTTTGGATGTCAAATCAGCACTTTGACCGGATGTCGGGAAGACTTTTCGGACACTAATTAAAAAACTAATTTCAGAACTCACTTGGAAACCACGAGACGAATGTTTTGAGGCCTTTGACCGCGTCATTAGCACATGTGGGTTACTGTAGCACTTATGGCTAATCATACACTAATTAGACTTAAAAGATTCGTCTCGTCATGTACATCCAAACTGTGTAATTAGTTTTATTATTTAATTACATTTAGTGCTTCATATATGTGTTTAAAGTGGAGGTGAAAATTTTTGGGAACTAAACACGCCCTGAACAAATGCAGACACAGATATTAGGAGCCGTTCGGACGAGTCAAACCATCACACAAGATTTAATAAATATTTTATTTAAATTTATTTTTATATCTAAATAAATGTTTTGTATTGTTAGAATAAATTTGACTGGATTACATATGTAGATCAATTTATTAAATTAATTTAGATTCAAAACATAAAATTTAAAATGGATAGAACTAGTGTAACCGATTTGAGGGGTCACACAGCAGCGCCCGGTAGGAGCGCGGGCGGAGTGGACCATGACGAACGAACCCGCACGGCCACACACTCCCATGCCCACCCCCTCGGTCAGGGGCGGATGCACACCCCGGGCCACCCGGGCCGTGGCCCGGGGTTCGGCCCAATTTTTTTTTATTTTACAGTAGTTTTTACCTCTTGATTTGGATCAATTGCTGGAGAAGGACTTGGATCAATTGATGAAGAAGAATAAATATATTACTTCGCGATGTTGCTTTTTGTATGTTATCTATCTTTCCGTTTATATTTTCATGTATCTTTTGAACTGTGAGTTTGTGGACGTCTATACTTAAAACTCGGCCCGGGGTTCAATTCAATCCTGGTTCCGCCACTGCCCTCGGTCCGCAGCCCCAGCGTCGCGACGCGCAGCCGGCCGCCGCGCGAGGCGCGACCACGACCATGCCGTGGCGCGGGGCGCTCCCGCACCGCACCCCGAGAGCGGTCTACCCGTAGGCTGCAGCCACCCACGGCCGGCCAGCGGCTGCCTGCGGTGGAGTTCCGTTTCCGCTAAACACCGGGATTTGACCGAAAACGAAATGGTTAACCCTGCAGTGGACTGATGAAGTCATGATTACAGCGCGTGCGCAGTAGGCCGCAGTATAAAGCTCCGCTCGCCCCGGGGGGCGCGGCTCCGGTCTGCCGCCCCTTGTTCCTATCGCGTGGTGCGACCCGGGATCCCCTCGTGCTCCCCTGTCCCCCTCCGCCGCCCCGAGGGCGAGGACCCCGCAGATCCCATCGAAATTCACGGCCGCATCCAGGCCGGCCCTCACCCGGCTCCCGGCGACGACCAATTCTCCCCCTGGTATGGCATCTCTGACTCGCTGCACGCTACTGCTGTTCATCCTTTCGTTCAAGCACTCCAGTCCTGCGCTTGGACGGCGGTCCTGTTCGCTTAAGGTTCGAGGTCCGCGTCTTGGCCGGCCGATTCGGCGATGCTGGGCTCCCGGGGGCGAATTCTTGTCTCTAGGATTGTTGGTTGGTGTTTCTTGGGTTAAGCGATTTCTGTGAGCTGAGCACTCTGAATCTAACATGGAGGTGCAACTACTGTTGGCCATGGGTGGCCACTTGATGGAGCACCCTAAATATTGCAGAGGCTGAATTTCCCACTGTTAGGGGTATGTAGAATTGGAAATTCTGTGAAAGGAGGCGATATTCCTTCTACTGATTTAGCAGATAGGTAGATCGTGGATATACTTCTGTTTGCCCTCTATGCTTGCTTGCAAAGGAGATTTGTGTTTCTGAACACATGTAGAACTGCCAAACAGGAAAGGCCGTTCTCCTGATATGTTTGAATGGGGGGAGGGTAATTATGTAACTATTGAAGGCACATACAACATATTTATGCAATGTCTTGATGGTACTTTGCAGAAGTAGATTAGCTTTCTGGTGCGGTTTTATGGTTCATAATTAGTGGAGCCGTAGAGAACCACCATACACCAATTACTTTTCATTATAGCTGAACTGCATCAATGATTGTTCCGGGGGTTACAAATCTACGTTACCATCTATTCCTTGCTCTTCAAAAACGGGGATCTTTCATTTGTCCTGTGCATGCTTGGACATACATGCTGCGCAATACGACATAGATGGTTATGTGGCATTTTTGGTATATTTCAGCCTGAGTAATAGAATTTGATTTGGATATTTGGATGTGGGGTGATGATTTGTGCAATAATTGTTGCATCTGATGGAGTGTCGCGACTCATGCAGATGCCCTAAAGGCGTCAATTGGGTCGAGAGCTGATAGTTTGGTAGCCGTCAGCCGAGTGGTTGAGTTGCATATTCTGGGTGGTTGCTTCCATATGATCTTCCCAATTGGAGCTAGGATTTAGTCATCTGCAAGCTTTTGGACCAGCGCAATAACTGATTTTTAGGGCAATAACTGCCGTGTTGGATGGCATTTTCTAAACTCGCACGTATACACTAAAGCTACTAATCATCTCGAGAGTTGAGATTCGATGGAAAAGTGGAAATCTGTCGCTACTTACTAGATGCTCAGCCATACAGCCATGTGTCTGCCATTGTACAGCCTCATGCAGAGTTACGGAGAAGATGAGATAATAGAAAGGCTGGGTTTGTGTATGTGGATCATGTGTTTTCACACTAGTATGTATAAAGGTGATGTCATGTCCTGTAACGGTAGATTGTTGCTGGCCGTGATTGGCGGTCACCTTGCAATATTGCTAAGCTTCTGACGGAACTGAAATTAAGTGATACCATTTCTTGAATAGCAACAGCATGCTTACATCTGATCGGTAATGTTGGTTATTATTGGCAGTCACCTCTCAGTAGTGCTAAGCTTCTGATGGAACTGAAATTAAGTGATAAGATTTCAATATTGCTAAGCTTCTGACAGAATTGAAATTAAGTGATACCGTTTCTTGAATAGCAACAGCATGCTTACATCTGATCGGTAATGTTGGTTATTATTGACAGTCACCTCTCAATAGCGCTAAGCTTCTGATGGAACTGAAATTAAGTGATAGGATTTCTTTCAAGTAGATTGTGCTAACTCTGAAGTCTTGAATGGCAACAGCATGGTTACATCTGATCAGTAATGTTGATTTTTTTTGCAGTTGTCGTTTCTCCTACCTTCATGATGTTTAGATAATCAGCGGTGCTGGGTTTTAGCCCTGTTTTGAAATTTTAAATTCTGCTAAGGATTCAGTCCTAGCCGTGAAAGATGAATGGCTCAAATGGTTCCCAAGAGCATCATGTCAATGGAGAGGAGAAGGTAGTGCATCATGTTAACCGGCCCATTCTGAACAATGGACCAAAGCACCGTCCATTTACCCCCATGAGGCGTTGCCGTGGTGTAGCATGTGTAGCGATTATACTGTCAACAGCATTCTTATTGATAGTCTACTTGGCCCCTATTACTACTTTTGTTGTGCGGCTGTTCAGCGTGCATTACAGCCGAAAGACGACTTCCATTCTGTTTGGAATTTGGTTATCTTTATGGCCATTCTTGTTTGAAAAGATAAACAAAACCAAGTTTGTCTTCTCTGGTGAAAATGTGACTCCAAAAAGGCGTGTATTGTTATTTGCTAACCACAGGACTGAAGTTGACTGGATGTACTTGTGGGATCTTGCACTGAGGAAAGGCTATTTAGGATATATCAAGTACATACTTAAGAGCAGCTTGATGAAGTTACCTATTTTTAGCTGGGCATTTCACATTTTCGAGTTTATCCCGGTAGAACGGAAATGGGAGATTGATGAAGCAATTATGCAGAACAAATTATCAAAATTTAAGAACCCCAGAGATCCTATCTGGTTGGCAGTTTTTCCTGAAGGCACGGATTATACGTAAGGCATAATTATCTTTGAAATTAATTGTTTGTATATTTGTCATGTAATTCACATGCATGACTGAATATATACTTAATCACATATATCAATGTCTTAAATTTCCGTAGTCACTGATTACCATATCAAACATTACATGTGGTCATCCATTTCTACATTGCTTCTATGTGTTGCTTGTCATTTTATTGAATGTGCATTATTCTTCCTCTTTTCCTATATTTGGTTGCTGATTGCTCATTCTATCTTAGTGAGAAGAAATGCATCATGAGCCAAGAGTATGCTTCAGAGCATGGTTTGCCTAAGCTAGAACATGTCCTCCTTCCAAAGACAAAGGGGTTCATTTGTTGCTTGCAACAGCTGAGAAGTTCCTTAGATGCAGGTGAACACCATGTTCCCCCTTCTTGTTCCATGCATTCATGGTACATTTGCTGGCATGATTTGTGTCACTGTTGCTAGATTTTCTTTTTTCCCCCCCTTTAGCAGCAGAGTATTTATCAACTAATAGCTATAAACCTACAATAGAAAGTTCATCTCTTGAGTTTTAGAAGTTGTATCCATTATATGAGATGTTAGTTCTTAAAAATCTATATTCACTCTGTCAAATTGTTATGCTTTGAGTATGTTATAAGCATTCTTAAAACCCACAGAGGTTCTGCAAAAGATCACATGTGGACATGTGGTGTTAATTGTGAAAAATCTATATTCACACTGTGGTATTGTTATGGTTTTGACTTGACTCGAGTAGAAAGTACATGGGTTTCAGCTCCTGACATAGAATGAAATACATTCTTTACTGTAATTACCATCTAATTATAATTTTGAGTTAATGAAACGGGAGTATTTTGCTTACAAAGTGAAGTAAACGAGTCAGGCGTTGTACAGTCTCCGTGTAGTCCAGTTATTAGTATCTGAACCAGTATGTATGTACTATCATTTCCAGAATATCGCATCATTGTTACTGATAGGACCAATATACTTGAATTCTGTAACCTGAATAGTAACTGCAATTTCAACCACATAGCTACTTTGTAGTTTCCGAAGAGGTTCTTTTCCATCTCTGCAATGTGTTTTGGCTAAGTTCTACTCTTGTTTATATTTGACTCCCGAGTCCTGACATGCCGTTCTTGCAGTTTATGATGTCACAATCGCATACAAGCATCGACTGCCAGATTTTCTGGACAATGTATATGGCGTTGATCCCTCTGAAGTCCACATCCACATCAGGACGGTTCAGCTCTCTGACATCCCCACATCAGAGGACGAAATAACTGAATGGATGATAGAGAGGTTCAGGCAGAAGGACAAGCTCCTGTCAGATTTTCTCGCAAAGGGCCACTTCCCTGACGAAGGAACTGAAGGAGATCTATCCACACCGAAGTGCCTAGCAAACTTTTTCACCATAGTCGGCTTGACAGGCATCTGCCTCTACCTAACTCTTTGCTCGTCTGTGTGGTTCAAGGTATATGTCGTAGCAAGCTGCGCTTACCTCTCCTTTGTTACCTATTACTCCATACTACCACCACAACTGGTAGGGTCACCGGAGGGTGCCAAAAAGGCTGTGTAGAAGATGATGTAGCTTGTGACTGAAAATTGTATATCCGCCAAAGATGTTTTTACTGCTGGAAGTCATGGCGTGTGACCTTTTCTCTCTAAGGCGTGTGCCATCTCAAGGTTTCCTTTCTGCTGTAGAGCGATATGTGTATTGAGAATTTTTCTGGTGGTTCATCAGTGTAGAAGGGCTATTATCTGAAGGCAGTGAAACGTGCTGTGAGCTGGAGATTGAACATTAACATGACACAGGACGGAGCTCATTTGCATCCGTAGTTCCATTATATTATGTCTTGACTGGAAATGGCGATGTGCTGATCTTTTCTTTGCTTAAGAGCAACTCCAACAGATTAGGTATATATTCTAGCTAAATGAATAGGTAACAGACTAGGTAAAAAAAATAAAAAGCTTTCCTATTGCCGTGTTAACCAATAGACTCTCCATATTCTCAACGTTGGATCGTTCCAAGAAACCACATTGCGTTGTGGCATTTCCACAAACACCTACCACGCAGCATCCATGTCGTTGGCTCTGACAAGCACATCGAGCCTCCAAGGCGGCGAGCGCAGGTAGCAGCGCCGGGTTGGTGTCGAGGGCGCGCCCGTGAGGTGGACAGCCGCTGCCCCTGCCCCCAGCCCCGGCGGCCGCCACAAGCCAGCGCCTTGGGCGAGGCCCAGATGAGCAGCAGCCTCGCCGGCGCGCCCTTCCTCGACACGCCCGCGCAGCCCGAGAACACGTCGAGCGCGAGGAGCGCGAGGGAGGCCGGCGAGTCGTCGACGATGGGGGATCTCGGTGCGCAGTCGAGGCTGCCGCTGCTGTTGCTGCCTCTTGAGCTTCGTGGGGGCGCCGCGAAGGCCGCCGTCAAGCTCGTCCTCGCGCTGCGCCGGCTGCCCAGCGGCGTGTTCCTCTGCGGCGGGGCTCTGTTCTACTCCTATTACGGGGTGGTCGTCGCCGTCGCTCTCCTCGGCGCCCTGGAGGTGTCTGTCGGGTTCTGGGTCGCTTGGGAGCTCGAGCGGCGAGCCGGCGCGTGTCGACGGCGGCGGCGACAGCGCGCAACGGCGCTCCCGCGGGAGGGCGACGGAGGGAGGACGCGCGGAGGAGGACCGGGCCGAGATAGCGAGGCGGATGGGCTTGGGATAATTGCCGAGCAAGGCCGACGGGATAGCTAGCCATATACATTAGCGAGGAGGATAGCAAGTCTGTTGAATCCAGTTTTTAGTAGAATTTATCTAGTTTTAGCTAACTTATCAAAGATACAGAGTCAGTGGACCGCTGGTTCCCAAGGATGGGCTGGAGGTGTAGAGCTCCGCGCAAATTTATCAACACATTCCTTTTCTTAATTCATCACATATTGAACGCCGTTGAGGTGGATGGTTTCCTGTTGCTCTGTTGATTTTTAATTGATTAATAAATTTAACTCAAAAGCTATCCAACAAAGTCGTTGTAGTATAGTGGTGAGTATTCCCGCCTGTCACGCGGGCGACCCGGGTTCGATCCCCGGCAACGGCGAGTTTTTTCATTTTTTGCTTCTACTTCTTAGAAATGGATTTGAGACGCTTCAGTTTGTCCACTAACGCCTATAACAGTTCACTGTCCAGAAGACAAAAATGCGTCACCGTCTCAATTGAAGGCACAGAAATCAATTATGAAGTTACATGTCAGGCGCTTCCATCTTTTTTGAAAACAGCATGTGAGGAACATGTAAATCCGGGAGATTTTTTTTTTGAAAGAGACGTTTTTCTTCAAGAAAATCCTTGTGAGAAACTGATTCCCTTTGCCTTTCCAACCATCATCGTTCAGCTTTTCCAAGAGTGTAATTCAGCGAAAATCACACTCGAGCTGTTTCACCTGTCCCCTCTCACCCTCTGATAACTCCACAGCCGTTCGCCACAGCAAGACTTTCCATCATACGCGGATGCAGTGCGCAGTGCAGGCTTCTAATCACGAAGTTAATTAAAACCCCCACTGCAGTTTACAGGTTGCTCGCGTAACCCAGAACCATCCCCGTACGCCTCTACCTGACGATACCAGTCAGTACGTGGCCAGCCAGGTCACCGTGCACGGCACGCGAGCTGCCCGGCGGTTTGAACTGAAGCTGATCACCGGATGACATGGAAGGGGGCAGAGGAAGCACATGGCGTTAAGCAATGAGCACCCCATCGCCTCCCAGCTCACAACTGAGATGTGATCATGTGAGCTGGGAGCTCAAGCATGAGCCCTCGAGCTCGCCGCATCTGATTTTATCGCCCAATCCCAAGCTCCATTCCAACGTGGGATTTCCATAACCAACAGAGCAGTGAGCAGCCGCGCGCGCGCGCGCCGAAACCAACTCATCCGCCCGTCGCCTTCGTTCCCGTAGCATCCAGCACGACGCCACGCGACCCCGTCCGCCCCCGCGCATCGATCGCCTCGTCGTGCCCGTCCGCGCTGCCTCCTGCTCCTGCGTGCGCGCCGCTCCCTCGTCGAGGCGCCAAAACCTCCGCCAGCACACGCCTCCGCCGCTAGGCCAGGGGGAGGTGCAGGGCATGGAGGGCCGCGCCACGGCCAGTGTCCGCGTGGACGGCGCGCCGGCGGAGGCGACGCTCGGGGGCGGGGAGCTGCGGTGGCGCCGCGCGGGCGGCGGTGGCGGCGCGGCGGGGGAGCGGGTGCTGTCGCTGGAGCGCGACGTGCTCGGGGTCGAGGCGAGCGGGAAGGAGGTCATCGTGAGGGCCTTCGTGGCGGCGGGCGCGGCCAGGGCGAGGTCGTGCGCGTCCGGCGCGGGCGCGGGAGGGAAGGGAGTCGGGAGGCGGCGCAGGCGGGACTTCGTGCTCGAGATGGCCGACGGCGAGGGCGCCGCCGCGGCGTAGGGCGAGAGGCTGGCACGCTGCCTCGACTCGTTCGGTGCGCGTGCCTCAGCGCTCAGGCTCGACGGGAGACGGCTCCCCTGTCTAGATTTTCACCGATTGTTCACGTCTGTGCTGAAATTTCATCCACAGGCCGCCCGAAGAGATTGTTCGTCTTCGTCAACCCCTTCGGCGGCAGGAAATGCGCGAAGAAGATCTACGACACGGAGATCAAGCCTCTGTTTGAAGCTGCTGGCGTGAGCATCACAGTGCAAGGTTCAGCATGGAAATGTGGATGGTTTTTCCATGAAATTTACCAAGTTTGTTTGTTTTTTGCTCATGGTTTTTGCGGTTATATCGATCCGTTTTGTCCGTGATCTGTTTCAGAGACCGAGTACCAGGGACATGCCCGGGAGGTGGCGTCTTCCCTCGACCTTGGAAAGTACGACGGCATTGTCTGTGTTAGCGGCGACGGTGTCCTCGTGGAGGTTAGTGGCGCATCACCGATGTTGCAGCAGCCTGTGCTGTGCTCTGAATATTTAAGTGCGTAATGTGTGTTCATGGCTGGCATGCCGAGGTTTCAGAGTAGAGCGCTGACTTTGCGTTTGTCGATCCTGATTAGCTAATGCAAGTTGACTTCAATCCGATAAATCTAAAATTTCCTTTCATGAAAAAAGATAAATCTCAAATTTTATAGAGTTCATGTGGAGTGCGGTTGTTTAAGCAAATTTAAAACCGTGCTTGTTGGTTGTTCCACGGTCAACCTTGTTTGCACTTGGCATGATAATCCTTCTGTACAAATGCCTCCCGAAGACTGCCTGAAGTAGTATGTTATCTGAAGTGTACTGTACTAACACTGTGCATGGCATCAGCATGGTCTCCTGATACTGGTTCCGGACTTTAGTCCCTGGAACGTACTCTAAAAAAACATCTGGTTCCAGTCATTCTTACTGTTAAGTGTTAACATCTGCAAGGAAACGTGCAACCTGTTGCAACTTGCAAATCAGGTTTAGATTTGTTTCTCATGCTGTGATTTCTGATGTAGGTAGTGAATGGAATTCTTCAACGAACAGATTGGGAGGAGGCGATAAAGATGCCAATTGGGGTAGTTCCAGCAGGTACGAACAATGTAAACTAAAACAATAGCACATGAAAATTCTAAAAGCGACAAAACAGGCGTGGTCTTGTTGTGTGTACAGGTACAGGAAATGGCATGGCTAAATCACTTCTGCATGCTGCCAGTGAGACGTGTTCGGTTTCAAATGCTGTATTTGCCATTATCAAAGGTCTCAATTCATTTCTTTATCATGCACAAAAGTAGAATCATGGGGATTTCCTGTGGAGATCTTATGGAACACAAACTTCTCGTTACACACAGGTCACAAGCAGTCCTTGGATGTTTGTACCATTTTGCAAGGGGAGAAGAAATTTTTCAGTGTCTTGTTGATGACTTGGGGTACGCAACAGACTTACAGACTTTATAAGACAGCAGTGTCAAATTTCTAAGGAACTTTTCTGGTAGCTATCTGATTAACTTTTGAGGGGGGGGGGGGGGGGGGGGGGGAATTGTCATATGTTTGGTGGCCGACATAGATATTGAGTCTGAGAAATACCGGTGGATGGGAAGTGCACGCTTCGACTTCTACGTATGTACTGAACCATTCCCATTTCTTGGCAGTTCTTTCGTTTATCATCTCTGAAAGGTCTAGGCTTTGCTTCTTGTCCTTCCTTTTCATTAATTCGTATCCAACTCCTTGCTGACATCATTTGGATTTGTTAATTATAACCAGTAATGACATGGCTGGGACCTATAGGATCAGTTCTAGCTTCAGAAAGTTACCTTCTGGTTTTCTTTTCTTTGATTTGGGTCTTGATGCCTGAAGTTCGTAACAAGCTCTAGCAAGGTTTCAGGCTGTGGTTCGCATTATGAACTTGCGAAAGTACTGTGGAAGTATTCAGTTCGTGCCTGCCCCAGGCTATGAGTCGTATGGAGAACCTGTCAAGCAAGTCGAGAATTCCATCGTAGAGTCTCTGGAGCAAAATGGAAAATCCCACCCGTCTTCTTATCCAGGCCCTTCAGTTGAGTTTCAAGCTTCAGACTGGAGGTTTGCTGATGGTCCATTTGTTGCAGTTTGGATAAACGACGTGCCATGGGCTGCCGAGGATGTCATGGCAGCTCCTGAAGCAAAGGTAACCGAATAGTATCCTCTAGCAATAGTAATACTTTATTAAGGGCGCCCCTTTCCTTTAGTATTTCGAAATATGTGATTATGCATGATTGGTACAAAAACCATCATCTATTCGAGTGTTAAGTTCATATGCTTCTTCAGGAGTGTTTTATATCAGTCTTCAATTTAGTACATTTAGCTCAAGGAAGTGGTTGTGTTGCAGTTCTCAGATGGCTATATGGATGCAATCTGTCGGTACCCCAGGACTGGGGTACCCCCTCTTGCTGTGTCTAGGCAAGGGCCTTTGTAGTTATCCTTGACTACATCCAAACAGCTGGACCCCTGCGGTCCGAAGTCCTGTTCCCCCGACAACAATCCGGAACTGTTCCACGACTGGGGAAGGTCCAGAGACGCCACGTGTCCCGGGAGAGGCAGGCACTCAAACGCAAGTAGCTGGGGCTCCGGACCTCCTGAGGAGTCCGGACCCCCGCGGAGTCCCGGACCCCTCATGGGGTCCTGGACCACCTGTATAGTGACCGGACCCCTCTCTGAGGGAAGAAGTCGACGCCCTGCCTCAGGGCGGTCCGGAGCCGACACGTGTCTACAGGCACAAGGCCGCTTACTAAGCCTCACCCACCGCTGCATTCATTGTGGTAGATGGACGTCCGCATTGTTGTAGCAGAAGGCGAGGCGTTTCATTGACCAGGGGACACTATTGATCGCGTATTACCAAGGTAGTGGAGCCGCTGGCGCCGCCCACGCCACGCCTGCCAGTCTGCCATAGCAGATGGATACGACGGCTCGGTTTCGCCCATTATGACGCCTACATAATAGCCTCAGCAGGCCACGCCGCAAGCTACGCTACTCCAACGGGCACCTAGCTGACGGGACAAGGGAAGACCCCCCCTGGGTCAGAAGAGCAGCAGTACGCATATCGGAGGAAAAGATTCGTAACCACTGTTGTCTTTTAAGTACTCTGCGCAGTATGCTGCACAGCACGTTGGGCCCACTTGTCGGGGCCCAACGTCCAATGTATCCGCTCCCCCTTGATCTATAAAAGGAGGGGGCGCCGCTAGAAGACCTCAGGCTGGGTGAGTGCCAAGGCCAGCAGAGGAAAGGTTCATACACACCACCAAGAACAAAACATCTCCCAGTGGACATAGGGTATTATGCTCCGGCGGCCCGAACCACTCTAAATCGTGTGTTCTTGAGTCCTTGTCTCAGCATAGATTCAGCCCCATCGCCTAGTACTTCCCCGAGTACTCCCTCACAGGGGAATAGGCGGGTGCGCTCCGCCACCCGGCTGTGGGTACCCCTAGAAACCCCACGACATTTTGTGGCCCCCGGGCCCACCTAGGGAGAGGTACGAACCCGCGGGTGGGCCACTATCGTGATGTGTTTCCACGCAAGCTCGATTGCGTTGGTGTGCTCATGCAGAGAGCGGGTGCTCCGGACCCCTGAGGCTGGAACACCTGTTGCCAGGTTCAGGTACTAGAGCGCTCTCCTCAGGGCGACGAGGGTGTAGGCTTAGGGTACGGAACCAAGCTAAGCGGCTACACAGCCCTCGGATCGCTCAGGGAGCAAGCACCACTTTCCGGACCCGGCACTTGGAGCGACCGTGGCGAGCGGTCTCCGCCGGAGCGGGTCACCGGAGTGGACTTGGGGCGACCGTGGCGAGCGGTCTCCGCCGGAGCGGGCCACCGGAGTGGACTTGGAGCGACCGTGGAGAGCGGTCTCCGCCGGAGCGGGCCACCGGAGTGGACTTGGGGCGACCGTGGCGAGCGGTCTCCGCCGGAGCGGGCCACCGGAGTGGACTTGGGGCGACCGTGGCGAGCGGTCTCCGCCGGAGCGGGCCACCGGAGTGGACTTGGAGCGACCGTGGCGAGCGGTCTCCGCCGGAGCGGGCCACCGGAGTGGACTTGGAGCGACCGTGGCGAGCGGTCTCCGCCGGAGCGGGCCACCGGAGTGGACTTGGGTCGTTGCTGACGATCCGATGAAGCATGTTACCGGACCTCATGGTAAGATGCAAAGAAACCAAGCCTTATACTAGAAGGGAGCCCGGGACTCCTAAAGACAGCAGACTCGGATACTAGAGCACTTGTATCAGGGTAGCGAAGTACGTAAACTTAGGGTACATTACCAGGCTAAGCTACGCAGATCTTCTCTACCCCAGGATACAAATACCACTTCTCCAGAGCAGGTCCTTAGGGGTCCGGACTGCCTTCCAGCTAGAAGGGGTGTCTTCACCTGACCACAAGCCAGCAACTTAACTTGGATTGTTAGCAACAAGGGAAACTCCGTTCAAGAGGAAAGAATAGTTAAACCAAGGCGAATAAATGTAATCAGGATGGAGCCTAGGTAAAACTGAGGAAGAAAATCTCCTTTATTATTGTGGTTGTCACGGTATACATCAGAGGTCGGGATTACGAGGTCGGACCTCCACCGCTCCGGACCGCTTTTTGCCTGTTTGTGTGATAGGGCTAGAGGTCGGGTTTACAAGGTCGGACCTTGACCGCTCTGGACACACACGTAGGCGCCACGTTTTTACAAAGGAGGAACTTTCTCTTAGTCTTTTCTTAGGAGTAACCTACGGCTGCATGCTATACAGCATGTCCTTCTCCGGTTGGAAGTGGTGCGACCACTCCCGAATTCTTCATAGTCGTCGGAGGCGAAGGCGCCCTGGATGTGCCTGAACCGCATCATCCAGCATCACCTCGGGAGCTCGGGGGATCCCTCCTTGCCTAAGAGCTGTCACATGCTTATATGGCATGAGACAAATTCTTTGGCTTTGAGTGGGAGAGGCCCCCAGCCGTGGTCGTCGTCTGCCGATGGAAACCAGACGCCCTTGCGCAGCAGATGGACCGGACGTGGAGCGCGGAGAGGTGCGGTCGTTCGCCGGCTTGTCCTTGGTGCTAGCGCCAGGGGTCTCCGCGCCTGGCGACGGGGCCTTGTCTGCAGCAGCACCGAGCTACGCTGAGGCGGATCTCCGGTGCTGGCGACGGCCGGACGACACGGCCAACTTCCTCCGGGATGGCCGTCGGCTCCGGGCTCCATGTTGAGAGAAAGCCTTGAGCCGACGTCATGCCGTCGGAGAGGAAGGATGGCCATTGCTTGAGAGAAAACCTTGAGCCGACACTGGGATGGCACGGGGCAGCACGCGACAGGCGTCGTCCCCGCGCACCACCGTGCCGGCTCTGAGGCATCGCAGTGGCGACGCACAGCAGGTGCAGCTGCCGTGCACCGTCGGACCGAGGGCGCTGGCGCCCCAGTGCCACAGCATGCGGCGTGGGTGCCACCATGCCCCTCTTCATCTTCTTGTCCGTCGTTGCCGAGGATGAACACGGCCCCAGAAGCCTGAAGATCCAGCCAGCGCCTATTCCTCCCCACGGACGGCGCCAAAATGTCGTGGTGCTGCAAACCACAGCCGGGTGGCGGAAGGCACCCGCCCTAGCCCAGAGGGTGTATACTCAGGGGGTAGCTAGTCTTAGATCGGTCTTACTCAAGAACACGAGGAACACAGTAGGATTTAAAGTGGTTCGGGCCGCCGGAGCGTAATACCCTACGTCCACTGTGTGTTGTATTGCCTTCCCACGAGAGTGAGAAGGTTGCGAGAGCTTGAGTCAGTATGGATTGTCCTGTGCACAGCGAGCGCCTCCCTTTTATATCTCAAGGGGGTGCGTACACAGCTGTTGGATCCCCGACAGGTGGGTCCAACGATGCAGTATAAAATAACGTACTTGTTCATACATTATGGCGTCGCAGGCAAAGGAGATCTCTCTCTTGGATTCCCTCGCCTGCTCCCGGAGCCCTTCGTCCATCATGTCCTGGCGTTGTCTTGTCAGGTCGGGCCTGTCGTAGCTAGCGGCACCGCTCGCCACACTGCTTAAGCGGGTGGTGTAGCTTGCGGCGTAGGCGGCATGATGGAAAAGTGTCGTGCTGTCATATCCATTTAATGCTGCAGGCGGGCTCTGCGCGGGTGCGGCACAGGCGGCTGCACTGTGCTCCTTGGTAATACGCGGTGCTCAGCGAGGCCTGACAAGGCTGTCTTGCGTACCGCGGCAGCAGAGCACGCCTTGTCCACCACATTAAATGCGGCAGGTGAGCGAGTCTTCCTGCGGAAGACTCGCGCACGATCCCGCATCTCCGGGACACGTGGCGGCTCCGGACCCCTACACGGTGAGGGGAGTCCGGACGGGCGCAGGAGGTCCCGGACTCCTCTGGGGGTCCGAGGCCTCGGCGGTCAGCCCGGAGCTTCCCTTCCTTAGAGACACGTGGCGTCACCGGACCCATCCTCAGGCGGGGAACGGTCCGGGGCCGTTGGCCTGGTGAGGGAAAAGCCTGGCCTGTGGGGCCTGGCTACTCCGTCTTTCCCGCGCAGCTACGGATAACTACGCGGGTCCTGCCTTGCTGCAGTAAGAGTGGGTATCCCTGTTACAGGGTACCGACATACAACACACAGTGGACGTAGGGTATTACGCTCCGGCGGCCCGAACCACTCTAAATCCTGCTGTGTTCCTCGTGTTCTTGAGTAAGACCGATCTAAAACTAGCTACCCCCTGAGTATACACCCTCTGGGCTAGGGCGGGTGCCTTCCGCCACCCGGCTGTGATTTGCAGCACCACGACATTTGGCGCGCCAGGTAGGGGGATCAGCTGGTCGCAGTTCATCTTTTCTTCGTCCCCATGGTTCGCGTGGATGACGTGGAGATGACAGAGGGTGTGGCATCCTCCACGCCACATGCCTCTCGCGTTCCTGCTCCAGGGGCAACTGTGCCTGTGGAGCAGCCACCACTGGCGGCTGGCGCGCGCCGCTCGCCGGCAAGAGTCAGGGCGCCCATCAAGGGCCCCCTCACAGGCTGCGAGCGGCGGAGCGCTGGCAGCGGCTAGGGAGTTGCTTCGCAACCCCCCGGCTGAGGCAGCCTCGCCAGACGCCCTGAAGCAGTGGCGGGACGACGTCGACCGTCTCCTCCACCTGGCTCAGGCCTCCCCCAGTTCTGCAAAGACTGGGCAACGACCTCCGCCTGGCAACGCGGTGGTACCTTACCACCAGCGTCAGGGCGGTGCGTCGGCATCTGTGCGCTCCCCTACCGTGAGGGGTGCACAAACAGAAGACTTGCCGGCGGAGCTCAACCGCCGGCGCGCGGGGTAGGATGCCCGCATCGCTGTCGAGAGGGCGCGAGAGCGCTGTCTCAACATTGAGGGACGCAACCTCAATGTTGATCTGGACGCGGCGGCACCCAGGCCTCCGGTGAACGCCCGGATTCAGTCAGGCGCACCAGTGGCCGGGGTGGGCTGTGCTGCACTTGCGGAGCACCTCCGCGCCGTGGCGTGGCCACCCAAGTTCCGCCCCCACCTGCCGGAAAAGTACGACGGTACTACTAACCCGTCAGAATTCCTGCAGGTGTACGTTACCGCCATCACAGCGGCTGGTGGTAACGGCGCCGTAATGGCAAGCTACTTTCATGTAGCCTTGTCTGGGCCAGCCCGGACCTGGCTCATGAATCTCACACCTGGGACGATCCAGTCCTGGGAAGAGCTCTGTGCGAGGTTCACAGCGAACTTCGCCAGCGCCTACCAGCAGCATGGTGTGGAGGCACACCTTCACGCCGTGAGGCAAAAACCCGGGGAAACGCTTCGGGCCTTCATCTCGCGCTTCACCAAGGTCCATTGTGTGCAGATTTGGCGTCCCAAACCGCATCATCGCGGACAACGGGACCCAATTCAAAAGCAGACTCTTCCAAGAGTACTGTGAGGACATCGGCATCCAGCTATGCTTTGCGTCCGTAGCACATCCCCGCAGCAATGGACAGGTTGAGAGAGCGAATGCAGAGATCCTCAGGGGACTCAAGACCCGCACCTACAATTGCTTGAAGAAGCATGGTGCCAAATGGGTTGACGAGCTTCCGTGTGTACTATGGGGCAACCGGACCACACCCATCCGAGCCACCGGGGAGACTCCGTTCTTCCTGGTCTACGGGGCTGAAGCATGCCTTCCCCCAGAAATTCACCTGGGCTCACCACGGGTCCAGGCCTTTGACGAATCCATGCAGGAGCAGCTGCGGTGCGACGACGTGGACTTCGTTGACGAGCGAAGGTGGCGAGCAGCAATCCGAAATGCACGCTACAACCAGGCGCTCCGGCGCTATCATCAACGGTTCGTGCACAGTAGGGAGCTCCGGGCTGGCGACCTCGTCCTCAGACGGATCCTGAACCGAGCGGGGCTCCACAAACTCTCCTCCAGCTGGGAGGGGCCCTTAAAGGTTACAGAGGTATGCCGGCCCGGATGCGTTCGCCTCGCCACAGAAGACGGAGTGCCGCTGCCCAACCCATGGAACATAGAGCATCTGCGTAAGTTTTACACCTAGGCAGAGCAGGGAAATAACTTTTCCTTTGTAATAAGATAGAGTTAGCGTGCGGTCCAGAGCGGTTGGGGGCTACCCTCGTAAACCCGACCTCTGGCATCCATCGCACTAGCGGCTAACGCGCGGCTCAGAGCGGTAGAGGTCCGACCTCGTAAACCCGGCCTCTGGCATCCATCGCGCAAGCCATGTACATCGAGATTGCAAAGGAAAGATTTTCTCCTAGTTCTGTCTTTGTGTCAAGGTTAAATTACGCATTTCGATTCTCGGAATTTTCGCTTTTTCTAACCCCCGCGGGACCTCTACTCTTGTTGCTGCAACTAAGATCTGCATTGAGCTGCTGGACTGCCGTACAGATCCGGACCCTCTTGCTGCTGGAGAGGGGTCCGGACCCCTAGGGACCTACTCTGGGGAGCGGATACTTGTTTCCTAGGGAGGTTTGGAGCCCAGTGTAGCCGCTTAGCTGGTTCCGTACCCAAAAGCCTGCACACTCCACCACCCTGTAACGAGTGCCCTAGTACCTGGAGCCGGGTAATTGGGGGCCCGGACCTCGCCCCAGCTCAAGAGCTGGCTTCCTAAGTCCAACACGGCATGTCCAGCACTATATCTCAAAGGATCGAGCATAGCAAAGTGACCTCACCCACTGCTGCGAAGGGTCTGGGACGATGAAGCCAGGTCCGGAAAGATCGTGCTGTTTCCTGGAATGGTCCGGAGCCCTGCGTAGCGCCTTAGCCTGGTTCCGACCCTAAGCCTACGCACTCCCCCACTCTGTAACAAGCACAGAGCTACCTGGGCCTGCGCATCTAGAGTCCTGGACCTGGTACCAGCCTGGGATTGGTCAGGAGTGAGCCCCGCGGGTCTGCTACTAAGCTATAACTTTGAAGTGGTACACAGGTTAAAACCTGGCTAGTGGTAGTCAGTCTCCAACCATTGAGCCTACCTACCAGGGGGTCCGAGTATCTGCTTCAAAGCTTTCCTGCAGGATAAGAGCCAGTCTCGATGGTAGACAGGCTCATAGCAACTGAGTCTCTCTCCCAGGGGGCCCAGGGCATCCGCCTTGTCCCAGACATCATGGATGAATTCTGCATGCGTCAAATAGCTAAGTTGCAGTATCGTTGCTACTATATAAGCAAACTTGATTCTTCTATCTGTACTCCTGTATACTACACAGGGAACAAGGCGCTTGATCGTCTTGCAGGCTATGCAGCCCTATGCCAAGGAGGTCCGGAGTATCTTCTACGGCTCAGATGGCAGACAGGTCGAAGCAACTGAACCTATCTGCCAGGGGGCCAGGGCGCCGGGGTGCTGCATATTGCAAGTCAACAACTGACAAACAGCTAAGTTGAAGTTTTTTCTGCTTCAAAAATTTCAGCTAGTACAAAGTTTGTTACATAATGCAAAAGGAAAAAGATACAATGCCCAGCTCAAGGGTCTGCAGGCTCTCGCTTGAAGTAGGCGGCGACGAAGTCAACGACCTCCTGCACGCTGTCCCGAGCGGCGGCCTCCGTCTCCGCTACAGGGCCATCGACCACGGGCGCCAGAGAGATGGTCGGATCGTGGCTCCGGAGGCAGGTCAGGATGTGCTCCGCCACCAGCCGGATCAGCTCGCGGCCCTCGGTTTCAAGCTGTCCGGCAAGGACTGGCCCCAGGCGCTGGGGCCTATCCGAAGCAGAACTCAGCACCGGGAGGGCGTCAGCTATTGAAGCTGGCGGCTCCGCCACCTGGATCGGGCTCAGACCAAGCGGCACCAGCGCCAGGCTCGCTTCGGTTGCCCAGTCAGCGATCCGCTGGGCCTCAACGCGCTGGTCTTCCTGGTGCTTCCGGACCGCCTCCCGGGCCGCCTCCCGGACCGCCTATTGCACCCGGGTGTCCAGAGCCGCCTTGGCCACCTCCACCTCGCGGGACCTCTCCTCGAGCTCGCGGGACCTCTCCTCGAGTTCGCGGGACCGCTCCTCCAGCTTGGTCTCCCTCTGCTCCGCAGATACCTTCCGCTTCTTGAGCGAGTCTCGCTGGCGCCCAAGCTCCTTCTCTATGCCGGTGGCGTGAGCCTCCCGCTTGGCGAGGGACTTCCGGCCCTCCTCCAAATCCGCCTCGTCGGCAGTCAGCTGGCGGGCTCTCTCCTGCAGTTGTTCACGCCATCCCTGCAGAGTCGGAGAGAAGACGTCGAGCTCCTGCCTCCGGACCTCGAGGTCCTCGCTGCGAGTCTCCAGCTCTGACTGCTGGGCTGCGAGGTGGGCCTCGAGGTCGGACCGTTGAGCAGCAAAGCCAACAACCTCCAGGGTGAAGTCCCGCTCCCGCTGCGCCAAGGATTTCTCTCGGTTTGACACCGCAAACTCTCGATCAAACACCTTCCTAAGGTTGGCTCGGTAGGCCTCTTGGTCCGCCTTGAGCTTTGACCGAGTTTCCGCGGCGTGGGAGGCTTCAGCCTTGGTGTGCGCCTCCAGACGGGTGTGCCAATCGGAGAGGCGCTGACGCTCGCTCTCCAGAGCAGACCACTCCCGCCGGAAGGCCACCTCGGCAGAGGAGGTTGCCTCCTCGATCGAACGCCGAACTCGCAACAGCACCTGAGGAAGCGGAGTCGCATCCTCCTCCGGAAGTTGAATCTGCAGGAGCCGCCTGCCAAAAACCACCTCCAACTCCTCCTCTGCGGCAGGACCGGAGCTGGAGGTAGGGGCTTCTGCCGCAGCACTTGTCTCCGGCGCCTCTGCTGCCGCCGAGTCGGGCGCGGCCGGGCTCAGCTCCGGCGCCTCCGCTGTCGCCGAGTCGGGCGCCGCCGGTCCCAGCTCCAGCGCCCCCGCTGCCGCCGAGTCGGGCGCGGCCGGGCTCAGCTCCGGCGCCTCCGCTGTCGCCGAGTCGGGCGCCGCCGGGCCCAGCTCCGGCGCCCCCGCTGCCGCCGAGTCGGGCGCGGCCGGGCCCAGCTCCGGCGCCCCCGCTGCCGCCGAGTCGGGCGTGGCCGAACCCAACTCCGGCGCCCCCGCTGCCGCCGTGGCGGACGCGGCCGCATCGGGTGCGGCTGCGCCCTGCACTGGTACCTCCACCACCGTGTCGGGTGCGGCTCCGCCCAGCACTCGCGCCTCCGCCGCTACGGCGTCGGGGGCCGTGGCGCCCAGAGCCGGCTTTTCAGCCACCACGGCATCGGGCGCGGCTGCACCCAGTACCGCCGTTTCCTCCACCGTTGTGTCGGGTGCGGCTGCGTTCAGTATCGGCGCCTCCACCGTCGCCGCGTCGGGCGCGGCTGCACCCAGCACCGCCGCCGCCGCCGCACTGAGCACTGCGGAGTCTAAAAATGGCACGCTAGTCAGCTCCATGCCACGCACCATGGGGTTGGCACAAGACGCCGTACCTGAGGGCCCCGCACCTGCTGCCGCCGTCGCTGTCGACGCCAGGGCCGCCGCCGCCTGGGCACCTGCCAATGTGCCAGCGACGGTAGAGGAAACGCTGGGGCGGGAAGCCCTGGTTGCAAAGCAGAAAAGCCATCAAAAAAGAAAAAAACAGAGCACCGGCACAAAGGAGGAGAGCAGAATGACACTAACCCGGAAGTACCGGGGACCCAGCGTCCCCGGAGCCCGGGCCTCTTCTCCTGCGGCTGCTCCTGATGCTGCTGCTGCCCCTGCAGCTGCGATGCAGGCGCAACCCGGGCTTGCTCCCGCTGCTGCTGTCCCTGTGGCTGTGGCATGGGCGCAACCCGAGGTCGCACCAGTTGCTGCTGTTGCCGCCCGCGTGCCTGCTACCGCTGCACTTGCGGCTGCTCTTGCTGCTGCTGCTCTTGCTGCCGGCGGGAAGAATTCCTTGGCGGCGATGGTGGTGGTCCAGTCGCGCCAGAGGACCCGTGGGGGCCGGCAGCCCGGGAGCTACCCTGGCCTGCGCCCTCAGAAGACCTCTGGCGCTTCGCGGCGGGCTCCGAGACTAGGGTCCCGTCGCCACGGAGTAGCCTCCGCCGGCCTGCGTCTCCCGATGACGCACCGGAGCTGCTCTGTGCCCGGTTGGAGCCGGCCGCGACCGCACTGCTAGCCGCGGCCTGCTTCCCCTTTGTGGTGGCACCGGACCCCGCAGCGCTCAGCGTAGCCTGATCCCCGAACGTGCCAGGGATCCGGAGCCCACGGTTCGGGTCACCTCCGGTCTGCCGTGGGGCCAGTCCCCCGTCGTCCAGGGTCGGCAGGGTAGCCAGCACCGCCACCCTCGCCGGGTCCTCGCAGAGGGGGACTATGCTCTGCGGAAGGATCAGGTTCTCCGGGATGAAGGTGTCTCCCGTCACGTTCCGCACCAGGACCTCCAAGGCCTCCTGGGTCAGGTCGCTTCCCTCCCCGCGGTGGGTCCTGTTGCAATCGTTGAGGCCGGTGAAGCTCCACGCCGGACGCGGCCGCTGTTTCAGGGGGGCGATCCGGCGCTTCACGAAGTCGCCGAGCACGTGCCATGAGGTGAGGCCGCTCTCCGCCAGCGACCTGATCTTGTCCAGTACGGAGTCGAACTCCGGCTGCAGCGATGGCTTGGCCCTCCAGGATGCTTTGTCGGAGGCGGGCCCCGCGGTCGGCAGGGCAAGGCGCTCGTTGGCTTCGGTGGTGGCGATCACCCAATCCCTACGCCACTCCTCCCACCTTCCGCCAGCAAGGCCGGGAATGTAAGGAGTCGGCAGGTCGCTCCTTATCTGGAAGTAGTACCCTCCCACTTCGTCCCTGCTCCTTCCGGACCTCACCAGAATGAAGAAGTAGCGGAAGAGGATGACGCAGGGACGCACTCCCACGAACATCTCGCATAAATGCACGAAGATGGACGCCAGGAGGAGGGAGTGGGGCGTCAGATGCTGAAGCTGGAGGCCGAAGTCTTCCAGCAGCAGCAGTAAGAATGAAGAAATTGGCAGTCCCACGCCGGCGGAGACGTGCGAGGTGAATAGCACGAACTCCCCGGTGCGGAGGTTGCCAAGGGGAACCGAGCCTGCTCGCACCCCCCAGCCGGTCTCCTGAGCACTCCACCCAAGCAGGCGGCGCACTGTGTTCAGCTCTCCCTCGGTCTGGAAGCGACGGGGATGAACAAGGGATGCCATCTCTTGGTGGAGTGAGAAGGGTGCCTGTGTAGGGGGGAGAGAAGGCAAAAGGGCGCAAAGGCTGGAGGAAGAAGACGAATGCGGGAAAGCAACCGCGGAATGTGGTGCGCCCCGTTATAAAGCCTGACTCAACCGGCGCGCCCCGGAACCGTCGCCGAAACTCAAGCGACGCCCGCGCCTAGAGTTAACCGCCCAGTCCATGACGTGGGGGCCCAGGCCCACCTGTCAGGGAGAGCGGGTAATCAACGGAGGTGTGAAAAGGCGGGATCCGAACCGTCGCCCGCGCGCGTGGAGCAAGGCGGAAGCTGAGCTGACGTGCGCGCATTAATCGCAAGCGTGGCCGAGCTTTTCGGGAGCTGCGCCGGTGGTAAATGATCCGTTTACTCCGGCCGCAACAATGCCGAACGTCGCGCGTGTGACTAGGTGAACCACTGATCGTGGGGCCCAAAGTCAGTAAGCCGTTGCGATGTGATGAGGCAGCAACCAACCCGACGGGTAGTCAAAGCCGGTCAAGACCCCTGCAGAAAGGAACTTCGAGCTATATAGAGCCAAATCGCAGAAGTGGCCCCACCTGTGGGTTCGTACCTCCCCCAAGGTGGGCCCGGGGGCCACTGTCGGTACCCTGTAACAGGGATACACACTCTTACTGCAGCAAGGCAGGACCCGCGTAGTTATCCGTAGCTGCGCGGGAAAGACGGAGTAGCCAGGCCCCACAGGCCAGGCTTTTCCCTCACCAGGCCAACGGCCCCGGACCGTTCCCCGCCTAAGGATGGGTCCGGTGACGCCACGTGTCTCTAAGGAAGGGAAGCTCCGGGCTGACCGCCGAGGCCTCGGACCCCCAGAGGGGTCTGGGACCTCCTGCGCCCGTCCGGACTCCCCTCACCGTGTAGGGGTCCGGAGCCGCCACGTGTCCCGGAGACGCGAGATCGTGCGCGAGTCTTCCGCAGGAAGACTCGCTCACCTGCCGCATTTAATGTGGTGGACAAGGCGTGCTCTGCCGCCGCGGTACGCAAGACAGCCTTGTCAGGCCTCGCTGAGCACCGCGTATTACCAAGGAGCACAGTGCAGCCGCATGTGCCGCACCCGCGCAGAGCCCGCCTGCAGCATTAAATGGATATGACAGCACGGCACTTTTCCATCATGCCGCCTACGCCGCAAGCTACACCACCCGCTTAAGCAGTGTGGCGAGCGGTGCCGCTAGCTACGACAGGCCCGACCTGACAAGACAACGCCAGGACATGATGGACGAAGGGCTCCGGGTGCAGGCGAGGGAATCCAAGAGAGAGATCTCCTTTGCCTGCGACGCCATAATGTATGAACAAGTACGTTATTTTATACTGCATCGTTGGACCCACCTGTCGGGGATCCAACAGTTGTGTACGCACCCCCTTGAGATATAAAAGGGAGGCGCTCGCTGTGCACAGGACAATCCAGACTGACTCAAGCTCTCGCAACCTTCTCACTCTCGTGGGAAGGCAATACAACACACAGTGGACGTAGGGTATTACGCTCCGGCGGCCCGAACCACTCTAAATCCTGCTGTGTTCCTCGTGTTCTTGAGTAAGACCGATCTAAGACTAGCTACCCCCTGAGTATACACCCTCTGGGCTAGGGCGGGTGCCTTCCGCCACCCGGCTGTGGTTTGCAGCACCACGACACAATCATACTCAGAGATTGTCCAAAGGCTGATCTTTTAGCTCTACTGATGAAGATGAGCGACGGGAGTTATGTCAAATCACCATATGTTACATATCTCAAGGTTAGTTTTTCTCATCCACTCACATTTGGATATTGCAACATAAAGTGACGTTTTCCCAAAGTTTTTAAAAAATAACATAGTAGGCTATATTTTAACTGAATATTCTAATGACTGATGCAATAAAAGGCACTTCAAGTTATGTCTTGTTGCGAGTGCAGCACTATTCAGGTCTTTCATCTTTTCTCAACACCCCCCTACTGTGACTTTTGCAGGTGAGATCTTTTAAATTATCTCTGGGCCAGCTTGTTGAGAACCCAAAAAGGGGTGGAATTATAGACGTGGACGGTGAGGTAATTGCTAGAGGAGACGGAACGTATGGGAAGGACCGACACCAAGATATGATGGCTTATGGCCCTCCTATTCAGCTGACAGTGCATCAAGCATTGGCTACCATATATGGCCCTAACAGAATTCGGTGAAAAGATCGGCATTGACAAAAAAAAGTTCCTATGCCAAGTTTTAGAAGAAAAATGCTCAAGTAGAGAGACAAGAGGAAAGGGATCCTCAGTTCTTTCCCCGCAAACCAGTGAAAGTCAAACCTATAAAAAGTTGACTTTTCCTAGCATTGTAAAAGGGCTCCATCTCCTAAGGTTAATTTGTTCCTTCCTTTTTGCCCTTTCTCCTATCTCCTAAGGTTAATTTGTTCAAGACATCATGTCAATTGTTTTTATTGCTGTTTAATAATTTTATGATTTATTCTTTGCGAGTTGTAACGAAACAACCCAGTGTAGATACTGTTCACATATCACCATAATTGTTTCTTTTGAGCATGATAATAAATTGATTCATGATGAAAAGACTATGAGATGTTAAAGCAGTCCAGATATCTGTACAGCTCTTGAACATTTTGTTCAACCTCGTGACTGGAAAATAAATCCAGAAAGTAGGCAAATGATAATTCCTTCAGAATCTTATCTGGTGCCCGAGAGTTGCTTATGAGGGGTTTATTAGAGGTGACTGGATGCATCTCTAGGCGACCACAGCTAGAGTCAAGCCCCCAGACTTGGAGGCCTAACTCCAGCACCTTACAGAGTATTGCAAATGCTAAGAGTATCGCCGACGCTAATTGTGATATTAAAGTTTTACTGCCAGTTAATAAAAACTATCATGTCCATGAAGTACTCACCACTCGCAATAACACAAACCGGCAAACTACATTGTCGAAAGTCGAAACAAGATCGGGCATAGCACATTCTGTTACTCCATACATCACAAAGTTTCATCAGACAAAAGGATCAAGGCCTCTGGATCTTTTATCCAAATAAAATTTCAAAGTTCAGGTTTGAAAGATTGTATAATTGGGTAGATTAATCTCTAACCCTTGCAAGACACACTGGTACACATATAGTAGGGCCAAGCATTCAACCTATCACGGATTGCAGAAATATAAGGTCGGGACTCTTGCCTAGTCATACACGGTGTGAATATATCATTGAACAAGGTACATATTTTCCGATAACTGTATGGAGCTTAAGAGTTCAGATGTACACCACAGCAGAGAGTCCGGGGTGAGGATATCTTAACCGTTGCATCTAAAATAAACGGCGGATGCGATCTGACAAAGGTGACGGGGAAGTGTTATATGGGCCGAAAGGCGGCCCAATCAGCTCAGCCCACTCCGTTACCGATAGGTGCTCGAAGAAGGAAGCTGACGACGGCAACGGCGGCGTGCGCTCGGCGTCGGCGAGGCTGTCTGCTCCGGGACCGGTACGTATGGTTCCCCTCCGGAGCCAGTCGGGACTCGGGACCCTTCTCCTCCGTCGCCGACTGGCCACCGTACCATTGCGATCGGACTCGAAGTGGCTGTAGGATTAGCAAAAAAAAAACGGCTTTCCTCAGTTTCCTGGACCTGAGTAGCTGGTGAAGAAGTGCTTAACACAACTTAATTCATTCATAGCTTGGAGAGTTACATATATAGATTACAGACTGATGAAACTGACTTTAGAAGATGGAAAGCCAACCAACGCTAACTGACCAACACTAATTGAAGAACCTGAACAGCCAAGCTTCCAGTCTGTTTAACACCCCCCGCAGTAGGAACGCCGGTGGAACGGACGTTCATACTGGACCGAAAATCCATAAAACAGACGACGGCAGACCTTTGGTGAAGAGATCGGCAAACTGAGAGGAAGTCGGCACATGTAGAACGCGAACAGCTCCGGCGGCCACACGCTCCCGGACAAAGTGAAGGTCGATCTCGATGTGTTTGGTGCGCTGATGTTGCACCAGATTGGAGGAGAGATAGACGGCACTCACATTGTCACAGTAAACGAGTGTGGTACGCGTAGGAGGGTGGTGGAGCTCCTGAAGGAGCTGACGGAGCCAAGAAGCCTCGGCAACTCCATTTGCAACTGCACGATATTCAGCCTCGGCGCTGGAGCGAGAAACCGTATGCTGGCGTTTGCTAGACCAGGAAACCAGGTTGTCACCAAGAAAGACAGCATACCCTGAGGTAGAGCGACGCGTGTCTGGACAGCCTGCCCAATCGGCGTCAGTGTAGACGGTGAGAGCTGATGATGCAATGCAGCTGAGAAAGAGGCCGAGGTCTGTGGTGCCCTATAGATAACGAAGAATGCGCTTCACTGCAGTGAGATGAGGCTCTCTCGGATCATGCATATAAAGGCAGACTTGCTGAACTGCGTAGGTAATGTCAGGGCGAGTGAAGGTCAAATATTGTAGTGCCCCAACTAAACTTCGATACAACGTTGGGTCAGCCACAGGAGGCCCATCAGACGAGAGTTTGACCTTAGTGTCCACGGGAGTGGTGCATGGCTTGCATGCAGTCATGCCGGCACGCTCCAGGAGGTCGAGAGCATACTGGCGCTGGGAGAGCATCATGCCAGACGAAGAGCGTGTAACAGCAATACCCAAGAAATGTTGCAACGGACCAAGATCCTTCATTGGGAAGGAAGCCTGTAAAGCAGTAAGAAGCTGACGAAGCAAGCTAGCTGAGGAGGCAGTCAGGACGATGTCATCCACATAGAGGAGCAGGTATGCTGTACCAGAATTCCGTCTATAGATAAACAAGGAGGTGTCGGACTTAGCCTCGAGAAAACCCAGAGTCTGCAGATGAGCAGCAAAGCAACTGTACTAGGCACGAGGTGCCTGCTTGAGACCGTATAAAGACTTGTTGAGGCGACAAATATGATCAGGGTGAGCCGCATCAACAAAACCAGTAGGCTGAGAGCAGAACACAGTCTCTGAGAGAGTGCCATGGAGGAATGCATTCTTGACGTCAAGTTGATGGATAGGCCGGTTGTTGGAGAGAGCCAAACTGAGAACAGTGCGGATAGTGGCTGGCTTCACAACAGGACTGAACGTCTCATCAAAATCAACACCAGGACGCTGAGTAAATCTACGGAGAAGCCATCGAGCTTTATAGCAGTCAAGAGTACCATCAGAGTGGAGCTTGTGTCGAAAAATCCATTTACCAGTCACGACATTGGCATGAGGAGGCCGTGGTACCAAAGTCCAGGTGTTGTTGGAAATCAAAGCCTGAAACTCCTCCTCCATAGCACCACGCCAATTAGGATCAGTGAGAGCACTGCGAACAGAAGTTGGCACAGGTGATAGAGTAGCCACATGAAGGTTCTTGCTTGGCTGCTTGAACCCACTTTTGGCGCGAGTGCGCATCACATGATCGTTGACAATGGGAGCTACCGGGACTGCACCAGGGGGCAGCACAGGGGCGACAGGGTGCAGGCGCGGTACGCGAGCAGAGCGTGCCTGCCCCAGACCAGCCCAGCGCCAGACCGTTGGAGAATCAGGGGCACCAGGGAGCAGCCCACTAGGTAGCAGTGGGGACGGTGGGGCGGGCCACCAGGCAGCCCAGGTGGTGGCCCACCCGACGGAGGAAGCCCACCAGGCGGCATCCCACTCGACGGAGGCAGCCCACCAGGCGGCATCCCGGGTGGGGGACCAGGCGGTCCTCTCGGGGATGGCCCAGGAGAGCCAGGTGGCGGCGGTGGCCCACCAGGCAGCGGCCCAGGGTGGCAGCCAGGAGCAGCAGGAGGCCCAGTTGGCCAGGCTGCACCGGGAATAGCCTATGTAGAAGGCGCCATCACCTGTTGTGAAGAAAAATCATCTAGAAAATCAAGGTTAGTAGGAGAGGCTGAGGAGGAGGACGCCTCAGCGAAAGGAAAGGAAGACTCATCGAAGACAACATGGCGAGAGATGATGACACGGTTTGTGGTGAGATCAAGGCATCTATAGCCTTTGTGGTCAAACGAGTATCCCAGAAAGACGCACAATGTGGAGCGAGGGGCTAGCTTGTGCGGGGTAGTGGAAGAAAGGTTAGGGTAACACCGACACCCAAAAACCCGAAGATGATCATAAGACGGAGATGACCATGGAGGGTATGGAAGGGTGTGGAGAAGTGGAGGGTGGAGGTGGGGTGTCGGTTTAGGAGGTAAGTGGCAGTGTGAAGAGCCTCAACCCAATAGGCAGGGGGAAGGTGTCACACCCTGAAATTTTTGAATTTCAGGATGTGATTAAAATTAAAAATAAAACAATAATTTTCTCAAAATTTTAAAATTTTCTCAACATTTATTTTTCTTCACAGAGAATTTAGTGTAAAAGAAAATAAATATTGGTTGTTTTTCAAATTAAATGATGTTGTTCTTCTGGTGATGCATTCATGTCACATGCATAGTGTTGTTGAGTGTGAAAACCTTTCAAAGCGTGTTCTATCATCAAAAATTCTTCCCGGGAATTTTCCGGATTTTTCTGGATTCTTTTCCCATTTTCCCTAGAGCAAACTCTAATTTTTAGAGGCTCTTCCAAATCTTCTCATGAGCTCCAAATATTTTATTTGAGTTCGTTAGGTCCCAATATATTTCTAGGATTTTTTCCTAGAATTTTCGGGCCATTTGGAATATTTTTCGGACTTTAAATATGAATTCTACATTTTTCTAGAATTATTTTAATTTCGAAAATAATTAATTCCGAAATTTTAAATGGGCTAAGTCTATCAAAAGTGCATAAATCCCTAATGGACCTCAAGGGCCCATTCATGTGTTCCCTAATGGGCTAAAGGCACGTAAAGCCCAATAGCATGGGAGGGAGGTTTAGTACCACATTGCTAGTTGATGTGGGATGGCGAGACTTTTCTCTCTATATATTAAACCAACCTCTCATGTCAACTCCACACAAAAATATAGACTACCCGTAGGGAGGCTCCTTGTTTGGGAATCCCTAAAATAATCTTTTCCCCAGAATCCCACCATCCTCCGCATCCGTGCATCTCCGGTGAAATCCGACGCCACCCCAGTGCTTAGCTCGTTGTCCTCTTCGTCGTGGTGTCTTCCTTCTCGTGAGTCGTCGCCATTTCGCCGTCGACCCCATGCCTTCTTCCTCGACTCCGACGATTTCCTTCTTCTCCGGTGAGCAACTTCCTCTGTCTTTTCTTCCCTCTCTCTCGCTCTGCTCCGCTCGGTCTTGTTCGCCGTCGCCGCCATCCGCCATGTGCCGCCGCGAGCTCCGCTCCGCCCGCTCTAGCTCTGCGCCGCCGCCAGCCCACCCCAATCCACTCCCGCCGTCCGATTTAGATCCAGCGGCCCAGATCTAATATGACCCGAGTCAACTAAACCAAATACCGTTCAACCGTGGTCATTTTTGCAAATAAACCCCTCCGTTTTTCCAAAATCAACCCTCCGTCCATCGCAGTTCAAAACTATTTCTGTTTTAGTCCAAATCTTTACGGAAAACACCCTGAGCTTTTCCAAAATAGAACCCACCATCCTTAGTGCGTTGTTTTGCAAGCTAGCCCCTGTATCTTAGGTTAAATCTCGTTTTAGTCCCTAGTTTCTTTAGAGCTAGCCCCTGAAAGTTTAAATCTATTGCAAACAAGTCCCTAGAACCTTGTTTTAGCCATATCTTTCACGTTTCAACTCCGTTTTCAGCGATTCTTGCGCTCACGTGATCCTTGTGACGTGTGCAATAGCTTTGTAACCTTTTTATCCTCTGTGAGCACACTTTGTTGTGTCTTACAAATCTTTTCTGTTAGCTCTTAACTCTATAGTTAATCGCGACTAGATCCCTGAAGCATCGTTTATCCCATAGAATCGCCGTTTTAGTTCCGTTTTCCGCGTTTCTTGCGCTCCCATAACCATAGCAGTGAGCCCTATCCATTAGTACGCTCTTTTAAAGCTTTTCTTTTGTTTTGGTGTATTGTTCTTAGTTGTATCTTGTTGTTTGCTTTGTATGTTTGCCCGATGATTGTTCCGAGTAGAAGGATCGCCGTTCGAAGATTAAAGATCAAGAGTTCCAAGTGAGCAAGAGCTGAAGAACAATAAGAGTAGCTTTTCGTTGGAGAAAGGCAAGTGACCCTAACCATACTTCTATCTATGCTTTATTTACAAGAGTACTATGATTTAATTGGAACATGGAGAACCACCCAAGAAAACCGTACAACCACAATACTAATGGGCTCTGGTCTTGGCTAAGTAATTAGATGAACTATATGTTGTGTTGGGGTTGTTCCGCTTGGTGGTTATGAGTTTGTGTTGTGGAGCGGGTGAAGAAAGCTGCGTCTTCTGAGGGACCGCACGGCAGGGACCAACACATACATATAGGAATTCTTTGTAAAGGCCTCGTAGCGTCCCTATGCAACCACACCTCGGAAGTGTGGTATTGTTCCTAGCTAGCACATTGCGTGGTTGGGTTCAAAGTTCTTCGGAACTTTTACGCGAATTGTGGTGAAAGTGTACAACCTCTGCAGAGTTAAAACTAACCGGTTAGCCGTGCTCACGGTCAAGAGCGGCTTGGACCCTCACATGATTAATAAACTTAAAGATGGATTTAAATCACATTCTGGTTATTTCTTGTGGCCTTGCTGAGTACCAACCATAAGTGTACTCACCCTTGCTTACTGCTGCTCAGAAGGAGAAAGTTATGGTGGAGTCTATTGAAGTTGTTGCTGAGTTCTAGGCGTACGCAACCCCTAGTCGATTGCCTGTGAAGTTGGAGTCTTCGTTTCCAGGATAAGCTGTATAACTCTGATAATCTTTTAATTATTGCTTTTACGTAATACTGTTACTGATTATTCACTTATGATGTCTCTATATGTATGAAACTTGAAAAAGGAGGGAGCGAATGATATTATTGAGAGTGCGAAGAACACGCTCAGCTTTACCATTTTGCTGCGAGGTATAGGGGCAAGACATGCGGAGATGGACTCCGTGGGTGAGAAAGAAGGCACGTGTGGATGAGTTGTCAAACTCACGACCGTTATCACATTGCATGCTTTTGATGGTGCAGCCAAACTGAGTAGCAACATAAGCAAAGAAATGTGCAATAGTGGAAAACATGTCGGATTTAAGACGAAGAGGGAAAGTCCACACGTGATGGGAGTAATCGTCAAGAATGACAAGGTAATATTTAAAACCAGACACACTGGATAGGGGGGAGGTCCACAAATCACAATGCACAAGATCAAACGGTCGAGAGGCTCGAGACTGGGAGCGAGGAAACGGGAGGCGAACATGACGACCAAGTTGACATGCATGGCAAAGATTTGAGGTAGTAGTATCTTTATTACATGAAATAACAGAAGAGCGAGCAAGGCGAGACAAAGCCTCATGGCCTAGGTGACCAAGGCGTTGGTGCCACAGCTCCGAGGACACACTAGTGAGGAAGGCATGGGGTGATGAGTTGGCGAGTGGAGGGCACATCGAGTACAGAGGGCCGGAGCTATTGCACCTGGTGATCACGCTTTGGGTCTTGAGGTCCTTCACAGAAAAACCACGGGGGTCAAACTCAACAGAACAGTTGTTATCAGTGGTAAAACGACGAACAGAAACAAGATTCTTGATAATTTGGGGGGAGAAACAAGAACATTGTTTAGGTGAAGATTACCGACAGAAACGAACCCAGTGGCAGTGATGGGAAGATGGGACCCGTCACCCACAATGATAGACGAAGGAGTGGAGGAACATGGTGGGTGAGAGGAAGATAAAATACCGGGATGAGAGGCCATATGGGAAGTGGCACCGGAATCCATGTACCAATCACCAGACGAAGACGGAGGTGTTAGAGTCATGGTGTTGAAGGCACTGGCAAGGGCCTGCTGATCCCATGGGCCAATACCTCCAGCAGCAAGCGTGGGCGAGTAGACCGGCGGAGCAGCAGCAGGAGGAGCTACAGGTGGCGGCCCAAGAAGACCAGGGGGCCGGCCAAGCTGTTGGAGCCGAATCGGGAGCAGGCCAGGCCGCGAACGCCTGCTGAGGTGGCCCAGACAGCGAGCGGGGCGGCCCAGGCGGCGGAGATGGCCCGCTGCGCCACCCTTGGACCGGACCAGGCCACATCTGGATGGTCCCGGTCCAAGGATTGTAGATCGCGGGCCAATAGGCAGCCCTTGGCGTTGTGGTAGAAGAACCGCCACCACCAGGCGTGCCCGAGCCGGCACTGCTGCCGGCGGACTGTCTGTCAGAGCCGCTGCCGCGGCCGCGCCGGCGGCGTCGGTTACCGCCGCCCGATGAGCCGCTCCCACCCAAGGAGGACCCGGTGGATGGAGCACCAGAGCCGCCATCGGAGGCAGGTGCGCCGGAGGCGACGAGAGCGGTGGGCGGCTGCGGAGCGGCCGACGCCATGGTAAGTTCCTCGAGCAGCAACTCGGAGCGGATCTCGACGAAGGTAGGCAAGGACCGTTGCTTCTTGAGGAAGAGGCGCAGGGTGTGGAAGCGCTCGGAGAGGCCGCGGAGCACGTTCATGGCGAGGACGCGGTCGGGAACGGCCTCGCCGAGCTCGATGAGAGAGTCGGCGAAGGTCTTCATGCGCCGGCAGTAGTCGGTGACGGAGAAAGCGCCTTGACACAACGTGCGAAACTCGGTGTCGACGAGCTGCACGCGTGTCTCGCGGTTGCCGATGAATTGCTGTTCAAGCGCAACCCACGCGGTGTGGGCAGAAGGAGTGGCGGTGGTGACGATCTCGAAGAGGTCGGTGGTGATGGTGCCGTATAGCCAGGACAACACATGAAGATCCATCCGCACCCAGCGCGGATTGTTGGGGTAGATGGCGTCGCTGAGGACGTGATCGGCAAGGGCGTACTCGCCGAGGGCGAGGAGCATAAGGCGGCGCCATTTGGAGAAGGAGGGCGCGTTGAGGTCGAGGGTCACCGGAACGAGAGCGCGGATGTTGAGGATGCCGAGGGCCTGCGCGTGGAGGGCAGGAACGGCTTCGCCGGCGATGTCGTCGATGGCAACGGACGAGGCGCCGTCATCATCCTCAGGAACGGGAGCGGGGGCCGCCGCGAGACGGCGTCGGGCATCAGCGAGGGCCTGCTCGTGGCGAGCGACCTCAGCCTGAAGGGCGCGGCGCTCGGCAGCAGCAGCCTCGCGCGCGACGCGGGCAGCGGCGGCCTGCTCTGCGGCGAGGCGCTCTGCTTCAGCGGCAGCCGCAGCAGCCGCGTCGTCGTTGGCCATGCCACGACGAGAGGAGCGGAAGATGGGGAGGTTCAGAAAAGGAACCCGAATGATACCATGAAGAAGTGCTTAACACAACTTAATTCATTCATAGCTTGGAGAGTTACATATATAGATTACAGACTGATGAAACTGACTTTAGAAGATGGAAAGCCAACCAACGCTAACTGACCAACACTAATTGAAGAACCTGAACAGCCAAGCGTCCAGTCTGTTTAACAGCTGGAGTTGAGCTTGAGCTCGACGTTGTCTTGTTCCCGGCGACTAGGACGAATGAATCCGCTACTCCATAGAGCCGATGGCCAACACTTCCCTGCGGAGGACCTAATGGGCTGTGACGGGCTGACGGCCTTGCTGACGGCGGCGGCGAAGCAACAATTTGTTCAACCTCGTCATTGGAAAATAGATCCAGAAAGTAGGCACATGGTAATTCCTTCAGAATTTTTTCTGGTGCCTGAGAGTTGCTTAAGAGGGGTTTGTCCAGAGGTGACTGGATGCATCTCCAGGCAACTACGGTTTGAGTCAGGCCCCGAGAATCGTAGGCCTGACTCCGGCACCTTTACAGAGTATTGCAAACGCTAAGAGTATCGCCGATGCTAATGGTGACACTAAAAGTTCACTACCATTTAATAAGAACTATCATGTCCATGAAGTAGTCATTACTCGCAACAAGACAAACAAGGAAACCACATTGTCAAAAGTCGAAACAAGAACGGGCATAGCACATTCTGTTACTCTATACATCATAAAGTTTCGTCGGACTAAAGGATCAAGGCCTTCGGATCTTTTATCCAAAAGAAATTTCAAAGTGCAGGTTTGAAAGATTGTACAATTGGGGCCAAGCATGCAACCTTTCACGGATTATAGAAGTATCAGGTGGGGGCACTTGCCTAGTCATACACGGTATGAATATTATCATTGAACAAGGTACTAGTACATATTTTCCGATAGCTGTGTGCAGCTTAAGGGCCCCTTTGGGAGGGCTTCACGCGGACGGCTCCGGCTCCGTGCTACAGTGCCGCGGGAGGAGTGAAGCCGCTGAAGCACGGAGCTGAAACAAAGCAGCTTCGCCTGCGGGAGGAGTGAAGCCGCTGAATCTGCGAATCTGCGGGAGGCCAGCTTCACCGTCTCCGTGCTACAGTGCCGCTACAGTGCGCTACAGTAGACGAAGCCGGAGCCGGTGAAATCGTGCCAAACAGGCCTAAGACTTCAGAAGTGCACCACAGCAGAGAGCAGGCTACGAGCGCCGCCTGCCTCCGCCCGCTACGAGCGCCGCCGCGAGCAGGCTCGCTTCAGCGCCAATCTGCCCCCAACCGCGTCGCCCTCGCCCCCGCGTCCGTGCGCGGCCTCAACTTCAGTCAGTAATGCTACGATTGGCCTCCCCGCTCGTCTCCCAACTCTCGCCAAGGAAACCGCCCCCAATCCGCCCACGCCCTCCACCTGCTCGACGATATGCCGCCGCCACCACCTCCTCCTCTTTATCTCCTCCTCCTCCCTCGCTCCCGGAGCTCCCTCCATCCTCCGTATACGTCCACCTCCCCTTCTGCCGCAAGCGCTGCCACTACTGCGACTTCCCCATCGTCGCGCTCGGCTCCTCCTCGGGCACCACCCCGTCCCGCAGCGAGAGCGCAGACGACCCCAGGATCGTCGACTACGTGCGTCTCCTCCTCCGCGAGATCGCTGCCACGCGCCCGTTCTCCGACGACGGCGTCCCGCTCGAGACCGTCTTCTTCGGGGGCGGCACGCCGTCGCTCGTCCCGCCGCGCCTCGTCGCGGCCGTCCTCGACGCGCTGCGGGACAGGTTCAGCCTGTCGGCGTGCCCCGAGGTGTCCATCGAGATGGACCCGGGGACCTTCGACGCCGCCAGGCTCAGGGAGCTCGTGGGCGTGGGCGTCAACCGCGTGTCGCTCGGCGTGCAGGCGTTCCAGGATGACCTGCTCCGCGCGTGCGGCCGCGCGCACGGGGTGGAGGAGGTGCACGAGGCCGTCGGAATCGTCACGGCGTGCGAGGGGCTACACAACTGGAGCATGGACCTCATCTCCTCGCTGCCCAACCAGACCGAGGAGATGTGGGAGGAGAGCTTGAGGTGCACCGTGGATGCCAGGCCCACGCACGTCTCCGTGTATGATCTGCAGATTGAGAAAGGCACCAAGTTTGGGCAAATGTGAGTGACTCTTATCCATTGTAAATTTAACAAAATGCAGTCACCACTTCAGTGCGTAACTGAATCTAACATGGTTCTATGTGCGTAACTTTCATGGCTTTGCTTAAATTAACTTTACCACCAACCATTCTGAATTTTATAATACAGTCATTTTTCAGGTTTATTCCCCATATGCTTAGCATCTGCCACATGGCACCTACAAACTTACAGTTTGTGCGCAGTGACTTACAATCGCCATAAGCATAGGGCGGCATGTTTAGTTCCCTTGCCCAATATGGATAGTGTGAAAGAAAAATCTTCCTTCATGTTTCATGATAGGTTAAGTGATTCTGTAATTGTTCACCAAAAAAAAGTGATTCTGTAATCCAGTATTTAGACTGTATATATAGATGCAAACCAGCAATATTAATTGTTGTGTGTGTACATTTGGGTGTTGTTTAGGATCAAGAGACAAATTGAGCAATACGTTTCAGTTCAAGAGACAGGTTGACACCTATTCTTATATTCATATTATTTTTTGACAGGTATACTCCAGGTGTCTTTCCTCTTCCGAGTGACACTGAGTCTGCAAATTTCTACAAGATTGCTTCAAAGCGGCTTTCTGAAGCAGGATATAACCACTATGAGATCAGTAGCTACTGCAAGCCTGGATACGAGTGCAAGCATAATCTAACGTACTGGCAGAACCGGCCCTTCTATGCCTTCGGTCTTGGATCTGCAAGTTACATTAACGGTGTCAGGTTCTCTAGGCCGAGAAGAATGAAGGAGTATGCAGAGTGGGTTCAGAAGTTGGAAGATGAAACATGGAGCCACAAGTCTAGAAGCTCTGATAGTAAGGACATGGCAATGGATGTGGTTATGCTATCATTGAGAACAGCTTGGGGGCTTGATTTGCAAAGTTTCAGTAAATCATTTGGGAAAAGTCTGGCGCTATCACTGTGTAGCACATTTAGGCCTTTTGTGGAGAGTGGTCTTGTAATTGCCATGGATATGGAACGACAAGCCTTGCCACAATTCGATTTTGAGTTTGACCTGCAAAGTGAAGATGATTTTGGTAGCAGAGTTGCATTTATCCGTCTCAGCGACCCAGATGGTTTTTTGTTGTCCAACGAGTTGATTTCACTTGCTTTTGGAATTATCTCACCATAACAAGGTTATACATTTCACACTGATATAGATTATTTCTAGTTGATTGATTTGCTCTGGCTATACTGAAGTATGCTCATCTGTCTAATATTAGCGGTTGACATTAGCAGATCACTGAGATATATTTTGATATTTGATCGCCGTCTCAATCTTAACTATACTGAAGTATGCTCGTCTGTCTAATATTAGCGATTGACATTAGTAGGTCACTGAGATATATTTTGATAATTGATTGCCGTCTCAATCTTGTATTTTTATTACAAACAGTTATAGTTCCCCTGACAAGAATCGTTGTCATGAAAATTTAATTACCAATGTTGCCTACAAGATATGCTCAGTCATGAGTCATGACTGAATAATTTACCATCAGAATACAAAAAAAAAAGACAACAGGTGTTGAGGAACAACAGCAGATAGTTGTCACCGTTTTCAAAGGTGCAGTGCTAGGCAATGATGTAGTTTTACATGGAACAACTACGATTCTGTAATGCACTGTGTGCAGTTTCAGCTATGGAACCAGGCGGACCATGGCTTGCCAGCAAAAATAATGTTTGGAACAAGAAGACGACAAGCTGTATACTTGGATGATTCGATTTTGCGATTGCATATAGGTGTTGACGAAGTGTAAACTACACCCCACTACCCATGTATTTTGCAGCACGTTTTGTTTAATCTTAAAATGTGATCCCTGATTCATTTTGGACTTGCATTTTTTTGTTTCTGAAAGCGGTTTCTGTTACAGATCCTTCCATCCGAAGCACTTAAATACTATCTTCTCATAAAAAAATCATGCATTTTAGTCCATACCGATTTCAAGCTTTAGTTTTGCTAAAATTACCAAGCTGAATCCGAAGGGGTGGATGACGGAGGCAAGGGGCCCTGATCCGTCACGCAACCAGGATGCATCGGCCCACGGTGCCAAGGCTATCCAAGCGACAAAATTAGCAGGTCCCGGTCGGTCAGATCCATGGCCGATGGCCGACACTTCCCTGCGGAGCACCTGATTGGCTGCCACGGCCTTGCTGATGGCGGCGGCGAAGCAACATTTTGTTCAACCTCATCATTGGAAAATAGATCCAGAAAGTAGGCAAATGATGATTCATTCAGAATTTTATCTGGTGCCCGAGAATTGCTTATGAGGGGTTTATTCAGAGGTGACTGGATGCATCTCTAGGCGACCACAGCTTGAGCCAGGCCCCCAGACTTGGAGGCCTAACTCCAGCACCTTACAGAGTATTGCAAACGCTAAGAGTATCGCCAACACTTATTGTGATATTTAAGGTTTACTACCAGTTAATAACTATCATGTCCATGAAGTACTCACTACTCGCAACAACATAAACCAGGAAACCACATTGTCGAAAGTTGAAACAAGAACGGGCATAGCACAGTTCAGTTACTTTGTACATCACAAAGTTTCATCAGACTAAAGGATCAAGGCCTCGGGATCTTTTACCCAAACGAAATTTCAAAATTCAGGTATGAAAGATCGTGTAATTGGGTAGAATAATCTCTATCCCTTGCAAGACTTCAAAAGTATGAATATATCATTGAACATATTTTCCGATAACTGTATGGAGCTTGAGACTTCAAAAGTACACCACAGCAGAGAGCACACGAGAGATAGCAGTTACAACCAGGACAAGTGCCAACCAAAAGAACTGAAACGACAAAGCAAAAGAGCAACAGACAGATGAGGGAAAGGAAACAGTTTTAGAAACCAACGAGGAACCAACGCACCCTCTCTCGTAGGCACTCGGAGTCGGAGTCCAAGTGCTAGAGGAGAGGAGACATTGGGGGCCGTGCAGGTTGGGATCACAGTGCGGCAACGGAGGATAGAGAGTAGACCTGGTGCGTGAGCTTGGGACACTCCACCTGATAACATTTGGTGGCGATGCCGATGAGGTCGCTGCAGGGGAGTGATCTCAGAGCAGCTGTCAGAAACACGTATTCCAAAGATCAGGACGGGCCCAAATGAACTTTTTTTTTCAGAAAGTTAGCCCTTGAAAATGAATTGGTGGAACCTTTACCTCTATATTTATCTCTACTCGCGAATCTGAAGCACGTTCAGTAGACTTCCTTCCAGCGGATATGGGCAATCTTTGGCCAGCTTTCTCCATCAGGTGCTCGACAGCTCTCCGTCAAGAGCTCACACTTGCATATCTCTATGTGCTGGATGGAGCATGGCAGATCTGGTAAAGATGATATGTTGGGGCACCGTTCGATGTAGAGTCTCTTCAAACTCGAGAGGCAATTCAGATTTCTTGGCAGGGACTTCATCTCGCATTCATCCAATGATAGCTCCTCGACAGACGAGAACTTCGCAGATTCTTCGAAAGAAAAGGATTGCTCCTTCCAGGATTGTAGAGTGAGATAGGCCGGCACTGTAAAACTTTCGGACGAGAGCATAATGGCCGAGCAATGCAGAGCTGCCAATACTGAGAGCCCTTTGGACACGAAACTGCGAGATGCACTCAGCAGTGAGCTTCGGAACATCTCTCAAATGAACCCTGAGAAGTTGCAGGGAAGACAAGCCTTCCAGGAAACACAGGTCCTGGATACCGCGAATTGATAGCGATTCAAGGGACGTTAGATGACCAATTGATAAGGAAGCAGAGCTCCTGCAGTTACGAATGGAAAGATATTTCAGGTGTGGCAAGCTAACACTCAACGAATCAGCAGCAAGAATGCAGTTCTCTATGTGGAGCTCCGTAAGAGACAAAGGCATATATTCTGCTCCACGTGCCAGCTCTAAAGAAGGGCAGGAACTGAGCGAAACTTCTGAAACAGAGGCAGCAGCTCGTAAGCCGCCTAATGATCTGAGGCACCAGCAATCATTAATAGACACGGAATGAAGCGCTGACAAATGTTGAAAGACCTCATCTGACGGGAGTGCGGTTAAATTCATAATCTGTCCCAGTGACAAACAGCGCAGTGAAGTGAGTCCACCAAGCCAACTGGCCAAAGCTCCATCTGTAATACTGCATGACCAAAGACGAAGTTCAGAAAGTCCTGACGGTGGAACCAGCGGCAGCCCGATACACTGTCCATAGATGAGTCCTATCCTCTGCTCATGGCAACATAGCCATGCATTGATGATATTTTCTTTCGTCAATACTTTATCTCTTCCCACTTCTACAGCGCTTTTGATGGTTTCGAGATGTTCGGATACATCATCATCCATCAACGCCATCAACTGCTGCTTCATCGATGAATGCTCTTCAGACAGCACACTCCTAATGTTAGATCCTGAATCCACCTCCCAGAGCAAAGCGAGTTGTGATGCCAAGTGGTCTGTCTTCATCGTGTTTTCCCTCTGGCCATGCTCTTGCAACTCTTCATTGCTGATAAACATAAGCAGTGGGCACCGTTTAATAAATAATGTTTCAAGGCCTGATTGGAGATAAGGTAAGATCTTCAGATTCGGAACATTCCAAAGCTCCAGATTGCGGCAATGCCTAAGAAGCCCGGTATTCAGTGGCAGGCATTCTAACACAGCGCAATTATTAAGCTCAAAAGATTCCAAACTCTCAAAATAGGAACCGGTAAGTAACCAACTCGGACACGAGGAGGATTTGTAACCTTTAATTCTGAGTCTTTTCAGCTCAGCTGGTGGCCTCAAGCCTTCCAGAATCTCCAAATGTGTAGTGTTCTCGTCTCGGGAGCCACTCTCTTCAGTCCAGACAAGCTGCAATCTTTCAAGGTGTTTTTTCTGATGAAGTGCTGCCCCCAAGGCTTCCTCCTTTCCCGTGACAGCTTCGAGATTTGTAATACGTAAACTGCCACGAAGCTCGTTCATATTCCTGAGCTGATGCAGCTCATATCCCTTTTGCTTTTTCACAAAAAATGTATTAAGCTCTTGGACTGACGTTAACCTGCCAATGTTTGGTATTGAATGTGTACCTTCTCCATAAATCCTTAGATGTCGCAGCTTTCTTAAATTGCAGAAATGTTCAGGCAAATCTTTTTCTTTGATGAGTGAAGAAATAAATTGTAAGTGGAATAGAGTGCACAATGATTCAGGCAATTCGGAAATTGAGGTTTCTGAGAGGTCCAAATACCGAAGGTGCTTCAACTCGGAAACAGATTCAGGCAACTTGCTTCTATTGTAAAAGCACAGATGCAGTACACGCAACTTCTTCAAATTCTGCAGTAACACATGAAAAAGATCACATACATCATCAACCACTGGATCAAGGCAAATTATTGTACGTAGATGACGCAGTTTGCATATACTTTGCTTATGCTGTATCATACTCTTAACACAGACAGACAGACGCCGAACTGTGAGTGGTACTTCTGCATTGTCATCGTCCAGTCTGAAACAATCTTCTCTAGAGAGTGACTCTGCCAAATCATGAAGGAGGTCATGCATAGTATAGGCATAAGTAACTATCTCCTTCCCTTTATAAACTGGTTGAAAGAAGGATCCAGACATCAACTGATCAACGTAATCGCGTCCAACATCTTCAGTGCTTCTATTAGGGTCGCATGATTTTTCAACTAGTCCCTCTGCAACCCATAAATGTACCACCTCATAAATATAGTACCTGTGGCCTTTTGGAAATAAGCTGCAATATGAAAAGCACCTTTGCAGACGGGGATTTAATTTCTCGTAACTCCACAAAAGAGCTGCCATGGGTTCACTTAAGTTTTTTATTCCCAAAGCGTCTCTCCATGAAGAGATATTCTTTTTTCTGCTCAAGTTCGAGCCCACAACTTTTGCTGCCAGAGGTGACTGTCCAAGACGTTTCGCTATCTTTTCTCCAATCTCTTCTAGCTGCACTTTCAACTTTTGATCTCCAATTTCCGCTCCAGAGAAAGCATGGTGTTTGAAGAGTGCCAAGAACTCAGCATTTTCCAGGTCTTCCAAACGAACCACTTCTTCGCAGCGAAGAGCAGCTGGAAATGTATCCCGCCGAGAAGTTATCAAAACTTTGCTTCCCTCCTCCTGAGAAACCAGAGGTTCTAGCAGCAGGTCCCATTCCCTCTCATTGCTGGATCCTTCAAACCAGACATCATCTAAGACGAGCAGGAATCTCTTTGACTTTTGCAGAGTGTCCCTGAGTTTGCACTGGAGGGTATCGATGTTTTCAACACGTGGGCATTCCCCTTCAGTTGCAGACTCGATCAACTCCCGTGTGTGATGATGAACATCAAGCTTGCGTGAGATGCAAACCCACATCCTGACATCAAAGTGATCCTTTACCCTGGCATCATTGTAGACATACTGTGCCAAGGTGGATTTTCCTGCTCCTCCATGTTTAACGATAGCCACGCCTGAGTAGTTTGTTGAGCTAGCCCCGGCTGCAGTCCTCTTCTTGGTAAGAAGATCAATTATACGATCGCGATCCCTGTCGCGACCAAACACTTTAGGAGGCTGCAGTGATGTGGTCGGAGGAACAATTGCTGCTGCTACAACGGGGCCAGCTGCATAATTGTTACCTGCTGGTAAGCCAAGAAGCTCACGGAACTCCTTGGCTTTCAGCAAAATGTCCTTCAGCTCCTTCAGCTTACGAATTAGCCTCCTGTTTTCAGGGAGCAGGTTACGTGCCTTGCTTGCTGTGGCACGAAAAGGCTTCAGCATAGTTGATTTAATGGAGGTATCATCATAATCTCCCACCGAGGAATCATCCCCGCTCTTCGCCTTGCGTTTGAGGAGGTTGTACTCGTGCTCGTCCAGCAGGTCCTCGGCATCGTAGAAGGCGTCCTTGAGCCGCTGGAGCCATGCCTTCAGCTTATCCATGTGGAGGCTCTTCTCGGCGGCCTCGATCACCAGGTCGAAGTGTGGCAGGATGGTGGTCTCCAGTTCTTGGAGCTCCCGTGACATGTCCACGTCCAGGTATGTTGAAGCATCAGCGAGCAGCTTGTTGATAATAGGCGAAGCCGCCCACCGTAAGCCGGCCAGTGCCACGTCCGCCATGGAACTGCACTAGTCTGTGCCTCCACGGCTTTTGCAGGTGAAGAGATCTTGGGCGAAAGCGTTTATACAGATGAAAAGGAAGAGAGCAAAATGAATTGGGCGAAAACCTGTCAAGGCGAGGAGATCTTGGATGGAAGTGTTGCCAGATGAGAAGGAAGAGAATAAAACGAATTGACAATACCAGAAGGTATTGGGATTTTTGGAAGGATCTAAACAGTGAAACGATGGGAAGCAAGCAAAAACTCAAGACATTTTTTTTCTCACTTTTCTCTTTTTAGGGGATTACTTGAGGGAAACGAAGACAGAGATGATGTGGGGGACAAAATATATGACGAAATGGAAAAGTACAGGGAGGCAATGGATTAACAGGTAAACGATGAGAAGCAGGAGAGAGACAGCTTCATGTTTTTTTGTGTGTTTTTTTGGACTATAGAAGGAGCAGTGAGTGAAGACACAAATCTTGTCGGAGAAGAAACCTGCTGGTGTCAGAAAAACGAGATTAGTTGGCGAATTGCCGCCGAGATAATAAACAGAAACTACGTGCAAATTATCTTTACTCTCCCATGTGGGAATATGGATGCACAAAAACAAGAGTAGGCAGAGGGAAGAGCTGAGAGCTTACACAGGTGGAAAAACTGAAGATCGACGGAAGCAGGGATCCGGAGCCGGCGACGGAGAGGGATGATGCGCGGCTGCCGGAGCAGTGGAACTGGCCTCTGCAGCATGAGCTGGCTGGACTGCAAGAGGAATGAAACGCAGGGCACGAGAAGCAGCCAGTCAGCTACAGATCTGAGTATCTAACCCAGCGCGGCGGCTCCCCACCAAAATATCTCCTATCGCTTCACCAACTCTTCGTTTGGCAGCTTGGCTGAGCCAGCCGTGCTGAAGACTTGACCATCGTTGATAGCTCAGTGATTGATGATCACAATTATTGTTTTAGACCAAGTTACTCAGCGAAACCAAACGGTGGTTCGCTTGGGAGAGTTGTGGGCTCCGCACGAGTCGACGAGACCAGTCCAAGTTGCGTTAACTGAAGTTTTACACAATATTATGCTAGCTGTAGCTGGTGTTGATTTGCTGTGAGAAAAGTACTGTTGACTGATGGCGATTTGATATGAGAAAAAAAAACACTGTTCTTGCTGGATGCCAGCAGAACAGAGTGTCAATGTTTCATCAACATAGTGTTACTCCATTTTCGCAACAGAGCATGCAACTGCGAACAAATAGCTCCAGTGTTCTATACAATTTTGTAGCAATGTAGGGAAAAAAAGTTAATTCTTTATCTTTATAAAGATGGATGGAAGAAGTTGAACAGCAAACAAAAAGCTGAAGATCCCAACATTATGGCTCCAGAAATAAAAGGGTGCTTTAACAAACCCAGAATTAGTAACACCATTTTTTTTTACTTCAAGCCATTGATGCCAAAGCACCAATTGTTTTGCTCTAGTTTCCATGGCACCAAAAAGGCACACCAGAGCACAGTAGTGACATCTAAAGATTAGTCTTAAAGACAAAATAAACTGCTACACTGAATATGTACTTCATATTCCCATATGACAAGTCCCAAAAATTTATATGGAACGATTCCAAGTGGTTCTACCCCCATCCAACCACGCTATAGGTGAACTAACTGCAACATAGCTTACGAAACTATCATATTTATTGTCGTGGCTCTAGGAGGAGGGTCTTAGCCGGGTGGCGTAGTGCACCCGCCTAATCCCTGAGGGTGGATACTCGGGGAAGTGCAAGCGATACCTCGGATCCGCTCATCAAGCAAGCTCACAGGAATACTCGAGGATTTAAAGTGGTTCGGGCGGCCGGAGCATAGTATCCTACGTCCATTGAGAGTTGTATTGCTCTTATGTTATGGATGAATTTATCCTCTGCCTCCCAGTCCTCTGTTTCGACCTGAGTCATTCTCTAGCGGGCGTCCCCCTTTTATAGTGCAAGGAGGATGCGTACACATGCGTTGGACCCCGACAGGTGGGTCCAACAAGGATGTATATTCTACCATAAAAAAGATATGGATGGTGCTATAGTGATGTAGAATCTTTTGCCGGATACACTTTATCGCCATGTCGCCTCTCTGACCGAGGGGGGTCTTCTCCTATCCCATCGGCGAGGTGTCCGTTGAGGCAGTGTAGGTTGCGGTGTAGACTGTTGGGTCTACCACGTAGGCGTTATGATACTCCATTGCCGAGCTGTCGTGTCTAACTGGCGTTGCAGTCCAACGCGCGTGGTGTGGGTGGCGCCAGCGGCTGCACTGTACGCCTTGGTAATGCGCGATCAACAGTACTGCCTGGCAAAAGTCACCTCGGGCTCTGCAGTGGCAGAGCGTACCTAACGCTTCTCACATTGAATGTGGTAGGTGGGCAAGTCTTCCCGAGAAAGCTTCGCGGCCGCGCGCGTGCCTGCGCCTGCGGACACGTGGCGGCTCCGAACCCCCTCAGGTGGGGTGTCTGTTCCCTCCCGATCACTCCCGATCATGGGGTCCGGATAGTATATGGGGTCCGGGACCCCGTGGGAGGTCCGGGCTCCCCGGCTGTTTGGGTGAGCGCTCCCTTCTCAGGGACACGTGGCGTCACCGGACCCATCCCAGAGCGGGGAGCGGGTCCGGGGCCGTTGGTCCGGTGAGATGAAGCCGGACCTCAGGGATCCGGCTGCTCAGCCCCTTAGGGCGTAGTTACGGATAACTATGCGAGTCACACAACAAGAGGGGAAGGGGTACCCTAGTCCAAAGATACCGACATTCATGTTGAAAACTACAAGGTACAACCCAAGGTATAATTTTTCTGACTAAAGCACGCTTGTGAGCATTGCAATGAATAATTCAATATGTCAGCTTGGACTAGAATCAAGGATATGCACATGTTCTCTGTTTTAATTACTGTCCATTATTCGGATCGTTTGAGATAAAACCAAAAACCAATTACACGTATCCACAATTCCAACTGGACCATTCTTATGAATTGAAGATCACGAGATCTACTGGGAAAACAGCAAAATAAATAATAAGTTCTTTTTACTGCTGCATATAATCCACATGCAAGAAAATATATCCAAATGGACATGCATATGTCAGCATACTGTCCATGGGAACAAATTCTATATGATAATGCATTAACAGACAAATATGCCAGAACTCAATGACAAAACTACAGGAGAATAATTCAGTATAAAATCAGCAACATTGGCAAACAAAACAGCATGATGAAAAATGGACATCTACAGCAGTAGGTTTCCGGTCCAAAGTGACAAACTCATCACAAGATTTTGTCACAAATGATTCTAATGTTCCTGGAACCAAAACAATGTTTTCAAATCCAAAACTAGTAAAATGAGCCACCACAACACCAAAGAAGCCTTATATCAATCGTCTTGTCACCAAATGTGCTAACCACTGACGGTAGTAAGCGGAAGTCCAGAAGAACGGAAAGTGGAACATAGCACGGTGGTGAAATCAGAATGCAAGCATCACTCTAGATGAACAAAACCATTTTGATAAGCACGGAGCTTAACAGATACATACAACAATGTCCAAAATTCACATGAACTATTCTGAGTAGTTACATTGCATGCATTCCCAAAATACAATAATTAACAGCCTCCTAGGTACTAAAAAAATTTACTCCCATCAAGATCAGTAAAACAGGGCAATAGTATAATTTTGAACTTGAAAACTCACAAGCCCTCTCATCCAGAAATCAGCATAATCGATTGCACCTTTGCACAGAAAGAAAATGATACATAACGGAAGACATAAATTTAGTTCCATTGCTTTTAGACCTAAAGAAGAATCAGCAGAACAGATTGCATCTATCCATAATTTCAAATTGGCTTCATGAAAGAAGAAAGGTATTGGGATAATAGGAGATAGTATAAGTTACAGTTATTGCTTCATATGTTCTATGAAGAATAAACATATTCGAATGAATAGTCCATATCATGAAGTCATATCGCTTGTAACTTATGAAGTTTCATAAGTTACAGTTATTGCTTCATATGCATGTATTGTACCATGAAGTTATATCATGCAGTAAACATGTTCACTGTATAAAAATGAAACAGAAGCCACTGGCACAATGTTGATTCACTAGAAACTAGAAACTTGCTTATTAACATCAATATAGCATGACCACAATTACATGTATCTACGGAACTACAGTTGTGATCCACACAGTCAAAAGCATAATAAAATAGAAGGAACCAACCAAATAGGAATGAAGCAAGCAGATCCTTGCCCAGTCACATGCTGGCTGGCAGCGCAGCCAAGAAGGCACTGTAGGCCGAGTCGAGGTCGAAGTTGAGCTGCCTGGCCTGCTGCTCGGTGAGCTCATCCGCGGCGCCCATCTTATGCAGCTTGCCGAGCCACTCGTTGACCTTGACCTTGCCCTCGAAGTCGGGCGGCAGCAGGGGTCCGAGCCTGGCCATGGAGGTGGCGACGTCCTGCAGCAGCGGGCGGACCTGGTCGTTGGCGAGCATGTTGAGCTTGACGGCGTCCATGGCGGTGATGAAGGTCTGCACGCAGTGCGCGATGGCGGCGGCGGAGGCGGCGGTGGCGGCCGGCGCGGAGGAGTTGGACGCGGCGCGGAGCTCGACGGTGGCCGGGACGCCCGACTGGAGGAGGCGGTTGAGCGCGGCGGGGCAGTCGAGGCGGTACGCCTGGACGAAGCGCGGGACGGTGACGGCCCCGGCGAGCGAGGAGGAGAGGGAGTTGAACTGGGAGATGAGCTTGAGGCACTCCGCCTCGTAGTCGACGGCGGAGACGAGGTCGCGGACGTAGGCCCGCTCCAGCTTCTCCGTGGCCTTGATGATCGCGTACAGGTCCGCGTAGCTCTCCAGGAGCTCCCGCTCGCGCTTGTCGTTCCACAGCTTCACCTCCATCGGCGCCGGCGGGTCTCCCTCCTCCCTCCGGCGAGGGGATCGCGGCGGGTGCTAGGGTTTCGCGGCGCGCGAGATTTGGGGGAAGAGGAGGGGAGGGGATCGGAGTGGGGATTGGTTTGGGGGCTCCGAAGAAGTGCGAGGGGTTCCGTGTAATTTGAGAGATTTTGATTTTTCTGAAAGGATTCGGCGACGACGCGGCGAAGGCCGCCGGCACGGCTGCAGTGCACGCGTTTGATTTGCCTTTCTTCCGAAGCGATCACTAACTTGAACCCAAACCCAATGCCAAATTGCACGGCAGCTTCTATGCGTGGCCTCCTGGCACACGAAAACGTTCGTCCGCGCGCAGGGACAGCCAGTCGGTTCCGGCAGCAGCAGACGGCACAGTTGTGTAGAAAGTTCCGCCCAAGTTCCTTCAAGTACCCTATTTTTTGCTCAAATTTCTTGGATAGACAGTACAGACTCCTATCTGCATCCATCAACGGAGTGAGAAGGGTAAAGTAGAGAACGAACAAGCTACTACAGGCAGTTGCTCAATCTCCCCTGTACAACTCGGAGATTGGCTGTTGGAACTCGGAGACGGCAGGATATCCATGAGCTACAAGCCTTTGTGCTGTTGGCTCCTTGGGACGTTTCAGGCTTTTTGTTCGTTTTGGCGCACGAAATCTGAAAGGACTTGCTGCCAGTTCGAATCTTTGGACGGAGTGGGACACAACCACGTACAGCTAGCTACTCCTACTCCAGTATACAGGAACCGCGATATCGCCGGTGTGCTCTTCTTTCTCTGTTTGTTGGCACATTGCTAGGAGACTCTTGGGAGAATAGAGGCAAGACCCGAGCGTGAGAGCGTCAAGTGTTTGTACTACGCTCGTTGCTCTCCGCGGTACTTGCAGTCCAGGCACCGCGCTACGACTTTCTTTTTGTTTGTTTTTTCCCTCGTGCGGAACCAGTCAGTGAGTACTGCAGCTAGCCCACAGATTCTACCATTCAGGCCCAGAAGGCCTAAGCGTAGCGGCAGCAAGAAGCCCAGCCAGGTTGGGCTAGAGGCCCATTTTGCTTGCCATCCTTCCACAGCCCGAAACGTGCAGATTTCGAGGTCGGCGTCCCGTACTGTCAAAAAGCTGTACACTGGGCAGCGGGCAAGCAGAAGCGCAGGGGCACGGCTACTGCTGTGGTGCGTAGGCTTGGGTGCAGTGCGCCAGTGCCAGCCATCCGCGAGGAATGGAGTCCTCGGTCCATGACCGCGCCTGGTAAAAATGATCCGAGGGAGTAGTATGTTCAGATGAATGCGTGAAGTTAGAGACAGACAACTCTACTTCGTACTACTTTAACATACACTAACTAATAACGCCATTGGGGCAATGGGCCCAGACCCAGGTTGAGCCAAATTAGACCTTGTTTGTTTTTCAAGACTTTTTTCTAGTCCCTGTTACATTAAAAAGAATCTTGCTATTTTATAGTATCACAAAAAATCTGTTTATAATTTTTTTTGACAGCTGAGTGCTAATTCGCAAGACGAATCTAATGAGTATAATTAATCTATAATTTACTATATTTATGCTACAGTAACCATCCGCTAAACATGGATTAATATACCTCGTTAGATTCGTCTCGCAGTTTAGCCTCATGATTATGCAGTTAGTTTTATAATTAACCTTTATTTAATACTTTTAAATACTAATATTCTATTTGATGTGACATAGATTAAAGTTTAATCTCTGAAATCAAACAACCCCTTAGAGCTAGGCTGGTACGAGATCGGCTTTGCTCATGTATAATTCCACCATGGATGCCTCTCGTAAGTTCTCCAGCACATGAAACCTTGAGCGGTAAAGGAACACCAGCAAAAGGTTGGAGCACATTTTTCCCAGCAAAAAGTTATTCTGCAATATGAGCATTATCACAAAAACAAAGGGAGCATGGAGCATTTGCACGCTTTGAGTGAGGACCATGCATGCAGCTGAACCGGGGGAGCACATCACCACCATGACGGCATGACCTGTTAATAACTTATTCAAGGAGACTTGTTTACTCAATACAAGCCACAAGCTGCCTGGAATCTAGGCGGCTTAGTTTATGCAGGATACCGAAGAGGGCTCTCTCTTAGCCTAGCCATCGGCTTTTTATTCCGAAGAACAGGTCCTGATGAGCCGCCAATCCACATCTGAGGGGAGAACAAGTCATGCAACGCGTCACCATCCCTAATCTGGCGCTGAGTGCCATTAATCTAGAGCCCCTCCCCCTCCAGACTCCAATCTACAACTACCCGTATGGCCGCCGCAACGACTTGCGACGGCGACGGCGACGGCGACGAGAGCGCGGTGGTCCCGGCGGATGTGTGCCGGGGAGGGCGACTGAAACGGACGTAACGCGCACGCAGGCGAGCCGAGCAGGTGCTTTCCCGCACGCGGCCGCGCCGCCCTGCGCTGCTGGCTCCGGGCCAGCGGATCCGCGCCGAACTTTTTTTCTGCGGCGCCGGCGCGTCTGGCTGTGGGAACGAAATAAAGGGAGGCGCGCGCGCGTCCAGATCCTCCAGCCCTGGCCGCGGGCGCGGCTGCCGTCGTCGGCTCGTCGCTGGGTCCCGTGCGCGGCGGCCGCCGCCGCTGCGTGCGCCTACACGCATCAGGAGCGTAGCGCTCGTCATGTCCTGCCCAATCGTGGTAGTCTCAACCATACTACATGACTGCGCTGCTCGCAAAATTCGTCGCCAATTATTGGGTTTAGGCGCACAAGTCGCCACGTGGTACGCTATTTTGGCATGCATTGTAGGCTTGTAGCTTGGGAAGACGTTGTTTGTTGGTAGTACATATTCCTACCTAATACTAGTACTCTCAGCGACTCAGCTCGTGAATCGGAATTACTCCATCCATCCTAAAATATAAAATGATTTAGTTTGGCCTAAGTCAAAGTGTTCTAAATTTGATCAAATGTACAAAAAAGAATATTAATATCTGACACATCAAACAAGCAAATTACAAAAATATATTTAATATTTGATCTAATTAATCACATTTGATACTCAAAATATTATCTCTTTTTCTATAAATTTTATGGTAAATTTGCTGCTGAACACTCTTCAATATTGATATTTTGCTATTAGACACTACTCAATCTTATATTTGCCAATAGACACTCTTCAAATTTGGATATTTGCTACAAGACACTATATTTATTAAAATAATAATTTTTTGGTTCAAAGGAGATAGAAAATAAGTAACAGGACCAAAATACCCCTGAGGGCGGGCCACGCTGCCAAACAATATATTTATAGATAAAAGAATTTATGTATATGATCGGTTGTACTATAGATGAAAACGACACAACCATGCAAATAGTATAATAGAATAATTATTATCATTATTTTATTATTTATGAATATGTCTAGCAGCATGGTCTGGTAGGGAATTCTGGTCTTGTTGTTTATTTTTTCTGTCCCCTATAAACCTAAAAAATATTATTTTAATGAACATTGTGTTTATAGCAAATATCCAAACTTGAAAAGTGTCTATTGGCAAATATAAGATTGAGTAGTGTCCAACAGCAAAAATCTACATTGAAAAGTGTCCAGCAGCAAGTTTATTCTAAATTTTATCAAACTTAGAGTAATTTGACAAACTAAAATACTCCCTCTGTCCCAATTTAAATGCATTTTTAGGATTTGAGCAGCAAATTAGTATGGGTGGGAAAAGACAATATTGCCCCTAGGCAAGTACCAACTGACCTGAAAAGTAGTCATCATTGCAACAGTAAATAATTTTCAAATAAACAAGAATGTGATGTAGGAGGAAGAAATGAGCGGTTAGAGACCGAGAATAATCCAGAGCGTCCTAACGTTTCCGGCTTGGATGGACTCCACGTCACGTGTACTTGCACACAATCTGATGCAACTTTGGGACAACAGCATACAATCTGATGCACCTTTGGGACAGCAGCATCGGCACTGCATGCAGCACCAAATGTTGTGCTTATTTTGAGAGTTTTTTTTTTTGAATCACAAGATTGCAGTCAATGCGGGACGGAGGGAGTACGACCTTACATTTCAGGACAGTGGGAGTGTACTCAACTAGTGTAAAATTTATTTCGTTTCATTAAGATAAACTTTTGACCAGCAAGTATACTCTATATATTAAGATACAAACAAATATACTTACTCGGTTAAAATTTTGACCGAACGAAACCAAACTAAATACGTCTCGTGCAAATGCAGGGATTATGTGCGACAGCTAAGGCAAAATGCATTTGCTGGATCCCACTGCCGTTTGGCCGTTTGCTTCCGGTGGCCTCAGCTGATGCAGAAAATTAAGCACCTTGCTCCGTGAACAACATCAGCATGCATGCGATATTGTCTGCAAGTAGTATCATCAATCTAGCCACCAGCTGGAACGGGAAGAGGATAGTCTCGTGCTAGCTTGCTGTGTTTTTCTATAATCCACGAGGGTGAACGTACGACCATGAAGCTTTGTCAGATTGCGCCCTCGGTCTGATCCTTAACCAGTGTACGAAACGGCCCATCTTCTGCCCTCTTGTCTTGTCCATATAAAACCGCCCGTTCCCTACCTACGGCTACGGGGTAGTGCGTTCCGTGCTGTGATGTGTTACAGGCTCACAATAAACTAATCGTACTAGTACTTAATTAGATTGTCACCGTAACTAGATTTCCCATCCCCTAACTCCAATCCATCCCTTTTAGACCCGTTTGCCCCGCTCGCGCCAGCAAGCACAGGCAAGCAGGGACACGCCCCCAAGCGCGTGAGTTGCGGCACTGCCTGCGCGCGCCCCGGTCGAGGACGCGACGACCCCGCCGCCGTGCTGCGAGCGGCGAGCCCACGCCCGGGCCCGGCCGACCGGGCAGGCAAGACCAACACGGAACGGCAGCCTGAGCCGCGCGGCTGCCTCATGATGTCACGCACACGACGAGGCGAGGCGACGACGGCCGAGCTGGCCCCGCCAGGCGCCCGCCTCATTATTTCGGGCTCCGCCAGGCGCCAGCCAACTATATGTACTCTTTATATATACTTTCTCCTATATTTTACTACTTCCCTCTAAAAAATTTCTCCCTCTATAACTCCTTCTCTCCAACCATTCCCACATATCTATTCCCTCTATATATTATCACTCATTAACTAACTATTTATTTAATGTTTTTGAATTTAAAAAATTATATAATATTTATACTGTCATAATACGCATTATCATCATATTACGACGCTCAAACAAGATTAATATCGCGAATAAATGATGTGATTAGAGATATAGAGAGAGTTGGAACTCACCCTATATATAAAGGGAGTTTCAACTCCCCTATATATAGGGGTAGCTTTTAGAGAACCGTTAGATCGGATTTCCCCCGAACCTCTCCCTACGTGGGGTGGGGGGGGACGTATAGGGGGCTCCGTTGGAGCTCGCCCGGCGTCCTCCGCTCGTCATCCTCCTCCCCTCGGGAGTTGGGGAGACCCGGCTCGGGCTCGGCGCCGCGGGGGCGGGGCCCGCCCCGCTCCGGTTTCCCTTTTCCCAAAACGGCCTCTGCACCCGTATCAGCGCCCCGCCCCAGGACGACGGGGCCCGGCGCCAGCGACCCGGCAGCCCGGCCCGAGGAGCGCCGCAGCGGTGAGGTCTTGTGGGGCCGGCGCGCGGGGAGCCCGCGGGGGCAGTGGGGCCGTCACGAGGGCAGCGGAATCTGTGGGTTTCCCCATTCGCCACGCCTCGTGGCCCCTCGATATAATGCGATGCGAAACAGGGGAGGAGACGGGAGGTTGGTTTGAAGCTACGCGGACACGAGAAGGGGTGTGTTTATATTCTGGAAAATGCGGTAGAAAAAGTCATATCGGACACTGCAGTACACTGTAGTAATTTTCGTTTGTTTGTAGTAAATATTGTCCTATCATGACATAACTAGGCTCAAAAGATTCGTCTCGCAACGTACATCAAAATTATGCAATTAGTTTTTTATTTATCTACATTTAGTACTCTATATATGGGTCATTTGCTATATTTAATGTTTCGATGTGATTTCGATGTGATGGAAAGTTTGGAAAGTTTGGAGAAATGGGAGGGAAGTGAACACAGCCAAGTAAACTCGGCGTCGGTTTTGCATCTAGAGTATCTCTACACCTGAATACAAGAAAAAGAGCATCTCTACACCTTATAAAAACCCTCTCTCTCAATATCTAATAATTTTTTTACATTTTATGATGGTTATTACTACAGCACACCACCAAAATTCAATCATCGATTAAGATATGGTAGATGGAAGTAGTAGAGTTTGAATTGCAAATCTGCCGGAACACTTCTAATAACTAAAAAAAACTTTTGGTATTAGAAAGAAAGATGAACAATCTACTGGACTTAGGCTCGCATTTATTTCTTTATTTTTATAAATATTTGTTTACATTTTTTTAAGGGGCTGTACTAGTAAAAGATATTAGATGGTGATGTACAGGGGTATAAGATTCAACTGAATTCAGGAAACTTTTGACTTTCTATGCTGAAATTTTTGCTCCAAAATATAGCAAACGCATGGATAGATTGGTCCCTGATAAAGTTTCTCGAAGTAATGTATAAATGTATTAACATAGAAAAGCAGGCATGGAAGAAGGGCGTAAAACATCTAATATTGTCAAGTGACCAGATAAAATCATAAGAAGAACCTTGGTCTGAGGTAAACAGAAACTCTGTTTTGTGACAAAAAACTATTTTCCTCCGTTACAAAGATGACAAGCACTTGCACACGTGCACGAATATCATGGTCACACACCTGCCAGTTGGCAAGGGTGATCTATATTAATACCATTATTATAGATAAAACGATTACAAGGATCTAAGTTTTGATTAGTACTCCCTCTGTTTTTATTACAAGTCACATTAGGTTTGTCTTAAGTCAAACTCGACTAAATTTGGCCAAGTCTATAAAAAAATAACAATAGCTATACTATCCAACATATGCAGTATCAATATATATACTTCATGGTGGGCTCAATAAAACAAATTTGACATTGTATATGTTATTATTTTTTCTATAAATTTGGACAAAGTTTATAAGTTTGACTTAACACAAATCTAATACGACATATAAATAAAAATACTAGCACATTTTCCTGCAAAATGGAGCTAAAAGTTGACCTCGTCAACCAACTTCACTGCTAACTTCAGTTCGCGACTTCACATGAATGCCATGTTGTTCAATTAATTATGTGATATAAGCCTTGGGCTAGTTGGTTTCCGAGACACTATAAAAAATGTAATCTCTCATGTTCATAATATGGCCTTAGATTAAAAAAACTTTAGGGTATTTGACATGAAAATATAATATCGCGCTTCTATGTTCTATTCCGATGACCATTTTGTTATTTAGATTCATAACACATTGTTAGTTGCCACCGATATGACAACGTGAATTATTTCTAGTATATTGACAACAGACCACAAACTAGTACAATCATGACAACCCTACGCCGATGTTCCCGAATAGCCCACATATTTCAGGGACTTAGGTTTTGCATTGCTCATGTGTAGCTTAGCATAAACATTTATGTTCTTGATGCCAAGCCCACAAGATATACTATGCTACACTCACATCATTGTATAACACATTCCAATATGGACGATTTTGTCATTCTACAAGGGACGACGACAACATTAAACATTTCAACTCACCAACCAATACTTAATAACATCGACAATTAATATTTTCCATAATTTTATTTTTAACCAGTCAAAAAATAACTTGAAAAACTCCTTGGACGCTTTGGTTATCTACCCAATTGCTTTTCCTAGTCAACCGTCACCTTCACAACAATTATAGTATATGAACATATATGAGTTGATGAAATGTTGTGAATATAATTGTTTTGAGAATATCATTTGATAGGTGTTTGAGAATATCATTTACTAAGTGGCAACAAAAGGACCTATCAAATGGTGCCACCCTCCCCCCAAATAAACACCTATTATTAATCATAAATTGAAAACACTAAGCAACAAAAAACAGCTGCCATGTTATCTTTCCACAATAACCGCTCTACACTTGCAGTCGTGTCATGTTGTCTTTCCACCGCATAACCGCTCTACACTTGCAGTCGTGTTATATTATCTTTCCACCCCATAACTGCTCTATATTTGTGTCATGTTGTTTTTCCACCGCATAACAGCTCTACACTTGGTGTTGTGTAGTTGTGCCTCTTGACAATCGTGAGTCTAGTAAAATTTCTTTTTTTTAAAAAATAAGGCTAATGAAATCTTTTTTTACTAAGGCTAGTGAAATCCTTTAACACGAAGAATGGAAAACAGTTGAAACTGTTGCGCGGTGAAGTATCATAAATGGTATGGCTACCAACACAGAAGAAGCATGTACAAACATCAACATCCCCCATCCATCCATAGGTTAAAAGCCCAGCACCCGCACAACACACCAACCTTCCCCTAGACTCTCCGCGCTCTTCGTACTCTAAATTCATCGCTAAAAGAAATATTCTTTCCTATCCAGCGATATTCTCTCCTCTATACTCCGCACCCGTCGTCTTCTGTATCTCATCCTCGATCCAGACTACCCATCCGCGGACCCCATATGTCAGCCTCACCTCCTCCTTCTCTCTCCCCCTCCCCGAACTCTCCGCCCCGCGCCCACCCCGTCCCTCTCTCTCCCCCTCCCCTCCTCCGGCGTCCTTCCCGTGCCGCCGCCCTCCTCTGCTCCCTCCCTCTTCCGCCGGCGGGTACGGAGAGCAGCGCGGCCGCGGCCGCCGGGGACCGGGCCGGTGCTCTCCCGCCGCGCGGGCCTGCGCGGGGCGGACGGCGGCGCGGCGAGGGCGCGGGCTGGAGGGCGGAGCGCGGCGGCTCCTCACCGGCGGCGGCGGCGGTGCTCCGAGCTCGGCTCGCGGGCGGGACGGTGGCGGGGGGCCGGCGAGCGCCTCGAGCTCGGCCACTGCGGCGACGCCTCGAGCTCGGGGCAGCCGCGGCGAGGCGGGCCGTGGCGCGCGCAGCGGCGGGAGGCGGGGCAGCCGCGGCCCGCACGCGGAGCGGCGCCGGGCTCCCGGAGCGGCCGCGGACCGCGAGCTGCGGCGGCACGCGCGCAGAACGGCCACACAACGAACGCGGCGGGCGGTGCGGCCCTTCCCGTGCTTGCCTCGCCACGCCCCAACGGCCCAACCCCTGCTCGCGCCGGCGGCTGCAGCCCCTCTCCCACCGCGCAGCCCCCTCCCTCCCTCCCTCCGCGCGCGCCGTCATCGGGGGCGTGCCGAGCTGCAGCGCCACCTCGCTCCCTCTCCTTGTGCGGCCGGCGGCAGCCGCGGCCCTCTCCCTCCCTCTCCTCTTCTCCGTGCGGGAGGCCCGCGGAGGCGAGCGCGGCGCGGCGCGGCGCGGCGTCCCCTTCCACTCCCTCTCCGGCAGGCGGGCGGGCGGGTGCGGGGCGACGGCGGCGAAGGCGAGTGCGGGGCGACGGCGGGCTGCGCTGAGGCGCCCGCAGCGGCTTCGGGCGGTTGGGGTGCGCGGCAGCAGAGGCCGGGCCCACCCGTAGCGGACGAACGCTACGTCCGCTGCAAATTGGGCCTGCCTAGTTTACGCTCCCGACCGCCGTTTTATTCTTTTTTTAGTAATTTTTTTGTCGTTTTCTGATAAAAAATAGTATAAGGGAATTTTGCGAGATAGAAAAAATTAATGGAAAATTTGGAGAGATAGAAAAAAATTTGAAGTAAAATTTTAGGAGATAGAAAAATTGATGAGAAAAAAATGAAAGAGAAAGTTTTACAAAATAAATTAAAAAACTTGAAGAGAAAAATTTTTACATTCAAAATAAAAAAAGCTCAGCTAAAAAAATTGTAAAAAAATTTTGAACCAAAAAATAAATAAATAAAGAAAAAAAACTACCGGGTGCGCCGCCACCTCAGGGGCTCGCCGCCGCCGGGGAGCGCGCCGCGGAGCCGTGACGGAACTCCGTGCCGCCGGGGGCGAGCGCTGCGGAGCTCCTCGCGACGTGCTGCCTCCGCCAAGCCACGCTGCCTAGCTCCTCCGCTCCATCTCGCCGCGCCGCCGCAACCCCGCCCAGTCGCACTGCAGCACCGCCCAGCCAAGCCGCTCCGCCGCCGTAGCCCCGCCCAGCTGCTGCCTCCGCTAGCGCGCCCAAGGGAGCCCACCGCCGTTCCCCCGGGAGCTCCCCGTCGATGTGCGCTGCATCTCTAGAGGAATGGAGGGGAAAGAAGACCCAGGGAAAGAGGAAGGAGAAAAAAAAAAGGGAAAAAAGTAAAAAGTCAAAGGGGGAGGAGGGGGGCTGCAGATTGTGGACCGGTGAGGGAGTGGGTCGACCCTAAGTTTGAAAACTTACAGTTATATGTAGATTCGTCATTGGGCTGCAAATTGCGGATGGCGAGCCGTCCGCGATCTTCCCGGACGCGATAGCGCACCCCGCTGCAGCCCTTTTTACGGGAAATGCGTACTGCAGGGCGGGGCTGCGGACGGGGTAGCGTCCCCGCTGCGGACAGCCTCATCACCAGCTCCTCCATCTCGGTCCTTCCCTCCTCTCTCCTCTCCTTCCCTCTCCTCTCTCTCTCCTTCCCTCCTCCTGCTCTCCCTCTCCAAACTCCATCTACGTCGGCGTAGGGTGCGGGGGCTGGAGTTGGAGGAATCATTTGTGAAGATTCTGTGGCGACTTCTCCAGATCGGCAATTTGGAGCAAAGCCCCCAAATAGTTTGTTGCAGAAAGGAGCCGCTTTTCCGCTGGTCCAGCCTCTCTATGAGCCTCTGCTCGTCGTTCTTGGCCTCGGATCATATATCCATCTAGGAAAAAGAGGCCACCTTTGCATTTATTCCTTTGCCCCTTCGGAGATCGCCCTCGTCAAGATTTGGTGGGAACCCAATTCACTGCGATTCCCTTGTGGAAAAGCGCCGCTTTGGTTCCTGTTTCCCCACAGCTCCCAACTCTATATTTCTCAATCTCTTGTTCACCTACTTGCCTAACTTTCTTTTACTTCAATCCACCAGTTTGTGGCTTCCACGCCTCGGCATTCGATAGAAATATATTGATTTGACGCAAACCAGATCAATCTGTGGCCCTTGTTTCCGGAGGGTTGTTGTGCCTGTTCCTGTTCTTGGTCAGAGGCATGGCGGCGGCGAACGGAGCTGCCTGCGCGGCGCTGTTCAGCGAGGAGGAGCTGCGGGAGGTGAGCGGGGTGCGCCGGGGGGAGGACTTCGTGGAGATGACGTGCGGATGCACCAGCCACCGCTACGGCGACGCCGTCGGCCGCCTCCGCGTCTTCGCCTCCGGCGACCTGGAGGTCAGCTGCGAGTGCACCCCCGGCTGCCGCGAAGGTCAGAGCCAGTCACCACCACAACGCTTCTCTCGCTTTGCTTTTCTCCCGGCTCATGATTTCATGTCCGTGCATCGATTCGCGTATGGTGTTTGATCTCTCGGTCACCGCGTCTTGCCCCCAAAGCTGAACCTGCATGCAATGCCAGTGCACGCACCGCGGTGCCGCTTGTGCCCGGCATTGCCTGCTTCTAGTGTTTGGTACCATGCTGCATCCCATGCAATGTTGCTCTGGCCTAGCTTGTGTGCCTGTTCGCTGTTGTTTTTTTGCGAATAAACCATTGCCTTCTCTGCACTCTGAATGTTAGGATGCGCCGAACTAGTTTGGTTGGTGGTCATGGGCCTCCGGGAGTAATTAATATCACTTGTATCATTCATTCTACATAACTGACCTTTCGTGTTGTTGTCTCTGCACACCCTCTAGTCTGGCTTGTTTAGATGACAACCCGTAAACCTGTAAACGCAAAAAAAAAAAAAAAATCACATCGAATGTTTGTACACATGCATAGAGTAATAAATGAAGTTTATTTATAAAATTTTTTGCATGGATGGGCTGTAAATCGCGAGACGAATCTAATGAGCCTACTTAATTTATGATTTGCAACAGTGATGCTACAGTAAACATCCACTAATTATAGATTAATCATAGATTAATTAGCATCATTAGATTCGTCTCGCGATTTACAACCCATCTGTGCAAAAAATTTTGTAAATAGACTTCATTTAGTACTTCAAATTAGTAAGATTCCATCGAAATTTTTTTTGCATTTCATCTAAACACGGCCCTAATACAGCACATGAAAGCAGTTTGTCCTTGATACTTAATGCACGTCGATTCATTCTGTGTGCTCTCTTTGCATGGATGGTGGTGATGGGATTTGCCCCTCGATCTGTTCAGTCGTGGTGTCCATCACTGCAGTACAACACATTGTTACGTCTCCGTTTATGTTCAGGCTGTCGTTTGCATGGATCAGCATCTGTTCTCGTTTGGAGTTGCATGCTGCTTTCTTTTGTATGCAAAGTGGAAGTGGCCTTTGTGATCTTCCATTATATTGTGACATAGGATGCTTGTTTGCAACGAGTGAGATGTAAAGAACTGCTGTTTCTGTTTCTGACTTTCTGTGTTGGTACCTGGTGGCCTTAATAGTTCGTCTCTGAGATATGTAGATATTTTCTGCTTCTCATCTGCAATGCCTATATTTCAGGCCGTGTTTAGTTCGTTGGTGTGTAAACGCAAAAAATTTTTGCGACGGAATCTTACCAATTTGAAGTACTAAATGAAGTCTATTTACATAATTTTTTGCACAGATGGGTTGTAAATCGCGAGATGAATCTAATGATGCTAATTAATTCATGATTAATTAATAATTAGCGGATGGTTACTGTAGCATCAATATTGCAAATCATGGATTAAGTATGTTCATTAGATTCGTCTCGTGATTTACAGCCCATCCATGTAAAAAGTTTTGTAAATAGACTTCATTTAGTACTTTAAATTAGCAAGATTCCTTTGCAAAATTTTGCGTTTTTGTGTTTTTGCGTTTACGGGTGGGAACTAAACAGGGCCTCAGTGTGCATCCGTACTGATGTTTCAGTACATTATTGCATGCGACATATTGATATAGATAACACAAGCGTTATGTCTGCCAGTATTGCTGCATACTATGTAAAGACCTTGGAATGATCTGTATGGTGTTTGAAAAGTTACATTTGTGTGTTTTTGAGCCTAACATGTGAAGCAACAATTGTCTTCTTTTATTCAGCTGTGCTAGTAAGTTCTTATTTGTTTTGTCAATTTTTTTTCCATTTTATTGCTGGTATTCATAGTGATAGCAACATGGCAAAGCCGTAAAATGGTAGCAGCCAATTATGGTTTGCCATATATTCTAAAGTTCAGGATTTGTTTATGAAATCTAGATATGTATGTGGGATTTAACAAATGGGATAGGCTCTGCACTCGAAATATGCAGTTCCTAATGCCAATAATTTATGACGGCGCCTGCAGCTTTCTATAAGATGTGTATCTATCTGGGGCTACATACACTGCAGTGCTCCTCGGTGGAGCAATCCAGCACCCAGTTTTTTAGGGAAGTTACTTTGTTTATGGGCTGCTTGGCTCGAGTGACATCACATATATCACGAAACTTCAAATGGTTCTTGTTTTATATGAATTGAAGGACTCTTTAAGAATGCATGTATATCTTCTATAAAGCCCATTCTGCTTTGTATTATGTTTATGGTAAGACTTTTTGTTAGTACATTTCTATGTTAAACCTTGGAGATAGCATTTTTTAATCATCTAGTGAGCACAACATTGTGTATCAAGCTCTCATTTTCATGATGGCTCAGGATAACTGTGAATAAGTTAATTTTGTAACTTGAAATTTCAGATAAGCTGACACCTGCTGCCTTTGAGAAGCACTCTGGAAAGGAGACAGCTGGAAAGTGGAGGAACACTATCTGGGTCATGGTTCAGGGAGAAAAAGTGCCACTGTCAAAGACAGCTCTGCTCAAATACTACTACTCGTCACACAAATCCGGCAATGGTTCTCACAAAGGTCGTAATGGACGTCCATCTCACCGCGATGAGTTCATCCGCTGCACAAGATGTGGCAAGGATAGAAGATTTCGGCTCCGTTCAAAAGAAGAGTGCCGGGTTTACCATGATGCTCTTGCCAAAATTAACTGGACATGTGCACATTTGACAACTGATAGGTATGTGTTTGCACTTTTTGGCTAGTGTATTGTTAAGTCTGAATCTAGCTAGATTTCCATGCCACCATTTTAGATTCATCTCGAGGTACTGTTCACTTCTGTTGTTTTGGCCTAGTTAATTTTGTGGCTTTTAATGTTTACTTCTATTGAGCTAGAGGGGTGGTAAAGGGCTTTGAAATTTAGCCTAGATAATTTAAGGACCGGACTCTTATCTTATTCAATTTTGAGCTAAAAAGGTATAAGAGCCAAGTTGGATTGCGAAGAGAGTATTAGGGCCATGATCCATTACCACCTAATTAAGATGCTGGGGAGATTTTTCAGCTGTCTGTCAAAATAAGTTTTTTCTGCTCTCTTTGTGTTTACTGTTTTGTGTTCCATAGTATAGTGTTTGCTGATTTGATTAATGCTGCCATTCTCCTAGAAAGCCAGTTTTCTGTAGATTTTCTGTCGATGTGGATATGAAGTTATGAACTAAGTGGATGCCCTTTAGCCGCTGGAACTTCCCATAGTGGCCTACTGGTGGTGCTACTAGAATAGTGATAGGAAACCCCTGAAAGTCGGACTGCAGCAGGCTGTGCCAAGGCAAGTGGTCGATGCATATCCAGTACCATTATTGGTAAAGCCCGTTGTGATAGCAGACCACTGCTAAAGCACATTGTTTAACTGTAGCATAGAGCAGATGCTTTCAATATGGTACTGTAGGAAGCTAGGAGCTAGAAACTGCACGCCTCCGGTGCAATTTGTGAACTGTTGCCATCTAAGTTTCTGGCCGAACATTGGCAGATCTCGGCAGGGTTCCTGTCGCTTGTTTTCGCTTGCGGCCACAGTAACACGTTCAGTAGCATTTGTGCACGCCTTAGCTTGCCTGCAGCGATCCTTTGCCAAAAATTACCAATGATGCCTATCTGGAGATTATTCCAACTCATTTTTTCCCTCCACAGAGAACTATTTGTGCTATCTCTGTTTTCGAAAAAGGAAAGAAAATTGTACCTGTAACATTTGTTTCCATGTGACCACTTCTGCCATTTCCATCTGTGTGACTGCAAATCCTTAGCTCCACTGTTCTGACTCTCCTGTATCACCTCCAGGGTCACCTGCGACGACGAGGAGGAGCGAGCTAGCCGCAAGGTCCTGCGTGGCTGCTCCCGCGCCACGTCCTGCGCCGGCTGCATGAAGTGCGTCTGCTTCGGGTGTGAGACCTGCCGCTTCAAGGACTGCGACTGCCAGACCTGCGTCGACTTCTACCGCAACTCAAAGGAATAACAAGCGAGGACCTAACACCATTCGTTCCATTGGCCAAGACACCACAAAATGGCCTCGGCCAGGGTAAAGTAAACCTGAGGCTTAGCTGGTTGATGCCCTCAACAACCAAACATCTTGGGACAGGGCAGGCCGTTATTCTGAACAATTCCGTTCTCTCATTTTCCATGGCTGGCATTCTGGAGTAGCGAAGGGTGCCAGCCAATTTTGCTTCATAGTACAATTTACCAACAGTTCTCCGCTTTCCTCGCATCGTTTTAAGATCCTATATGTGCTCTCTGTTCGGTTGCTTTAATCAATCTAACGAAATAGACGTGCTGACTTTTATTTTTTCCCCAAAACTTTTACGTAGTAATTTCTGACAAATTTTCAATGTTTTTTTGACACTCCAAATTTTCAATTTCCAAAGACGTAGCTCTGTCTCACATTGGTGTATCTCGGTATCTGAGTTGTGGGCGGCCAGCCACAAAGGTTGGCCTTTCGCCCGTTTTGTCCTTGCGAGCACGCAGGACTTTTTCTGGTCGCGTACAGCTGTGACCTGCGGCTCTCTGAGCCTGCGCTGCTCGTGAAGATGGATGCGTAGATTGATACAGTACCACGCTTTGAAATGCTACGTGTCTGCACCTGCGTAACGTGCTGCCAACGTGTTTGCAGCCGTCTACCCAGTACTGTATACGCAGCAGAAATTCATACTCCTAGCAGGGGCGGATGGGCCAACCAGTTTTGGCCAGTTTTGTGCGGTTGGGTCGGGGTTGTGGGGACCCACCGCCCGGTCCGCTCCCAGCCCCGCATGGAACGAACGGAGTCTGAGCATAGGCCAGCGGCCAGGCGTCGAGGCATGCCCGCTCGATCACGCGCGGGCGCGGCGGCCTTGCCCGCTCACTGTTCGGCGCTCGGAGTGGAGCGTCGACGCACAGTGCCCGCTGGGACTCTGGCCGTCCGGCGCGCCGCGCATTGCCCTGCGCCCCTGGCCCCGGGTGACGGCCGGGCCTGCCCTGCACCTGGCGGCTGGGAGGCTGGCGTGTTATTGATGGACACCCCGACAGGTTTGCGGTGCACGGGCGGGCGGCGAGTCGAGCGTGCGGGCGGTGGCGGCGTGGCGAGGGGGAAGGAGGCCGCCGGGGTACGTGAACAGTGGCGGGCGCGCCTGGCCTGGCGGTGCTCGCGCCTGTGGTCAGCATTCAGTTGTAGCAGCAGGCGCGGAGCCAGAGTTGCCCGGTCGATAAGTGAAGCAGCGCGGCCGGCAGAGCCCGGCAGAGTCGCAGAGGCCTCTCTGTTTATTTTTTTTTATACTGCTCTCAGTCCATAAAGCGTGAGACGCCACACGCCAGGAGCCCAGGACTCAGGACGACCTGCGTGCGCTGAGGTCGAGTCGAGCCCGTGTCGTGAACTCGTGATTCCTCCTGTGCCGGTGCAGCTGCACCCGTCCGGTTCCGGTCGGGTCCGGCTCGATGAGAGCAAACACGAGGGCGAAACGTGGAACTTGGCGGGCACATTTTTTTGTCTACGGAGTAGTAGTATCTTTCTTCATCAGGAGCGTTGAGTCGGTCCGGCCGGGGCGCATGCCCATGCGGCGGAAGCGACGTGACGGCGACAGAGGCCGGCACGGTGGATCGATCCATCAAGTTAGCCCTGCTAATGGGTTGAAATCCGCATCATACCCAACTCTACCTAAAAGTAATATATTAAGATATCCAATTTAACACAACTTAATATGTTAATTTCTCAACTCTAACCAATCCGTTCCATTATAAACGGGTAACCCATAAAAACTTATGGATTCTACTACATATAGAAATTTAATAGCTCTTCTCTTGATGTGGAACTCACATGTACGTCTAGCCACACTACTTTGTATAGAGTAGTCGTCAGTCATGCTGGGTCATTTTCAATAAATTTCAATCAATTTGGATAAAATTTTATAGCGTGAACACGAGGTTTTATTTTCAGGTTCTAGCTCTTGACATGGGGTACACATGTAGTTCTAGCCACCCAGCATTGCACAGAGTAGCTGTCAGTCATGCTGAGTCATTTCCAACAAATTTAAGTCAATTTGGATAAAATTTTATAGTGTGAACGCGAAGTTTTATTTCCAGGGGTCCGGCTCTTCACGTGGGGCCCACATGTGGTTCTAGCCACCTAGCTTTGCACAGAGTAGCTGTCAGCTATGCTGAGTCATCTCCAATAAATTTCAGTCATTTTTTATAAAAATTTTATAGTATGAACGCGATGTTTTATTTTTAGGGTCCGACTCTTAACATGGAGCCCACATGTAGTTCTAGCCACCCAGCTTTGCACAGAGTAGCTGCCCGTCATACCGAGTCGTCTCTAACAAATTTCAATCACTTTAGATAAAATTTTATAGTGTGAACGCGAAATTTTATTTTCAGAGCCCGACTCTTAACATGGGGCCCACATGTAATTCTAGCCACCCAGTTTTGCACAGAGTAGCTGCTCTTCATACTAAGTCATCTCCAACAAATTTCAGTCAATTTGAATAAAGTTTTATAGTGTGAACGTGAAGTTTTATTTCTAGAGTCCGGCTCTTGACGTGGGGCACACATGTGGTTCTAGCCACCTAGCTTTGCACAGAGTAGCTGCCACTCATACTGAGTCATTTTCAACAAGTTTCAATCAATTTTGATAAAATTTTATAATGTGAACGCGAGATTTTATTTTTAATGTCCGGCACTTGACATGAGCTCACATGTAGTTCTAACCACACTACTTTACACAGAGTAGCTGCCAGTCATATTGAATCATCTCTAACAAATTTTAGTTAATTTCAATAAATTTTATTATGTGAATGTGTTTTTAATTTCAGTGTCCAACTCTGATTGTGAGACTCACATTTATACACAGTTATATTACTTTGCATATAATATCCGTTTCAACTCACTCCAACCCGCACTAACCCGCATTTATATATTTATATAGAATTCATCCCGCCCCGCCCCACTAACTAATACAACATATCTTAACCCATTTAAATACATTCTACATTAAAATCTACACCATAAAATCCATTTCAACCCAACCCATTAGCAATTAGGAGGGCTACCAAGAGATTCGCTGCGACGGAGGCGACAAGGCTGGCGCCGCGAGATACGAAAAGAGATCGGCGGGGGGTCGCCGGAGTCCGGTGCACGCGGCGACGCTGACGTGGGAGCCGGGAGGCCGAGGCTGACGCGCTGTTTTGCAGGCTCTGCGGTCGCAGCGCTGCCGAGACGGGCTCCACCTCCACGCCCCCTGAAAAAGGCATCGCGCACTCGGCATTCACGTCTCCCTCGTCTCGCTCTTGGGCTCTTGGCATCTGGAGGACCGCACCAGCTGTAGAGCCTGCAAGGTTGACTGTTTCAACGCCACAATCCCACATGACCGGTTGGTCCGTAGATAATGTACTGTAGACTCTAGTGTTATGTACTACTACCTCGTAGCCTACTGTTACCGTAACAGTAACAGTAGTAGTAACAGCAAGCTAGGATGCTACGGCCTGAGCTGAACTGGATACGCACAGGTAGGGACGGTAATGGACCATGACCTTAAGTGGTTTTTTCCCCGCTCAACAAAGTCTTTAAATATTTTAGTTTAAAATTGTATAAGATTAGAGCCCGACTTTTAGATTTTTTAGGCTAAAATCTAGAGCCTTTTACCACCCTTAGCCCCATGTGATCAAAATCGCATCATATTTCTACGGAGCCGAGTGTAAGCAAGGCATAGATGCCTTGTTTAGATGCATAAATTTTTTTATAAAGCACTGTAGCACTTTCGTTTATATTTAGTAATTATTGTCCCGCCATAGATTAACTAGACTCAAAAAAATCTTTTTTCAAATTATAGACAAATTGTGTAATTAATTATTTTATTTAGCTATATTTAATATTTTATGCATTTATTAAAAAATTTGATGTGATGAAAAATCTTATAAAATTTTGTAATTTTGAAAGCAACTGAACAAGGCCTAAATTGATAATGGATCTGCATCCGCCTCCCTTACGAAAGCGACGTGCCATCGAGGACCGGCGCTTCACTATCCTCGCATCATTGCATGCGAGCGAGCGAACCCCCAGAGAAGTGGATCTGGCTGGCCAGGTGTGCGGGAGGGAGAGACGGACGGACACCGGCCTGGCAGTTCTCGCCGAGAGCCGGGCACCCGATCTCTCCTCTCGGTGGATCGCTTCGCTGCTAGCGGGACACGAGCAGGAGACACGCATCGTCCAACTCCAGCAATGGCAGACAGGTCGGTCCAGAGTCCAGACTCGTAAGCTGGTGGTGGTAGTAAGCAGCAGCCGCGAAGGGCCCATCTGTCAGTGAGTGCCTCGGGCATTTCCAGTAACAGCTTCTTCTTTTTCTGTCCTACTATAAAACTAGAAACTCTTGGCCAAGTTTGCAAGTCAGTGCCCGCTCCTTTGGACCCGGGCCGAGCCTTGACTGGCTGCGCCATTTCCTCTCGCCACTGTCTGCATGCGGTGGTGATGCAGGAACGAGCGCACCACCGAGGCACCGACCTCCTTCCCCCACCGCCCCTGATAAATCCTTGGCCGGTTCCCTCCATGGGCTTCCATTTCCACAAAAAAGACACGCGTGGCTGCATGAGCAGTGAACAACGCCACCCAGCCCCTGCAGATCTGTAGAGGAGGAACCGATCGACTAGTTGGCGCGGTACGAGGATGGTGACCATGAAGCTGGGTTCCAAGCCGGAGATTTTCGTCCTCGAAGACCTCACATGGTTATCTCCACTCCTCGTCCCTTTCTCAGTTGTGTTGATTTACAATGTGTTCAACCCCAAATTATGTTCATCCAAATCGCATCCATTTCTGGCCTCTCCGTATTTTTTTTTGTGGATTCATCATCATTTTTTTTGCAAAAATTGTAATGTCTATCTATATTACCTACAATTAAGAGATGAATCCCACGCGTGATCTTACAGTATGTGGAGTAATTCGACCGTCGTGTCCCTAGGTTGAACGAGAACAATGCTTGCGCGTTGTACATTTCTACCTAATCACCTACTTCACTCATTTCCATCAGATCGAGTATGTCCATCCTTTAATTTTGAGTTCCAAAATTTCTCATCTTGATCTTATTCCCAGGAGGTGCACTACGGAACTTGAGAGTGATGTTGTTGTTGAGGTAGGAGAGATGTCCTTCTACCTCCACAAGGTTAGTGCTTCCATTGTCTATTGCCATAAACTACTCTTCAGAGCTAGTCCTGATGATCTTGGCTTGCTCTGAACCGCGCGCGGCGCCTTTGTATCCCATGCAGTTCCCGCTGCTGAGCCGGAGCGGCGTGCTGCAGCGGATGATCAGCGAGTACCAGCCCCCGGCGGCGGGCGGCGGCATGTGCACGCTGCAGCTGGACGACATCCCCGGCGGCGCCAAGGCGTTCGAGCTGGCGGCCAAGTTCTGCTACGACGTCAAGATCGAGCTCAACGCGCTGAACGTGGTGTGCCTCCGCTGCGCCGCCGAGTACCTGCGCATGACGGACGACTACGCCGAGGGCAACCTCATCACGCAGGCCGAGTCCTTCCTCGCCGACGTGCTCGCCAACTGGAAGGACTCCATCAAGGCGCTCGAGACCTGCGAGGGCGTCCTCCCCACCGCCGAGGACCTGCACCTCGTCTCCCGCTGCATCACCGCGCTCGCCTCCAAGGCCTGCGCGTCCGACGCCGCCGCGCCGCTGCTCAGGAGCGCCAGCATCGACAAGGACGCGCTCTGGAACGGCATCCGGTCGGGGGACACGGCGTCCGCGGCGGCGGCGGCGTCCGGGATGGACTGGTGGTACGAGGACGTGTCGTTCCTCAGCCTGCCCATGTTCAAGCGCCTGATCCAGGCGATGGAGGCCAAGGGCATGCGCGCCGAGAGCATCGCCGGCGCCATCATGTTCTACGCGGGGCGCTTCCTGCCGGGGCTCAAGCGCAACACCAGCTTCAGCAACGCGCTCGCCAGCTACGGCGCCGACGGCGGCGGCGGCGGCGGCATGAGCAGCCGGAACATCACCCCGCGCGCCGCCAGCGTGTCGGCGCCGTCGGAGGGCGACCAGAGGTACTTCCTGGAGGAGATCGTGGCGCTGCTGCCGACCAAGAAGGGCGTGGCGTCCACCAAGTTCCTGCTCGGGATGCTGCGCACGGCCATGCTCCTCCACGGCAGCCCACTGTGCCGGGAGAACCTGGAGCGGCGCATCGGCGCGCAGCTCGAGGACGCGTCGCTGGACGACCTGCTCGTGCCCAACCTCGGCTACCACGTCGAGACGCTCTACGACATCGACTGCGTGCAGCGGATCCTGGACTACTTCATGTCGTCCACGGACGGGATCGGGACGGGGTACACTTCGCCGGCGCTGGCGGAGGACGGCGGCGCCGGCCTCGGGTTGCCCCAGGGCGGGACGCCGTCGACGTCGCTGTCGCCGATCACCATGGTGGCCAAGCTCATGGACGGGTACCTCGCGGAGGTGGCGCCGGACACCAACCTGAAGCTGCCCAAGTTCCAGGCGCTCGCCGCCGTGGTGCCGGACTACGCGCGCCCCGTCGACGACGGCATGTACCGCGCCATCGATATATATCTCAAGGTGCACATCGCGCCCTCTTCTTATACATTCAGGTTCAGGTTTCCTTTCGTGATCTCATCGATCGGCACGCACCCGTATTGTAGTCGCACCCGTGGCTGTCTGAGTCGGAGCGGGAGCAGCTGTGCCGGCTGATGAACTGCCAGAAGCTGTCGCTGGAGGCGTGCACGCACGCGGCGCAGAACGAGCGGCTGCCGCTGCGGGTGGTGGTGCAGGTGCTCTTCTTCGAGCAGCTCCGCCTGCGCACGTCCATCGCCGGGTGGTTCTTCGTGTCGGAAAACGCGGCGGGGGTTGACGGCGCGCGCCCGCACCATGGTGGCGCCATGGTCCCCAAGGGCGGCGCCGCCGTCGCAGCCAGCACGCAAGCAGAGGCGGACACCGACGCGGAGGACGACGCGCCCGAGGGTAAGGAGACCATCACCGACGTGAAGGCGCGGGTGTCGGAGCTGGAGAAGGAGTGTAAGAGCATGAAGCAGGAGATCCGGCGGCTTGGGAAGCCCCGGAGGTCGTGGAGCCTGCTCACCAGGAAGTGCGGCTTCGGGGCCAAGGTGCAACAAGGAAAGCCCGCCCTGCCGAGCAGCAAATAGAACCTTCACCTCTTCAGTTTGTTTAGGCAGTATCCTCGCTTTCATTCCCAGGCCTTATCTTCCGTTTACCTGTAGTTTTCGAGCTAGCTAGCTCTAGTATTATGCAATAATTATGTTCTTATGCTTTGCATGGATTTAATAACGTAACTTGAGCACAGTGAGCAATACCTTCTTATGTTTCTGTTGTTTACTCGTGGAACCCGAGAAATCTGTTTCTTTAGGAGTATTTTATCTGGACCTGGACAGCAAGTGCAGCAAAACAAAGAACAAAAATCATATGGAGTATATATTTCGGTATGATTTTGACAAGATCGAAGTCACATTCCCAGTGGTGCAAATAATCACTCAAGATAAAAAAGAACAGGGATGGTCACACAAGTAGTTAAGAGTACAAATCAGGTAGGAAAACGTATTCCCCTAAAAACTTAAGTTACCTATAAGCACATCTGAACCTAGGTAAGAGATAAAGCTCTGGTAGCGTAGGTGGTCTATATTACATGGGGGCAAGAAGGCTATAAGTTACTCTCAGAGACGCACTGCGTATGTATAGGGATGTACAAGACGCCGGCACCAATCGTCACAACCCTGTTTGTCTTCCACTCAGCAAGGCCACTCCATCAAAAGGCATTTCGCATTGCACCACGGGCCGCCTCGCGTTTCATCTCTGCTTCCTTTCCACTTCCACGGAAATACATGTATACTTGCTGCATTTTCACATGTTTCAAATAATGAATTTCAGAACAGTTCTTTTCTAGAATGATCAAAACTTGAGGAGAGAATATGATGCATTGAGACTAGCTATGCACATAGACATCGTGTTCCTAAAGAATATCCCTACACATCAATGAGCAAAGGTTAAAAAAAGAAATTAAACCCACCTGAATGACAGCAATGCTGAGCAGCGATTCAAGGCAGAACATTCCAAATCCAATGAAGTAAAATATCTGTCAAACAAAAAATGTGAAAAAAAATAGTGTAAACAAGTGAGCACTTACCAGACAATATGTGAACTTGGCTTAAAAATGTACGATTGAATATATTTGATCAGCCAAACAGAAAAGGTAAAGCATCAGGTATTCCCAGGCCTGTGGACTAGTGCAAGAGGCAAGAGGTCCATCACAAAAACTAAAGGTCGGATCCCTATGTACGTAGGGATCCCTCATATCTCGATGTTTTGCTGGGTATCATATAGCTTTATTATGAAATGATTAACTTGAACTAGATCCAAGTTAAGCAGTGTAGACTTACCCCCACTATAACACTCCTGCCTATGACATCAATGGCCGGTAAAATTCCACTGTAGGAACAAAAATTGAAAAAGTAATTAGACACCAAATAATATGAGCGAGTTAGCATTGTACACAGATAATAGTTGGAGATATAGTTGCTTCGGCGTTCTTGCAACTTTACAGCAGCAATAGGGTTGGCCTAGGTATATTGAGTAAATTTTAGCAGCATTACAAGGTGACCATGTAAAATTAACACAAAATAAGCGGAACAAAGGTGGCGTTGCAGACCAATAACTCAAAACAATTTGATAATCACCAAAGTGGTAAAATAAGGTAACACTTGCAAAGCATGTGCAAAGGCTAAGTCAGCAGTAAATTTGGTCCTAGTGCAAAATGATAATGGTAGCCTCAAAATTCATTCAGTAGTAACTTCACTAACAAAAAGATAAAGTCCAAATCATGTAACACTTACGCCAAAGATTTTCCTTTGAAAGGAAATGGAGGAGCCACAGCAGACCAGACGCAGAATAGTATGTGGAGCTGGAAACATAAAGATCATTAGCAAGGAGTAAAACAACTTTTTAGTCTAATATATGAAATGATGATCATCTTACCAAGTAAAACAAGAAAAACCACCCAAACTTCAAAGCACTTGCAGTCCTGTAATAGACATTTCAATAAGTCAATATGTGAAACAAATGAAGATACAATGTGGCGATGTGCATGAATAGTCAAGGAAGAAAAATATACACAACCTCATCGCATTATAAAGTGGGCGATACCATAGCACATAGGCCCCAGGGACACCAGAGATGAAGTAAATGATGGCTAGCAACCAGATCATGACACCTATGCAAGTTTGCCACCAGATTAGTTTCAAGTTGGTAGCAATTGCTTCACAAGATGTAAAAATGAAGTCCACCATATACGCCCATACCTTCTCCTTTAATCCATGCTGCTGTAGTTGCAATTATGTTCCAAAAAAGACAGGCTGTCAATCCTGCATGACATCAAAGGTCGCACAAATAAGGACCTTGTTGGAGCAATATTATTCCAATGCATGACGTTGTCTAGATCTCATCTGCCAACTTTAAGGTCTGCTAGTCTATTTATCATCTGAGCAGACCATTAAACGATATTCCTGATCCCAACTACAAATATGATAATTTCTTTGGACATTTTTTTATAATGGTTAAAAATTTAAGTCACCCCCAAAAGAAGGGTAATATGGTTTACACGTTAATCTACAGGGTTCACTATCAAGAACTACATTTTGGAAACAAAGCTGAGGTTTGTTTTTCTTTTCAAATTATCTACCTCAGAAGGTATATGCAGTCAGCACAGGAGTTTTTTTTTAAACCAAAATCGATGTGCAATTTCTCTCAGTTTTATATGATGCCACTTCTCACATGACAGTAAAAAGTTTCGAATCCAATGAGATAATGAGGTGATTCCATTAATTTGGAGGATATCTATTACTCGGACATGCAGGTCTTCAGGAAGCATCCTAGTCACGTCAAAAAATTGAGGCTTAGCCAAATAGTTTACTTATTTCAAAAAGCTATTTCCTACGACTGGAGGGCAATGAGTAACCAACACTTACCCAACAGTGAAGAAAATGCCAGATACTGCATCCTTTGTAGGTGAACTGGTATCTCATTTGAAATATCATGATGAATAATGGGCATAAAAGGTGGCCAGTTCTTATCTTCAATGACAATACCAGCTGTCAAAAGAAAGGAATTGAGCATATTATTGATTGCAACAGCACGAGCAATAAGCAACAATTAATGAATTGAGCATATTATTGATTGCAACAGCACGAGCAATAAGCAACAATTAATTTAACTTCATTCTTAGAGAAAAATGGGAAACACTGAAGTAGATTTTGCGAGAATGGAGCACATAAAGTAAGATACCAAGCAAAGGAACTTTTCTAAACCACTACTTAGCAATACAAGAGAGTAAACTAAAGTCCTAACCTCTACAGTGCTCGGTTTGCTTGAATTTTCTTTGAACATACTTAGATCAAAACTTCTGCATCACATAAATGACTAGACCACACCGAAAAAACTTATAAATCTCATTAACAAACTGACAGTTTGAGAACATCACATGATTTCAGCCTTTAATTTTTTTATTAGACATATGACATATCAAGCCCATATTACATAAGTAATAACCTACCTCTGGCTGCAGCTTCCTCCTTTCTTTTCAGTTCCTAAGTGTCAAGGAAACAAAGGGGAAGCAATCAGGTACTGTATTCAAAGAAATGAAACATAGGTGAATGACTGTAACACATCTGGGTTGTTTCAAATATATGAAACATCGCCGAATCAACTTTTGCTTCTTTGAGTAGAACTGGTCAACACTCAAGTTACTCAACTCAGGTCACCCATGGGTTCAGTATATTGGTCCATTATGTAAAAAAGTCTCTCATGTGAAAAACAGAGAAAATTCTAGAAAAGCGAACAAATGAGTAGAAGTGAACTGTTGGTAACAATGTGTGGTTTCCACATACATTCATTGTTACCCTTCAACTAATAGCGCTTAAGTGGATGCATGGAGAATTAGAGATCCCATGATCTCGATGTTACTCATTTTTCAAAGTTTCAACCCAAAAGTGCACTAAGATGATTTAGGCAGTCATACCAACTTTAGCTGATTAGCTCCCAGACTGCATTGTGGTTGCTGTTTCATAACTCTGGAAAGGTAAATAACATACTTGTGGCCCTGTACTGCTACATATTTAAGCACAATAAATCGCAACATGTAGGAGCCTTGCAGGATCATCCAGGGCATGCCAGGATTTTCATCCATGAGAGGCATGCCAGGATTTCCATCCATGAGAGGATTTTACTAGTGCATGAAAGTAGAAGCGCTTCATGAGTTCATAAACACATGGTTTGATCAAACACAGGGTACACAGTATAACATGGTTTCAAGTTTTGATTGCAAAGGCACATACCCTTTCCCGTTTGTTTAGCTCAGCCTCCTTTGCCTGCAGTTCTTTCTCCTTTTTACTCAGATCCTACATTTACATAAAACATATTAACAACATGATCAAACAAAGACAAACACATCAATGAAAGAATATCTGGAATATATTTAGGATCAAACAACATATATAAAAATAGCATGAACTCCACCGCTTGATTGATAACATTGGATGTGACCTTATGGAACATATGCACAACATATTTACAGTGTTGGAGTGAAAGAGCATAGTAATAAGATTTTTCTCAGGCAGAGCAGATCTTGTAAATATTGAACCGCACAATAATAATAGACTCAAGGGGAGATCATGTACCTTAGTTGAATCAAGAGGTATATCTACTGTGGCACCACGATCATTGTAGAAGCCTGCTGGTTCATGAGGAAGAGGTGGCATCCGAGAATTGGAAGCAGGAGGTACACGTCCTCCCTGCAGAATAATATGCATTTGGGAGGTCAATCAAGCAATATTTAAATAAAACAGACCAAAGATTAGAGTCAAGGAAGCTTGATTTATTACATTATCTACAAGCAGAAAACGATGTCCTAAAGGTCTGAACTGGCAGCGTAGATGGAACAAACAAGCATGCATACAGATTTACAGAGTCCCAAACTCAAGATCTACGCAGCCACTTACAAGTTTCCACACACAATGAACTTCGACAAACACTTACTGCTACAAAGAGTGCTTAATCCCATTGCGTCATACAGCCCCAATAGTAAATTCCCGTTTGGAATGTTTTCACACATCCACTACAATCAGTAGGTCCTAATATAACCCCACAAATCAGAGGATGACAACTCCGCGCCCATAAACGGAAATAACAATTTCCAAATTTAAGCATCATTTCCCCCTTGAAAACCTCAGAACAGATACAGCCACAGCCAAGCCGTATCCTGGCAACAACCCGCAATCAGCAAGCACCACACAATCCCAAGCATAGACCGGCACCTCCCAATCGAACCCGATCCTAAACCACCAACCCTAGCGCCAAAAATTCGGCAGATCCGAGCATGCAACACCGTCAGCGGGTACCAACGAAGCGTCACGGCCAGAAACCAGCGCCAACGACCTCAAAACCCGGACCCAAACCCACCTCTGCACCCACGCGAGCGCGGGAGCAAGCTTCCGCGCGCCTACTAGATGAGTCGCGGCCCAGAGCGGGGAGCAATCGCTAGACCCGGCTAAAACAAAGTGCACCGATTACTCACCGCAAAGGGGTTGACGTCGTCCTCGTCGAACGGGTTGCGGTCGTACCTCCCCGCCATGGCCTCCTCCTGCTGCTGCTGCGGCGGGGTCTCCTGCGAGGTAAGGGAAGGGGAAGAGCAGCACGGGGCGGGGGCGGGAGGAGTCCAACCTCCAACGGGACGGTGGCGACCAACTGCTACGCGGCGGCCAACGCTTTCACTTTAGCCGGTGTTGTTTACTTGACGAAGTGGGTTTGGAATTTCGGATTTGTCTGGGGGCCTCTGATTTTATACTCCTACGGCTTTGGTTGCGTCCCCGTGGGCCGGGGTGCCTGCTTGACCAGTGCGATTCGGTAGCCGACAGGTGGGGTCATTTCGGCAGCCGGGTCGCCCGGCAAGCCGGCGAGGTGTAGCAGCCAGGCCGAACGCAGTGGCGTCTCTTGAATTGTGCAGGACGACAGAACTGTCAGCGATTATCAACGAGTACTTGCAATGCAGGATTTAACAATTTTTCGTTAACGAAAGACGAATCCAAAGTTTACGTACCCTAATTAACTCTTAAGATTTGTCGGTATGCAGCAAGCAAGCAGCATACACGGGCCATGTTTGGTTACGGGTGTACCGATGTAGCACGGGTGGAATCAAACGAGACGGGCTGCATCTATTTTAGCATGGGCTTTGTTGGGCTAGTGGGGCCCACGCCCGACGCAGCAATGTGTACACGGGTTAGGGCACCCAACACTCCCCAGCGCTGACCGCTCCCCCCGCTCCCGCGCCGCAAGGAGCGCCGCCCCGCAGGAGCTCATCCGCCCCCCACCCGTCGCAACGACCGCCGAGCGCCGCCCCCCAGGAGCGCATCCGCGCCGGCCGGCCCCCAGGAGCGCATCCGCGCCGGCCCCCCTACCCCGGGCGCGCGCCCGGAAGGAGCGCCTCCCGCCGCCGCCGATGGGACCCGCTGGAGGCGCCTCTCCGCATCCGCCGCCGTAGGCCACCGCGGCGCGCCGCTTCCTCGATCCCCACGGACGCCGGCAACCAGATCGGCTAAACAAGCGGCTCCATCCACTACCTGACCGAGGTCATGGCCCGATCTGACGATGGCAACGTGTGGGATTTCCTCTCCCTGGGGGACACCAACCATGCCGCCGGCGGGGACTTCGCTTCGTCGTCCAACACTGGCGCGCAAGGGTCAGGCCAAGCGCCGATGCCTCTTCCCGGCACAGATCTGCCACCACCGGCGCCTCATTTGGGCGGCTTCCCTCCCCCAACGGCAGGCGGATACGGCCACTTCCCGCTCTCGCAGGCCTACGCCGGCCACCATCTGACGCCGCATCCAGTGACCGGCTTCGACCTCAATGCTTCGAGCTCAGCGGTTGGGGGTACTCCTGCAAATTCACCGCCGGCCCCAGGTAAGACCGGCCTCCTCGCATCTATCTCCGCCACCAATGCACATAGCCTACCTCTTTCATGCGCCTCATGTTTCATGGTCTTGATTTGTGTTCCAGCAACGTTCGCCCCACTAGCGGCGGCATGGGCAGCACCTTCCATGGGGTACGGGCATCACCAGTACCCGTGGTTGGCAGAGGCTGCCTGGGGCGTTTCGTCACCGCACTACCCCCCTCCTGTTCCACGAGGTCGCGGGGCACATGACGAGACCGTCCAGTGTGGACGAGGAGGAGGTCGCGTCGGCCGTGGCCGTGGAAGCCGCGGTCGTGTGCGTGGCAGCGGCGTTGAACCGCCGTCGCCTAGTGGATGTCGCTCCCGCACGCGCTCCCAACCACGCAACACGCTCACCATTGGGACCTCCTCAAACTCCGTCATTGGCGACGACGGGGACGCCGCCGCCGCCGCCAACGGCGATGACAGTGACTACGAGTCCGACAATGAATCCTCGGTAATTACCTTGAGTCCACCAAATGTTACAGCTGCCTTCTTTCAATTTAGAGTCACTGCAGTAGTATCCAGATTGCTTATTGCAACATGACGTACATATGGTTCACATGTAATTGGTAGTTGTAGTCTTGATACATACATATAATAGTTCGGATATGTGCTTTGCATTGCCTAAAGTTGGTCAACCTTTTGCTATTTGACATATCTCAACCTCACTGTGTGTATTGAATGTGCTTACAAAATGTGGAGGCAGATGTCATCATTTACTTATTTGCTTAAGGTCAAATGCAACTTGGGACAGTACCATTGAGTCTTTAGGTCACCATTGAGTTTACAAATTGTTTTTCAAATCCTATTTAACATTGTCGTTCCATTTGTGTTCCTTCATAGAGAGGAATCCCTAGGTCGGACGCAAATTGGAACGAATCAAATACACATCTTTTCTGCGAGCTTTGGCTAGGACAATGTATGATAGGCAATTGTCCAAATGGTAAAATGAAGATTAAAGGGTACCGCGAAATAATTAGGGAGTTTAGGCACAAGACTGGCTTGAACCATGACGTGCGGCAGCTGCAAAATTTGCAACGGAAACTCAACAGATTTCACTATGTAATGCTTGCATTGGCTAAACAATCGGGGGTATCGGAAGTTCCTGGTGCTGGGTACTCTGTCCCAAATCATGTGTGGGCTAGACTGTATAAGGTAATTACATGTCTCCACAAATTTGCATTGAAGTTTCTTAACCCTCTGCAAAAATTATGAGTATCATTTGTTTCTTATACTCTTTTCGGTTCATGCACAGAGATGGCCACATGAGGTTACCACACTCCAGAGGGGTTTTCCCACATGGATTGCAAAATTGTACCCCATGTTCAAGGACTGTACAATTGATTGGAGCCAAGTGGACGTGACGTGGGATGATGGAACCTCAGAAGGTGATGGAACCTCAGAAGGTGATGGCACTGTCCCACAACCACTTCTGGAAGTCGAAAGAGGCAAAGCAGTGGTGCAACGACCTCAACCGCTGACAGTCCATCAAAGAAGAACAAACGGCCCAAGGCAGCAATGCCGAAGAAGCAAAAATTGAAAGTTACATCCCTGTTGCAGGAAATGTTTCTGGAAATGAAGAAGCCGGGTGTACAGGCAAAGCTAGTTCTGGACCACGCGGCTGAGCTGAAGAAGAACAAGGAAAAGGAGAAAGTTGAGGCAGCGAAAGCTAGCTTGGAGTTGGCTGTTCAAAGTGGCCTCTCAAGAACCAGCGATGAATACTTTTTCTTGAACAAGCTATTTAAGTCTGAGTATTGGTGAGGAGCAGTTGTAGGGTCGAGATGGCGGACTAGAGGGGGGGTGAATAGTCCTTTCTAAAACTAATTGCGCCGGCTAACCGAAACTTATGCGGAATTGAAACTATTCGCTTAGCCAAGACTTCACCCCTCTAACTATGACTCTAAGCACCTCGAAAAAGATCCTACACAAAGCAAATGGAGTGCCAAGCTAGCAAGAGCTCTCCTAACAATTCTAATGCCAAGCCACACAAGTCTAAGCACTAGTACTTCACAAATCGGGGGAGCTCCTACACAATTCTAATGAGTAAAAGCACAAAGCCAAACCTAAGCTCACTAGATGCTCAAGGACAAGGATACACAATCCAAATCCAAAAGCTCAACTTGCTTAGCTACACAATCTAAGCAAAAGCAACTAATTAAGCTACACAAGCTAACTAGTTACACTAGAGAGCAACTACACAAGCACAAGATATAAATGAATGTAAATACAAGACTTGTGATTTGGAGAATGCAAACCACCGAGAAGAGTAGACAAAATTGACACGGTGATTTTTATCCCGAGGTTCATTTGGTTGCCACCAAGCTAATCCCCGTTGAGACAAGCTCCAAGGTTACCGCCGATCCTCTTGCTAGTGGTGACTCTCAAGTCACACTCTCCCACGTGGAGTGCTCACACCGAACTCTAGCACATGATCCGGCCGAACCACTTGTTGCTCTTCACGTCTCGCTCAACTAGAGTTGCTCTTTGCGGTTCCCGCGGGGTGAGCACAATACCCCTCACAATCCCTTCTCCGGAGCACCGCACAATCTTCTTGCGGGCTTCAACGGAGCCTCTTGCCACCAAGCCGTCTAGGAGGTGGCAACCTCCAAGAGTAACAAGCACACCGGCTTGCAACACGATCACCTAGTGCCACTCGATGCAATCTCTCAAAGCAATCACACTAGAATCGCTCTCTCACTCGATCGGATGATTACTATCAAGTTAGAGTGAGTAGAGGGCTCTCAAGCACTCTCACACATGGACACCAAGTCCCCAAGGTGCTCAGCCACCTCAAATGGCCGGCCACATCCTCTATTTATAGAGGGAGGCTCCAAACTAGCCGTTACACTCAAATCCCGTGAAAATCCCGTGAAAACAGAGTTTTCGCGGACTGTCCGCCTCACAGAGACCGGACCGTCCGCCATTCAAAACCAACGGCTAGAACTGCAATGATTATGTGTCAGAGTCGACCGTTAGAGCCCCGGGCGGACTGTCCGCACCCCTGGGGCGGACTGTCCGCGGTTCAAAACTTCGAACCAACCGATTTGCAAACGTCTCTGACTAAATCTGGAAGTGACCGGCGGACTGTCCGCTCCCCAGGGGCGGACCGTCCGCCGTTCGAAAGGTCAGCACACACAGAAACCGCAGTGTTTCTGTCCCAGAATTTTCAGTAGGAGGCGGACCGTCCGCCCCCAAGGGCCGGACTGTCCGCAGTACAATTTGGACACCCAAGACAGAACTACCAAATTTCTGCGCCCGTTTCAGCTTTTAAAGGCGGACCGTCCGCCCCCATGGACCGGACGGTCCGCAGTTCATTTTGGACCACCAACAGAGCCAAAAATGGTTCTGCTCGAGCTCATCCGAGATAACGGCGGACCGTCCGCCCCCTGGAGCGGACTGTCCGCATGTCTATTTCCAGCAGTAATATACCTCGGTAAAACGGCCATAACTCTTAGCTCCAATGTCCAAATTTGGTGATCTTGGACTCTATGGAAAACTTATTCAGAGGGCTACACAACCCAACTGAATATTTGATCCAAAACACAATGGATCAAAGCAGTATTTCACTTCAAGAGCCAACCTAATCTCCGAAGAACAACGAAAAGCCTATCTTGCTTCCCCAAGTTGATAAACATCAACTCCAACTCTTTCTCCTTTGCAAATGTGCCAACAACACCACGTGAACAACACCATGTGCATATGTGTTAGCATTTCACAAACATTTTCAAAGGATTTTCACTTGATCTCACCACGCCACTCGATCCTAGCAACATCGCAATGTTAGATCGCTCAAGTGGCACTAGATGACCGATATGCAAACAAGTTTGTCCCTCTTGATAGTATGGCCATCTATCCTAAGTCCGGTCATGCACTTCTCTACATAACCTTTGACCGGTGAAATGAAATACCCTACAAGTCATACCTTTGCCTTGCGCATTCCATTTCATCTTCCCAAATATTTATGCCACACAAGCACAAAACTCTATCAAGACTTTTGATCATCATCATGAGTCAACACTTGGCTTGATCTTTCTTAATTGATATGATCCACTCCATATCATCACATGACCTCTTTGGTCCATCGATCTTGACCTTGATCGCTCTTCACCGTTGCCTCGGTCCATCGGCGCCAAATCTTGCCCAAGCTTCACCGCCTCGCGGTCCCTCGCTTCAAAGCCTTGACTTGCCCTTCTCCATTGCAACCGGTCCATCAAGCCAAGCCTTGTCTTGATCTTCTCCACTTTGGTCACATAACTCTATGTCATGTCTCATATGCAATGAGCTCCTCGATCACACTATATGAGCATAGTATCAACCCTTAGCCATTTCTCCTCCATGGCACATGTTACTCATACTAGTGTCTTTGTGTGGACTAATCTCCTGTGTATCTCAACATAAACACTTATTAGTCCACCTAAGTTGTCACTCAATTACCAAAACCAAACAAGGGCCTTTCAGCAGTGGCGAAGCCAGCCCAGAAAATGACCTAGGGCGGACTTTTACGATAAAATTTTTGAACGACCAGAGCGAGACGCCGAGACTTGCTGCCCGCAGTGGCGAAGCCAGCCCAGAAAATGACCTAGGGCGGACTTTTACGATAAAATTTTTGCACGACCAGAGCGAGACGCCGAGACTTGCTGGTCGGCTGCAGGCGCCCGTGCCGGCGGTGCACGGGATCTGTTGTCGCCACCGACGGGCGCCGAGATGGGGCTGCTGAACGGACGGGCGTGGAGTGGCGTCGCGCAACGGCATCGACACGCCAGCGTGAGCGCCTGAGCGGGACTACAGGGGGTAGATGGTGAACTGCCGAAATTGGCAGCGGCATCTGGTGGCAAGATGCAGTGCTGGGCTGGGGCGCTAGGTTGAACCACTTAAGAGGCCGCAGCCCACTCGACCTCGCGTTTGGGGGGCGCCGCCGCACCGCCATGAGCCCCTGCCGGAGTTGAGAACGGGGATATTGTCAGCACCCACGAACCAGAGAAAGCATCTCCTACTATGGACCGCCGCACCAGGAAGCCTAGTGTCTGTCTTGGCGCGAATGGGTTCGCTAGATGTGCCTGCGCGCACGTATCAGGCCAAGCCCATGTAAACGCAAGAGAGTCGCTAGTTAAATACTGAGTGCGTGCGAGGAGGAATGGTATCGAACAACTTGTTTGAACTCTTACTCCTTTCTCAAGTAATCTATTCTGCGGAAGCCAATTTTCTGTTCTCTTTTGTTCTTCCTATGTTTTTCAGATCCATACTTCTTTTCTTTTTCTGCTACCTCTACTGTTAACAAATATACTCTGTACTTCACTTAGAGGGACCTAGGGCGGCCGCCCTGGCTCACCCTAGTGGTGGCTCCGCCTCTGGCGAGGAGTGTTTTCCTGCATGACAACTCTGGAAGAGCGTCTTGCATGGATCCACAAAGCATTTGCTGATCCTACGATCATTGAGTAGTAGCTATTTATGTTTGTGTTGTGTCATGTGTAATGTTAGCTTGTTAATGTGAGTGAACTGATTCGTGCTCATTATTGACAATTATTTGAACTGGGGTTTGTGTCATGTTGGTTGTTTGCTTAACCTGGTCCTTTGTGCTTGCTGCATATCGAGATGTTATTTCCTTAAGGTCAAATGCAATTTTATATCATATTGTGCATGTCTAATTCTGGTTTTTTGTTGAATGTGCAGGCATCAAGTACAGCGGACAATGCATGGTTGAACGGAGTTGGACCATCGGCTCAAGGTGAGGCAGCAGCAGAGAATTACTTGATTCTGAAGTTGATAATGAATGAATGCGCTTGTGAAGTTGGTCAATTTTTATATCTATTTTGCTAGCACATACAAAAATGTTTTGCCTTTCACAAATAATAATATCTTTTTGGTATCTAATTTGTAGATTGTTCAAAGTATACTAATTACATATTTTTGTGCTAATTGGGTTCTAATATAGTCCTGCTATTTTTGTGACATGAACCATCCCCGCTCCCAGATTATAGTGCTTTCTTATACGTTTCAATCATGAAATACATAGCAAATGTTTTCGAGCTGCCACACTCACAGAATTGCAGGCTGAAACATGTCAAGTTCTTTGCATTTTTTTCCTGTAATATCTTTTCGTCTAGTTGCAAACTGTAATCTTATTTCATTTTTTTTCGTGCACATGCAGCTGAAACAGCTGCTCGTGATCCGGTTGAGGAGGCTCTTGCAGACTTGTTTGGAAGTGACGATGAAGTAATTCTGGTCTTGAAGGCACTCTTGGATGAAAGCAGTAGGAAGAGGGAAATCATGAAGCAGGCGTTAGCACTGGGTATGTACTATTACACGTACTTGAAAAAAAGGCCCCGTCGGATAGCCAAAGAAAGTGGAATTGAGTGGGTAGAGAAGACATTAGGCAATGAAACATCTTGCTTCAATATGTTTAGGATGAATCCTCCAGTATTTGAGCGGCTTCATGATGTATTGGCGCAATCATATGGGTTGAAGTCAACCACCAGGATGTCATCTAGAGAGGCCTTGGCAATGTTCCTGTGGATAATTGGACCACCTGAACCTATTAGGCAAGCTGAGGACAAATTTACCCGGTCAATGGAGACGAAAAGCCGGAAATTTGAGCATGTGTTAGAGTGCGTTTACAACCTAGCTAAAGATATCATCCGACCAAGTGACCCTTCTTTCAGTACAGTACATCCCAAGATAGCAAACCACAAGTATGCTCCTTTCTTCAACAATGCAATTGGAGCAATCGATGGCACACATGTGAAAGTGATCGTGCCGGGCAAGAAGGTTGGACTATATTTCGGTAGGAGCAAGGAGAAGACTCAGAATGTGCTGGCAATATGTGACTTCGACAGAAGGTTCACGTTTGTCGCAGCTGGGATTCCTGGATCGGCACATGATTGGACTGTCCTGCAAGAGGTGATGTATAGGCACAATGACAAATTTCCTCATCCTCCCCCAGGTACGTGGCCATGGGTTTGCTTGGGTTCTCATTTCAATAATTAAATGATACATATGTTTTGTAACTTATGGAAAATTTTGTAGGCAAGTTTTACCTGGTGGACTCGGGATACCCGAGCCGGCCGGGATTTCTACCACCTTACAAGGGAGTGAGGTACCATGTAGATGACTGGAAAAAGACCCCACGAGCTCGAGGTAAAAAAGAAATCTTCAACCAAGCTTATTCCTCAATTCGGTCGGTAATAGAGCGATCCTTCGATGTGTTAAAGATGAAGTGGCGCATATTGTTGGATCTCCCTCACTATTCTGAGCGCAAACAGACACAAATCATATTGGCTTGTTGTGGGCTGCATAACTTCATTTTAGAGAATGACAGTGATGATGTAGACTTCAATAGGGAGGAGCCAGAGGTGGCATTGCCAGAATCAGATGAAAATGATGATGAACCAGAGGAGTACGGTACAGCAGCGCCAGTGGATGAAGATGGCAACATGAATGCACTGCGTGATGAGATAGCTGCCGCGTGCCTCTTGGCTTCACGTTTGTGACCTTTGTTTGTTATGTTTGTCATGTTTGTCTCCATTTCTTGAATATGTCAATAATGCTCGGTGTGCATGTGTGGACATTTTTTTATTACCGCAATAATGATGTGTGTGCATGACTGTATTCTACAATAATGTAGTTGTGAGATCTCTGTACTGTAACGGAAATATTATGATTTTTTTCCATGTGTAATACTTAATATGACATTTTTCATAGGCCAATATAAGGTATGTTGTGTGCATGTAGCAAAATTGGTTGCTTTGTGCTAACTTGTAGCACAAACCAAACAAATGTCATGCTAGCTGTGCTACTTGTGCTACCTTCATGCTACTTGTGCTACCCATGCTACACCCCTAACCAAACAGGGCCACGGGCTAAACAAATGGGAATTCTCAGGTGGAACGCTTCTTTGTCCTGGCATGCCATGTATACAAACTGAAGGAACACGGCATTGGACTAACACCGTGGAAAAAAGGAGTATAATATCTGGATCAGCTCTTCATACTCGGCAGAATGCTGAAATGTCGTCAAGAAAGGGGAGAGAATATCTCGCAAGATACTGTATAAATTTAGGAGAAAAAAATATGCTACTCCCTCCGTCCCAAAATACTAGTCATCATAAAAATTCTAAGACAAATTAACAAAAAGGTAAAATGATCATGTTTGCCCCTATATATTATCATATTTGCCACTAATTAATTCTAAGGAAATGCTAATGCAGGGCATTTTCACATGATATGCCATTTGCAGCCAACTGTGATTAGGTCAAAGTAAGCATTGACCATACGTTCATCCTGATCCAAGCAATGAACAATAATCACATGATACAAGGGCTGCCAACTGGGGGTGTCAGTCGCGCAAGAAACTAAATTGTCCTTTTCTAATTGTTTACTTTCCTGTTTCCGCTAATCTTTGTTCAAGGCTGCCCACACAGCAAATGTGGCTAATTACAAACTGATGCACAGCCAGGCTACATATACAAAGGCCGAATGCCAGCCTAAGTCAAAACACAATTGCAAGACCCACTTGCAAAGCTATGACAAAATTACAAGCTACACAACTGTGGGCACTTTTCGCCAAAAAGAATCGTATCTACTCTGCCGTACGGATGAGATTCACCCGAGTTGTTTTAGATCACCACCAAGTCTTGCAACGAAAGACTTAGTTCTTGAGCGAGTTGTGCTGATTCACCGCCCCGCCTGTACCCACAAAACACAAAAAGGAAATCGCAGAATGTTAGAAGAAAATTTGTTTGTTGTAGCAACATGTATGTGATTGAGAAATGACTGGTTAAAAAGATAGAGCGTAAAGTAAGGGAAAGGAAGAGAATTACATAATCAATGGATGCAGAACTTGTTGAATCTTTTGCAAATGGTTAAAGCAGCGTGCGCAACGTTGCAACCTGCATTAGATAAGCAAAGTTGGTGAATTGCATGGTTTGATTTAGCACAGCAGTTTCTCGCTGATATGTAGGGACAGGCACAATTGCTCTCTTCACATCCAAATATTTTTAGGCAAGGTACAAGTTTTGCAGTGAATTTGCATACCTCTGCTCCGCCTGAATGTTAACTCCTACACCTAGATTTGCTGATAATGTTGAATGTATAACTGGTCCGAAAATCTTTATAAGATCCAACAACATTTCCAAAGAAACTGCAGCATGCCTGCAAATTTGAGGCGAGATAAATTGCAACTAACGAGACAAAGTTACCGCTAAACCAATTGTTATTCAAATGTAAGATGCCAATATTTGCATGACTTAGATAACAAAGAACGTTAACATCAGATGTTTTCTCTTTCAAATGAAAAGAGACTTGCAATGAAATAATACATCCAATACATTACCTTTCAGTCCTGCTACTCAGCAACCCAGCAAGAACAGGCAGAAAGCTTGAGAAAATCTCCAGGTTGAAAAGATCAAGCTTCCCTTTGAGAGCACTAACAACATCAGCTTGAACCTGTCAATCTCAACCATCAGTAGCTTGTAAAAGAAAAGGAATATGAAAATACAGCCATGCATAATCATCATACATCTCAAAGAAACTTACAGCATTGTCAGGCAGCTTTGCCACTGCAGCAATTGCTCCTTTGATACCACTTTGCTCAAAGACATGTCGCATCATCTGAATACACATAACACTAAAGTTATATTGGTTCATCACAAAAATAATAATGTTTAGGTGGTAGATCAGCAGTGGGGGGCGCAGAATCAAATGATACATTTTAACGTTATAAGCTCTCTCATGTACCCTTACAATTTTAAATATATGGCATGCCAGTCAAGCTAATTAATTCTTTTTTGAACTGATTACCTTGTCCTAAATGTCATATAGCTTAAAACAGGAGTATTGAAAAAACTAATGAAAAATCTTTCCTCCACAACCTTGTCCATATGGAAACTGCCAAGTAAAGGTTAATGGCATAAACCACTCACATGTTGCATCAATAAATAAACTATGGAAGTTTCAGAAGACCTACTCTATTTGTTGGATGTAAGTTCACAAGAGAATTCCATGATGCATATGAGCTGATAACAAACAGCAGCCAGCAAGTACATAAAAAAGGGATCACCTCCAATTTTGTCAGCCGAAGTTTTACAGCATTTATGAATTCGTCATGATTCTGCACTAAATTGACAGGCGTCATCACCTCATCCACTGTTGACAAATCCTTTTCATATGTCTGACTTGGTTCTGCCTGTTCATTGCCATCAGTAGTAACAAACATAAAAATTTGAACAGCCAAACAATCTTTTAGAACTCTACATAGCATGAAAAAATAAAATAGAGCAAAGCAAAGTCAAGTATGTTTGATTTTCATTCTGTATGTAGTTTATGAGTACTTCAGCATCACTTCAATCTCCAACAGCATTAAGTTCCATAAACATTACAAAACAATCAGCCCCACGAATTTTGTATCTGGTTAGTAGTTTTCCTATAAATACATGTGGCAGTCAGGACCCAAAGGATTAACAAGTAAATACAAAAACCAAATTAGATCCAGCATAGCTGCAATAGTTTCAGTGAAATGGTTGTGGTTCTTACGCACTAGACTACGAAAGCACATACAGGTCGAAATACCACTATACCACAGACCCATAATAGGGTAAAAGAAAATATGTTTAAATAATTATACTCAAACTTAAGAGCACATACTGAATTGGCAGGAGGGCTGTCATTTTTCAACATCCGATCACCACAAGAACCAGTATGTGGTGAATAATCATTGCTAGAAGACTCCCTCTTTTCCCACCTCTCAACAAGAGACTTCGTTTTTCCCAGTGGTACAGCAACTGAAAAGAAGTTAATCTTGTTAGGAAGCTATTTTTTAGGGCCAAGTGGAACCAAGATTAAGAGTGGATAAAAGACATGCCCTCAACAATATCAGTTAATATGCATACACACCTCCTCTAACATATTTCACCCTGGCTGTCTCTGTTGTTGAGCATGGTGATTCAAAGGCTGCACGAAACGGATTCAACTGTTATATTGCCATAGTAGCAAAACAGCAGGGTTGATTTTTAAGAACAAAGATGAAGGGCTATACACTTATCGTCATTGGACAGCAGAGGATGCTCCAGTGACACTGTTCTATCCATCTTTTCTGCTATCTGTGCAATATCTTCTTTATCCACCTCACCATATTCTTCTTTTTTGTAATATGGAGATAGTCCAGAGAACTTTAAGCTTGGCAAACCCTCTGAGCAAACATCTGGTTCACTGAGTGCGGATCCTACTGAGCAATCACTATCAGCAGCAGTGCCGCTAAGTGAAGGTTTTCTTCTGTGAACAGGAACCCGAAAAGCATCTGGGGCTGTAGTTGTGCCTCCAGTTCCTCTGCAAACACTGCTTACTGTTTTGTCCTCTAAAATGTCTCTGGGTACAACAACAGGTGCAGAAACAGCCTGCGGTGTAGTATAAATATCTTTCACCGATGCTGACTCTGTAAGATTGCCTTTCTTAGCAGAAGAATTTTTAGCTATTCTTGTATGAGATGTTAATGAGGTATCTTTCTGTCCAAAATTATGTTCCACTGTTTTTGGGTTGGTGGAAGGACTATCAACAAGCTTCATACGCCTCATTGGAGTAGAACTCTGAATAGATGATCTAAAAGATGGATCAGGTCTTCGTGGAATTGTACTGCTCCTATCTTTCTTGATCTTATCTGTACTTGCTGGATTCAAATGTGAGCCACGAACCCAGCATTCAGCTATTACCGCAGAAGCACGAGAGAGGGAGGGAAGCATCATCACAACCCATGTCAAGCAATAATAAGGCAAAAAAACATTTCAATACAAAGTAAAAACAGGAAATGTATAAGTGGTTTGAAACCATACCAGTCCCAGGCTCCTTGACTTTGTATGAATTTTTCGGTTGCATCATTGCTAAAGCAGGACTAGAATTTGCAGTGCTATCACTTGGCTTCACAGGATTATCATCCAAAGATTGCACAAGCTCAGCAAAAAAATTTGCTTTGGGCAACACACCAAGAGCATAGGGTCCAATGAGCTGGATCAAACAATAAAAGTTAGAACTTAGAATAGGAGATAAGGAGAATACATATTACATGCAAAGTATGCCACTCACTGATATATCAGCAGCCCATAGACCAACACGCCGTTCATGGTAGGAGCATCCCAATAGTTTCCCTTCATAAATACTAAGGTCGGCCAAATTACTCCACCCCATGTCAACAACGTCATGGCATCTTACTGGTTCCCAAGAGAATACCTTAAAATATTCATAGGTCATCAGGTGCAAGCAAATGAAAATCAATAAATAACATATCAAAACCAGACCTACCTTCAAGCTCTGGTCTAATCCACAGAAAAGGGTTTTACCATCTGGATGAAAGACCATAGAATGTACTCCAGAACCCTGGGACAAAGAAGGCATGTAAGCTACCAAAGAAGAGGAAGTTGCATCCTAGACCAAGAAGCACAAAACAAATGCACAAGACGTAAGCAAGCTCAGGCTAGAATGCTAGATATCAGACTGTCTTAGATAAATTGAATCAACCAAAGGAAATGTCAACTAGTCCTCCTAGAAAGCTCTTATGATGCTAATTTGAAAAAAATAAGATAGTAATAAAAGGCCGACTGCAAAAAGGTGCTGTAGTAGTTACCATGCATATAACACATGCATACCAAAGAATTTCATATGAAAATTTTAGCTTGATTTAAGATAGTCACTTGCAATACCTCGGGTCCAGCAGAACCTATCAATTCAAAAGTTTCCAGGTCCCAAAATTTCACTGTCCGATCAGCTGAGCCTGAAAACGTCAATATAAGCCATTCAGGGTATATCCACTACTTTAAACTTCACTTACTTTAGATGTCTCCGACAAAACTATTTCTTTTCTAACTAAAAAATGATATTTTAAAATAATGCACATGCATTGGGTGACACCGTCATGCATTAATAATAACATTGAAGAAAAAGAGATGGTGTGTATAGAAAGATAGGCAGCTACCTGTTGCAAGCAAAAATTCTTGAGGATGAAAATCAATGCAATTAATTTGTCCGCTGTGGAACTTGAAATCATGTAAAAGCTTTCCAGCCGTCAGATCCCACACCTTCACAATGTTATCTTCCCCTCCGGTGACAACCCATCGCCCGTCAGGGGTAAACCTGATTCTTTTAATTGCTCCTCTGTGACCCTTATATGTGTGAATGCATCCCTTTTTCTTTATATCCCATATCTTCAGGTCTGTATCTGATGAACCAGATGCAAAAAACTCGCCAAATGGATGGAATTCAACAGAAGTGCAACTCGATCTATGCCCGGTAAGAGATCGCACAACTGCATCTCGATTCGAAAACATTAATCAGATATTTATTTTCCCCAAAGCATGGCATTATCCATCCACAAGAAGCTTAAAGTTGCCACACATGATTAAACTTGAAGTAGTTGGTTTGCAAGCTTAAACTATGATGCAGGGCAAACCGAGACATATTGGGGAACACTCAACAAATTGTTAAGAACTTAAGACAACAGTAGAGGCAATCCTTTCTAATTAGCTAAGCAGAGTGTGTAATCATGGAACCACCAAAGTGCAGGCATTTGAATGTGGCCGTTGAAGACATTTTGAAAAGACTTGGGGGGCTTGAAAATCTATAATCATGGCTCTAAAACAGCTACTAAAAAATAAAATGAAGTCCATAGTGCAACAAAAGATTATCCTCAAAGAATGTTTTCATTTGTATGACTGTATCATAATAAATCTAAAATAAACTTGTGAAGAACACAACATAAAATGGCCATGTTTTACCCAACAAGCATAGAAAGAAATGAGAGTAAGATGCATGCTTTTAGAATATAACCCAATCGTGGGAGCCTTATATAGGCTTGAACCACACCTTTAGCTTCCTCTAAGTCCCAGAGCTTGATGGAACCATTTGATGAGCCAGCAAGCACAAGCATCTCTGCTGAATCAAACTGCACAACCTCCACCGCACTTGTGTGGCCTGATAAGCTCTGTGGAAACAATTAGACACCAATTCAGAAACAGCATTGTTCAAATTTTAAGCTAAGCAAAAAGATGCAGTGTCACTAGCATAGGGGACACGTACCAGAAGCGGAGTTTGCTTGCCAATGGCCCACAAGTTGACCTTGCGATCATTGCCACCGGTGATGAAGACACGGCTAGACTTCTTGCCGATGGCCAGGGACCTCACGTCGGCATCGTGCGCCACAAACTCCTCTAGTTTGGGGTGCCAAGTTAAGGGGATGTCAAATTTGAACAATGCAAACCTCCAGATAGTTAACTAGTCGTGGTCCTAGGTACCATGGTTTATATTGAACTGAAGTGACTGCAGAATTATTAAGAAAAATAAAGCCGAAAAATAGCTGAAACAACATTAGCTAAAGCAAAACAGATTTCTGAATTTGGTGCTGTAGACTAAAGTTGTGGACAAAAGGGGAACTGTTTGCTGAACCAGTCGCAACCGCTTAAGGTTTAGCTTGGATGTTTCATGAATGGTTGCTTTCTTGGCTCAGATTACCAAAAAAAAAGTAGAAAGGCGCCGGGAAATTCCAATAATCTACTTCAAGAAGCATTGAAGACCGAGGAAATACAAGAAGTCGGTGGTCTCTACTGCTCGAGCAAATGCCTGCCTGGATTGCCTCGCAGGACAGCGGCTTCCCCCCCCCCCCCCCCCCCCCCCCGAACCAAATCGAATCAAGAAACAGAGCGGCGACTCGGGAGACGAAGCAAAAGGATACGGAGCCTGTAGCCGCGCTTCTCGGGGTCCATTCCTCCGGCTCCCCGCTACCGTCTTCCCCCCAAGTCCACGCCGCTGCGTGGCTGGCTCGCCCGCGGGGGCTCTCGGTCGCGGGACCGTCGCCGCCGACGCCGACGCCGACGCCGAAGACGAGCAGGGCTCGGCTCGGCTGATTGGGATCCGAGTGGTCTTGTGGAGCAGGGGAGTTAGCGAGAGCGAGGCGCGTCTTCGCCCCTTTTTTTCCCTCTTCTTTGCTACGGCAGGGCAGTGAAAACGAGAGGTGTGGACTGTGGAGCGGCGTGGGTGGGTGGGGAGTGGAGTTCTTGTCGTCTGCCTACGCGTCGCCCCGCTTTTGCCACTCGTTCATTTTCTTTTGTACCAAAGCGTGGCTAGCCTAAAGCAAAGGTTCCCACAAGAATCAGGCGTTCGAAATCAACCCGCAGGCCTTGCGCTGGCCACAAAAATTAATTCGACGGTTGAGAACGATTTGGGGCTACAGGAGAGGCATGGAGATTGCAGAGCTCGTGGATTTGGTATTCGACTCGCGTAAATTACATGTTGACGACTTGGTTGACGAGATCTGAGACGACTCCAAATTTCGCAAGCTGGGGGCAAGCCATTCGCCCACTCGGCTGGGTCATCCATCCCGATGGCCACCGCCACAGCATTACAGCTGCGATGCCCCTCAGCTTGGCCTACCACTACCAGTCACTCCCACCTGGACAAAGGGCTACAATTAATGCCATTCTTCGGTTGGTTTGGCAGGGACAAGGCGGGCGTTGTCTGGTGAGACATCGCTCGGGGGCAGGCGGCGGCAGGATCCACTTTCCGGTCCACCCCCTCCCCGTTCTTTTCCCTTCCGCTCGAAAACGATTCCAAGCGAGCAACCGGACAGGAATAGCTCCAAAAAAAAAGCAACCGGACAGGAAAACCCGCCATGCCCGCGGCGGGAGGAAACGTGCGCGACGTGGCGAGGAAGGCAGCGCGAGCAGCGGGGGTGCCAATAGGGGTCGAGGCCGCGGCGCACGGGCACATGCCGCGGTTGGTGGTGTCGTGCGCGGGAGGACGGGCGGGCGGCGCGGCGCGGGGGGGTCGGTCCCCAGCGTGGAGGGGCGGCTTCCACCGCGGCATGTGGCGCCGGGCGCCGTCAGGGGGAGCGGTGACACGCGGTCAGCACGGATGACAATGATTGTGCTCAGCGTTTCTTAATGACGGGGTTGGCTGGACAAGGCCCCGTTTTCTGAAAAATAATCCCTGTTACTCGGCGTGACGCGACTGCTGTCTGTCAGGAGAAGATTCTCGCCTCCTTGAGATTAGGGGCGTGTTTAGATGAAACACAAACTTTTTTCGATGGAATTTTATTAATTTAAAGTATTAAATGAAGTCTATTTATAAAATTTTTTCACAGATGGGTTGTAAATCGCGAGACGAATCTAATGATACTAATTAAGTCATAATTAGTGGACGGTTACTGTAGCATCACTATTGCAAAACATAGTTTAAGTAGGCTCATTAGATCCGTCTCACGATTTACAACCCATTCATACAAAAAGTTTTATAAATAGACTTCATTTAGTACTCTATGCATGTGTCCATGCAAAAACTCGATGTAACGTTTTTTTTTTTGTGTTTATGGGTTTACAGGTTGTGATCTAAACATGGCCAGGTGCTGGATGTGAAGGCCAAGCTCTACCCGTATGCTACGTCAGCACGCTACTAACGAATATGAATTGCACGTGCAAGTTCTCACGGTCGTGTTGCAAGTTGCAGACTTGCCGTGATACAAATTTTCTTTCCATAAAGAACCAAACTGGCCGTGCCTCTGTGGGCTGAACCCGCCTCTGTGGGCCGTGCCCGACGAGGCTACAGGCGAGTTCGGCCTCTGTAGGACGAACCCGCCTTTGGACAATGATTTTGGACCCGTGCCTCTGTGGGCCGTGCCCGACGAGGCTACAACCATAGCCAGCTTGTCTTGGGCCGGGTATTATATATGGGCCGGTCTGGGCCCAATCGGTCGCGTACGGAAATTCCGGTTTGACAGACAATCTCCACGGCAACTGGTTTTACGGCTCGCCGCTCGCGGCACTTCGAGACAAGTCAAAGCTCATTTGATCAGCCGTGTAACGCATAGCCAAACATCTGCAACGTACGTACATGCCATGAAGTGCAATGAATACCCTCCTCCTCCCGTCCGGCCGTTCCGCCGTTGCTCTTGCTCCACCTGACACCTCCATTGCGTGCTTGCACAGCCAACTGGCCCGGGCAGGCAGCGTTCATGTCCGCAACCGCAAGTCTGCAGGCTGCATGTGCCTCGCTCTCCGCTCCCGCTTCTGCGACCTGCGACAGGGGCACACGGCGAGAGTGCAGGCGTGTGGAGTTGTATAGACGCAGCAGAATCGGATCACCGGCCAGGTTTGGTTACATGTCCCATCAAAATTTCACAAAAAGACGAATATCCGCATGAAGTACTAAATGAAGTTTATTTGCAAAATTTTTTCAGGTATGGATATAACTTTTCGAGACGAATCTAATGAGCCAAGTTTCATCATGCTTGGCTACAGTGATGCTACAGTGACCGCGCTCAATTATCCCCTAATCGTGCGGTCAAAGACCTCATTAGCTAGAGCAACTGCTACAATACCATAATTGTGGAGATAATTTTGTAATTAGACTTTATTTAATACTATTAATTAGTGATTAAAACATTATTTATCTCTCATCAAAACATTTTCACGCCACAAACAAACATGGCCAGGGGGCTGCAGGCGAGAAGCTAAGCCTGGTAGATCCAGGGGGGGCCACCACATTGAGCCACGCACATGTGACCCCACTGGAGCAGAGCAGCAGCATCCTAGGAAAGTATGCAGGCGAGAAGCTAAGCCTGGTAGATCCAGGGGGGGCCACCACATTGCGCCACGCACATGTGACCCCACTGGAGCAGAGCAGCAGCATCCTAGGAAAGTAGCAGCGTGGCAGTCCCGTCATATACCCTTTGCATTGCAGCGGGGCCTTGCTTGCAGGATGCGCAGGCAGAGTACTGCTTGTATCGACGTCAACGTCACGTGCCCTCCGGCGATCAAGACAGGGTGTGTTTAGATCCGTAAAATAGTGGGAAAAAATCACACCAGACACTGTAGTACATTTTAATATTTTTTGTTTGTTTGTGGTAATTATTATTCTGCCATAATCTAACCAGGCTCAAAAAATTCGTCTCGTCGTGTACATCAAAATTATGCAATTAGTTTTTTATTTATCTATATTTAATACTCCATGTATGATGTAAAATATTTGATACGATAGGTAAATAGTGATGTTTGGAAAGAGAAATTTTGGAAGTTAACACAGCCATCGGAGAAGATGGGACGCTGACGTGGACGAGCACGCTGCACCCGGCTACGGGGCTACCGACCGTCCGATCGGGTTGACCCCTAGGCCCTAGCCAAGCTGTAGAGCCGTACTGTGTGGTACACTGGTATTGATGTACGATTGCAGTATTGTACATACACTCGACCAACAAACCGGGGATGGTACGAGCAAAATTCGTGACGGGGACGGGTAGAGACCAACAATGCAACTACGCAAGAACTTGCGTACGCGTTTCACAGCCAATGACGCAGTTTCCCTTCCATTTCCCAAGGGCTTTTTCCATGAAGGTCTTTCGGTTTTCCATCAAGTAGTACTGCGTAGTGAAGTATGGGCTATTTTAAAAAGAAGAAAAAGAAAATCCCCCGCCGGACCCCACTTGTCAGCCTCTTCATCCTCCTCTCTCTGTTCCGCTCGGCGCCGCGCGCACGCGTCGCCCGTCGCCGGCGTTCATCCTCGCGAGACGCGCCACGTGCCGGCCATCTTCGCGTTCCGTGCCGCCGCTTCACTCTTCCCCTTGCCCTTTCCTTATCCACGCACGACCGGTCTCGCTCCCCCCTCAAACCCTAGCCCATTGCCCTCCGCCATTACCGCCGCCCCGAGCTCCGCTCGCCGCCTCGATTCGCCGACCTCGGTGAGCCGTAGCTCGATTCCTTGCGGGGAGAGCTTCTCCTCCCTCTCCTACTCCGATTTCGCCCCTCACCCGACCTCCCCCTTCGCTGTGTAGGGCCGCCGTCGTGCCGGTCCGCCGCCGCCCATCCCCGCCGCGCCACCTCCTCACCGCCGCTCCACATCCACGCTGTCGCCGGTGAGGCTCGCCGCCGTCCCCTCCACGCCGTGTGCGCGCCCTCGGCCCATCTCCGGCCCTGTCACGCCGGCGCCGCCTTGCGCCGCCGCCGCAGTCGCCACGCGCGACGTGCGCGCGCGCGACGTGCGCGCGCGCGACGCCGTGGTCGCGCCCACGCGCGGGTCAAGGCGCGTGCTTTGCCTTTACCCGGCGGGTGGATCGCGAGCCAGTGGGCCCGGCCTGTTGGCCTCTGGGCTGGCCAGGTCCGGGTACACCTAGCATTTTGCTAGGGTTTTTCTTAGGTTTTATATTTCTGCAATTTTGCAAAATTTGTAGAAATTCATGTATAGCTCCAAAAATTATGAAACTTATTTTGTTGGATTCCTATAGCTGAGATCTACTTAGTAAAAATATTGTTGTGCATGTTACTTTGCTGTAGATTTATCTATAGTTTTATTTTGCAAAAGGGAGTTTAATGCTTATTTATTTGTGTATTGCTCTAAAAATTTCAAACTAAATTTTGTTAGACTCTTTGTAAGGTGTAGTTTCCAGTAGTGCAACTTACTCATGTGTTTCCTTGCTGTTGGTTAGGGTTTCATTTTGATTTCGTGCTTGCTGTCCAAAAAATGGTTTAATGTAGAACTTTTTGCTGTAAAGTGAGAAAATGGCAAAACTAGTTTTGTTAGCCTTGTGTTGCTGCCTAGTTTCTATGATAATTTTCTTGGATTTGTTTAGTTCAGTTTGCATTCCTTTCCCGATTTATCTTGCTTAGAGTAGCTGAAAATTGATCTATTTATGGTTATTTATAGGAAAATGCTTTTGCTACAAAATCAATTTTTTTGAGTTCCTTGTATAGTTCTATGCATGCTCATTTATTTCCTTGATTTATAATTGTTGTTTAGTTTGTTTCTTAATTCTTGCATCGCATTCATGCATTATAGTGACCGAGCCGTCGGAGAACGAACCCGTGGAGCCCGCCGAGTCCGTTGAGCCCGAGCCTGGAGTCCCGTTCGTGGTCGAGCCGGAAGTTAACCAAGGCAAGCAGCTAAGCATATTCCTTGCACCTATCTAATCTGATTTAGTATAGCTATTCCACTTGGGTATTGTGGGCTATATATGTATAGTATGTATGTATTGCATTTTTATATCTATCTTTATGCATGATCCTTCCTTGATTTGTTATCCCTATTCTTGGCACTAGTTAGATAGTTAATTACTTAACTTGACTATATGCTTAGCCCTGCTTAGAATACTTCTTTTGCTCGCTAGACAGGAATGGTTTGGAGGATCACATTTACCGATAATCCTTGATCGCACTGGTTCGGTTGGGTTGTTAAGAGTTTGGTAGTATCGAGATTCGAGCGGAATGGTAGGGCCTAGAGAATGAAGTCACATGGGCATAGTCCGCTTGGATCGATTAAGGACCGAGTGGATGCCATCGGCCTTGAGCACCTTTCCGTGCTACCACATATCCAATATAATGGAATGGTTGAGCCAATTACCTTCTCTGACTTGATCATTGATGTGCAGTCCTAGATACGTGGCTACGAGCTATGCAGAGAGGTTTAGTGTGTCCCCAGGTGGACCTATGTGTAGGAAAGTTTAGAGATGTCCCTGGTGGAACTAAGTCTCTACTCGTAATCTAGGTGTGAGGTTCAATGATCGAGCCTTGTTGGGAACGGTTGACGTGAGTACCCCCTTGCCCGGCATGATCGGTTGGGTGAGCCGCATGGTCCTCGCGTCGTGTGGGTAAAGTAGTACACCCTTGCAAGGTTATAATCAATTCGAATTGCCGCGCTCTCGGTAATGAGCAAGCTCTTTGTACGTTGAACTCTTCGTAGAAAGTTCCGGTTTTGATGGAAATGATTCATGGCACCTCTGTGCCTCATTATTATGTATACTCTTAATGTACTAAAATTGTGTAGGGGTTTGGGCAACATTAATCAATTCTGATAGGTGATAGTGTAGAGAGCTAATGCTTATGCAATAATTACTTAACCTTAAAGCTTTTACTTGAGCCAATGTATGATCCTTGCTTATTTAACCGCGTAAGTCTTGCGAGTACCTTTTGTACTCAGGTTGCTTTCTAAACCTAGTTGCAGGTGAGCCGGAAGTGGTGTTCGGCCACTTCTACCCCGCTGATCCAAACGCGGGGGAAGAGTAGGTCGTGGTGGCTGTATTGATGTCCTTGAGCAAGGCATCATTACTTTAGTAAGTCTTTATCGTAATCGAGCTTCGTGAGAGTATGTAAATACAATAAACTTTACGTTTCTGTTTAATATGACTTTCGTGAGCCCAAGGCTTGTAAGTGGAGTTTGAAACCCACCTATATTGAACTTGTAATATTAAGTGTGTAAAATTGCTCTTTGTGGATTATTGGCGATGTATTCGATTGTAAACGGTATGTGCATATGCTGATTCTGGGCGTATGTTGGAGCACATACCGGGACTACTGGATTTGATATTATTTTGGATGAATGACGTGTCGGTTATTCGTGTCTCTAGATGTGGGATAACACGTGGCACGCTCTCCGGCAAGCACGTGTTAACTCTCATCTGGATGATAATGACCGACGGTTCGTTTAAAATAGTATCAAATTAGGCGGTTCTCACAACGGGTATCAGAGCTAAGGTTTTCATGAAGTGAACCTAAAATTGGCATAGTAGGTTGAGAGTCAAATAAAATTTGACTACTTGCACTAAGATTTACTTTGGTTAAAAATTTGAACCTAAGGTGAAATGCTACCTTTCTTCTTTGGTCTTAGAACTAATTCCTTCTTATTGCTTCATTTGTTTAATTAAGATGTGCTTAACCTCTCTTGTCTGCATGAGTAACGAGAGCGTAGGAAAACCCTTTCATCCTCTGGAAACCTTTTGAGCCTTTTACCAGGGTTGAGAAGGTGAGAATCACCCATTGTCCTAAGTGCTAGTAGGAGGGTTATAGCGCTGCTGGGCAATGCGGTTGTTTCGGGTCGTAAGTGAGTGCTAGAACGTTAAGGCGTGCTCACGATGTGAGGAGACGTCATGTTGCATTCATACCTCGCATGCATGCATACTTTCTTTTGGTTTTCAAACCTGCATCTAACTAATCAAGTGTATCGTGGTCTAGTTTTCGCTGATCTCGTTCTTGCTAATCTTAGTGGACCAAATCTACTCTATCTCTTCGAGTTGCTACTCCGGTGTTGATCGTGTGTTAGATTTTTATCTACACATTATCTTTCCACCCTGCCTTTGAGTATCATTCTCTATCTTTCATTCCTGACCGCTAACCGTTTTGTTTATTAACAGGATGGTGTTGCGTTCGGGAACCGAAAGGAATGGTGCCAATGGTTCGGGTGGCAATAACAACCGCAACAACGAGGATCCCCTCCCTAATCCTCCAGTTCACCCAAACCTCGCGGACGTCTTGGCCCGGCAAACTGAACATATGGCGACCATAGTCAATCATATGGGCAATGTTGGCAACCATGGTCCAAGAGCTGAGCCCCCAGTGAACAGGTTCGGAGAATTCTTCCGTACCAATCCTCCCATCTTCCGTGGTTCCAAAGATCCTCTGGATGCGGATTTCTGGCTCAATGTGATTGAAGAGAAGCTTGGTCTTATTGAATGTGAGCCATATGAGAAGGTTTTATTTGCCGCTCATCAACTGCATGATGCCCCTAGGGTTTGGTGGCGGAACTTCAAGGCATCTCACCCTGCCAACTACCGCTTCACATGGGAGGAGTTCCGTAAAGCTTTTCGCTCCTTCCATATTCCCAAGGGTATCATGGACATCAAGAAAAATGAATTTTTGAATCTCACTCAAGGAAGTCGTGATGTGATGGCCTATGTCAATGCCTTCAACACCCTCTCCCAATATGCACCTGAAGAAGTGGCCACTGATGCTAAGAAGCAAGAACGCCTGTATGATGGGCTCTCCGCAGAGTTGCAAGACAAGCTCTCCACTACCAAGTTTGAAGACTTTAATGACTTGGTGAATATCGCTATCAGAGCTGAGCACAAGATAAAGAATCTTGAGGCAAAGAACAAGCACCCCGCTCCTACCTCAGCAGGCGGTAGCTCCTCACGTCCACGTCTGGGGCCTTCTCCTTTTCCACCTCGGGCACCGGGTGCTCAACCTCCCCGTCCTATGTGGATTGTGCGTCACCCTCAACATCCTCAAGGACAAGCTCCTAGGCCAATCAATGCCTATTGGAGCAATCCAAATGTTACTGCAAAGGGTCCGTGCTTCAATTGTGGTGGCACAGGTCATTTCTCCAGGGATTGCCCCTCTCCGAGGCGTGGCGGTGCCTTCAATGCACCCAGACCTAATAATCCTCTACATCAAGCACAGTGTCAAGAAGTTAAGCCACAATAAGCTCCTAAACGTGGCCGCCTCAACTACACCACCGCCGAAGAAATTTCGGAGAATGCCGAAGTCCTCATGGGTACGCTCCTAATCAATTCTCACCCTGCTATGGTTCTTTTTGATTCTGGAGCAAGTTTTTCTTTCATCAGTAAGAAATTTATGCTGCATAGTAAGCTTGAGATGCAAAACCTACAAGTGTCATACCATATAGAATCACCGGGTGGGGAAATCATTGCCAGACACTTTGCTAGTGAGGTTCCAATTCTCATTGAGGGAGTTACTTTTCGAGCCAATTTTCTCATTCTAGACAAGCTGGAGTTAGATGTGATTTTTGGGATGAATTGGTTGGGTAAGCATGACGGAGTTATCAAATGTGGGCCCCGCACGGCCGCACCATTGATCTTTTACACCCTTCTGGGAGTAGAGTTTTACTGTCTCTTGCCAAGGTTGTATCTGGTTTATATGCCTTGGCGAGCACTAAAGCCACGGTGTTGGAGGATATTCCCGTGGTTTGTGAGTATCCGGATGTCTTTCCAGAAGAATTACTGGGTATGCCTCCTGATCGTGAGGTGGAATTCATTATAGAGCTCATGCCCGGGACTGCTCCTATCTCTAGACAGCCTTACCGAATGCCTCCCAATGAGTTGAATGAATTGAAGAAGCAACTCAAGATTCTGTTGGATAAGGAATTTATTCGTCCGAGCTCCTCTCCTTGAGGATGCTCGGCTCTTTTTGTGAAGAAGAAAGATGATAGTTTACGGATGTGTGTTGATTACCGTCCGTTAAACGAAGTCACTGTCAAGAACAAATATCCTCTTCCTCGGATATATCTTATTTGATCAACTCTCGGGAGCTCGATATTTCTCCAAGATTGATTTAAGGTTAGGTTATCATCAAATCAAGATCCGAACAGAAGATATTCCAAAAACAGCCTTCTCTACTAGATATGGTCTTTATGAATTCACTGTCATGTCCTTCGGCCTCACCAATGCACCGGCTTTATTTCATGTATCTGATGAATAGCATCTTCATGGAGGAACTTGATGTCTTTGTGATCATCTTCATTGATGATATTCTCATTTATTCCAAGACCAAAGAAGATCATGCTCGTCATATTCATATCGTCCTCCAAAAACTTAGAGAACATCGTCTTTATGCCAAGTTTAGCAAATGTGAGTTTTGGCTTGAAGAAATATCTTTTCTTGGTCATGTCCTCTCCAAGGAAGGTATTGCTGGGGATCCTAGCAAGGTGCAAGATGTTATTGATTGGAAGCAACCTCAGAATGTCCATGACATCCGGAGTTTTCTCGGACTTGCGGGATATTACCGCCGGTTCATAGAGAACTTTTCTAAAATTGCGAAGTCTATGACCGAGTTACTAGAAAATTAGGCGGTTCTCACACCACACATAGCCATGTGTAGCGGCACAAAGCTTTTATTCGAAGGGAGATTGGTTGGGCAGCAGAGCAATCTGCTCTGGAAGGAGTGGCCGAGTCGTACTGGGATCTCGCCATACTGTTACAGTGTTACATAAAAACTCCTTTGCGAGGATGCTCCTAAAGTTGCACCGTTGGCCTCTGTCCATGCCTCAATGGGATATGAGGTCTTGACATATCTGATGGAACTTAGCAACTTCATATAAATTTGAATAAGTTTGAATGATGTTTTGTCAGCTGGATTTGGTAATTGGTATGGTACGGTGCAATTACCATCCGATAATACGGAGCACTTGCCTTCGTGGATTGGTAGTCTGGCACTCGTCACACTCTGTTACTCTGCTACTGTACCCGATTGCCACTGTTTCAAGCCAGCAGCGAGCAAAAATCTCGTACAGTCGTCAGGCTCGCTGGCCACTTGCCCCGCTCCCCCGCCGAACCCCTGAACCTACTTGACCACCAGTCCCCCACCCCACGCCACGCTCCCATCCCCATCGCCTCCTCCGCCCAAATCGAAGCACCCCCAGGAGGCAAGGAGAGGAGAACCCTCACGACCCCGTCCTCCACGCCCAGCCACCAACAGCCAGTCAGCCACCTTGATGGCCGCCTAGTGCGCCGGCGGCAGCAGAAGAAATGGGCTGCTGTTTCAGCAAGAAGCGCAAGAACCGCACGGCGCCCGGGGCGCGCCGGTGCGAGCCCGAGGACCAGGACCGCGACCCGCCGTCCCCGGAGGAGGAGACGGTCAAGGAGGTGCTCTCGGAGACGCCGAGCGCCAAGCCGAGGCCCGAGCCCAAGCCCGTCGCCAATGCCGTCCCCGACGCGGAGGAGCGAGGAGCGGAGAAGGCGAAGAAGCAGGAGTACAGCACCGACGCCGCGGTGAGCGACCTCGGCAGCTGCGTGTCGCTCTCGCTCGCCACCGACGAGCTGTCAGAGGCGGCTTCGGAGTCGTCGGCCGCGACCAGCTCGGTGGCCGGGCCGGAGCGGTCGCCCGGGAGGAAGCCGTCGGCTAGGAGGCGCCCGGTCTCCGCCGATCTGGGGCCCGCGCGTCGGGACCGCGCCGCGGCGGCCTCCTACGGCGTCCGCTCACGCAGCGCGCGGGCCTCGCCGTCCCCGCCTCCGCCGCGGCACGTGCCCCGGGACCGCTCCGTGCGGCGGTCGCCGTCGCCCGCGGCGAAGCGGCCGTCGACGGAGCACCGTCGCGCCACCAGCCCAGCCGCGCCCGCGCAGCGGAAGCCGCCTGTCCCTATAAGGCCGTCCGGCCGCGTGTCGCCGCGGCGCGCCCAGGAGCCGCCGCCTCCTCCCGCCTCGCCACCGCCGCCCTCGCAGCCGGAAGACGACGACGTCACCGTGTCAAGTGATGAGCACAGCGCCCCGGACGCCACCGCCGGTGGCGATGGGCAAGGCGGCCGTGACGGCGGCGGGAAAGAGTCGTTGGAGAACCCGCTCGTGTCATTGGAATGTTTCATCTTTCTCTAGCGCCGTGCTGCTGATGCGATTTCGCGCTGTTTCCCTTTGAAAGCCTTGGGCTAATCCAAGTTCTAGACGTTAAGCTCAGTGAAGTACTCCCTCTGTCTTTTTTTAACATAAGTTCTAGACGTTAAGTTCTAGACGGAGGGAGTAGTTTGGTGTAGGCCATGGTGGTTTGGTTTCGTACGTTCTACTGCCGCCGCCCACCGTCCGTTAACTTTGGCCGTGTTCAGTTCCATTTTTCCAAATTCCAAAAAATTTTTCCGGCACTTGCATGGAGACTTAAATCTAGACGAAATAAAAAACGCATTGCGACTGCTGTCTGTAAATGGCGAGACGAATCTAATGAACCTAATTAGGCTGTAATCAGATGCTAAATTGCTACAGTAATGCTACAGTAAATAACCTCTAATGATGGATTAATTAGGCTCATTAGATTCGTCTCGCGATTTACAGACGAGTACTGTAATTATTTTTGTGATTAGTCTATGTTTAGTACTTCAAATATAGAAAGATGCCTTTTCAAAAAATTTACAGGCTGCAACCAAACACGGCATTTGTCAGTGGAAATGCTCGTCGCTTTTGACTTTTTGAGCGCCGTTGGAATTGGTCGGAGCTACGATGCTTGATGATTTGGCTATCGTGTAAAAAAGGTCATATCGGATATTGTGGCACACTGTATTATTTTTTATTTGTTTATGGTAATTGTTGTCCTACTATGACATAATTAGGCTCAAAAAATTCGTCTCGTTGTGTACATCAAAACTATGTAATTAATTTTTTTATTTATCTACATTTAATGCTCCATGCATGAGGTAAAAAATTTGATGTGATAGATGAATAGTAAAGTTTAGAGAGAGAAATTTTGGAAGTGAACACAGCCTTGGCTTTTGTGGCCTTAACGTATTTTGCAGAGATGTTCCAGTAATCTGAACTTGTCACTCTTGAATCTTGACCCGACTCTATTTCAGTAGTTTGTGCCGCAGCCAATGTGCCCGCCCGATCAGTGATCAGCTGATCGCCCGGACATCGGATGCGATCCAAGCAGCGATTTTACGATCTCGTCTCGTCAGCAGATTCGCGGAGAATCAGATCCTCGCGCCGACAGGGAGCTCGCCAATCTAGCCAATGGATCACTGGATCTCGCGCATTCCCCCGCCTTGGAGGCGATTAAAAATTGGCGACGCCCCTTAATCCTCAGCAGGGTCGCATGCGCGCGGCACTAGCGAGCGCCGAGTGGCACCGCACGAGCAGAAGCAGCCGCGTGACTGCGCCAGGAGGCGGCTTGGAACACGAGAACGCCCCCACGCTCTTGTTCGCTTGGCTCGCTCGCCGCCGCCGGCCGCACCTTCCGGTCCCTTGGGAGTGAACAGTGAAGGCCACGAGACCAGAGTACCGGAAGTGTCGGCCGGCTGCCGGATCGCTCCGGCCTCCAGCTAGTCTCTCCGTTGTCTTCTTTTGCCGCGCTCGCGCTGCTCTCATCTCTCCTCCACTCGGCCCCATCGTGGCGTGTCCGCTTGCGGCGCAAGCGCGAGGGTCGGTTCACATCTCAGCGTCAGCTGCAGCTGCTGCTGCTCTGCAGCCTTGCCGAGACGGGTACCTGACGGCACATGGCCAGTAGGGTAGCCCACCCCGCCAGGGCAGGATCATCCCCTCTGCTCGAACTCCACACAGCTCTCTGGTTGGGCATGCTGTGGGCGGGGTTTTGGGCTTTTGGCACCTCGTTTGGTCCTATCACGAGACCGGAAAAGATGGGGGTGCGCCGGTGAGGTCGTGATGATTGGTGACGGCTGCCCCGACCCCGGCGCGCCGTGCTGCTATCATCTTCTCGGCTTCGCGTCGCTGTTGGTAGTGTAGTGCGGGGCAGACGACAGCGCCGCCGTCAAGGAGCGGCCGGTTCACGTGCTCACATGGGGCTCGGTTTCCTCTCCTCCGCGCGCTCGCTAGGCGCGGGCGGGGAGTGGCGCCCGGCGCCGGCGGCCGTTGGAGTGGATTTCTTCTGGTGGCGTTCGAGACTTCAACCGGCTAGCGAAAGACAAAAAGGCTCATGCTATAGCTGAGCGTACAAATCAGCGTCACCTGATTTGCGGCCGTGGTGAGATGGAGAGACCGTGAACCTCCCGTCCCGAAATTGTTTCCTCAAAAGAAGTGCGGCGGCGGCGTCTTCCCCGGCCGGTTCGGCCCTTGGCCGTCGTCCAAAGCTGTTGCTGCCACGGCTGAGCCGCAAAAGTCTCCCGCGCGACTCGCAAGGATGCAAATTTCAAAAAGTTCCTCCGTGCCGTTCATCTAAGTTTCTTTTATCCGTGTGCCACTACTGTGGACATCCGTTACTTATTGTCGTTTGCCCCCCATACTGACATGTGGGCCCGGTCCATGAGTCTTTCTCAACTCCCCTCGCAACACTCCCATGGAGGCTGCCGGAGCCCCACGCGCGGCCCGCGATGTGCCCCGACGTGTCCGGCGGAGCTCCTCGCTGCGGCAGCTCCCTGCGCGTGGCCGACGGAGCTCCCGTGGTGGCGAGCGGAGCTCCTTCCCTGCGCGGCAGCCGGCGGACCTCCCCGAGCGCAGCTGGCGGACCTCCCTGCGCGACCTGCGGAGCCCGCCGACATTGCGGCAGATGGAGCTCCCCCTTGGGGCGGCGGACCTCCCCGAGCCCAGCGGAGCCGCTGCTAGCGGCGGCGGAGGTGTGGAGCCCGCCTGGTGTGGCGCGCGGTAGGTGGAGCTCCCCCACGACAGGGCGGCGGACCACATCCGCGTGACCGCGCGGACCTCCCATGGTGGCGGGCGGAGCTCCATACCTGTGCGGCCGACGGAGCTTGCCGGCGCGCGGCTGCGGGGCTAGCTTGGGGGGCGCTCGCTGGCGGCGGGGACTGGCGGGGCTAGCTCACGGGCGCTCGGATTCGCAGCTTTGCGCCGGAACGGGGCCGTGCGAGTGGGGTCGAGGTCCGCCCCGGCCGCCACGGGCGCGCGCGGGGTTGAGCTCCACCCCGGCCGTCACCGGCGCATGGCGGTCCTGCAGCGGCTGGCACGGGCAGCGGGCGGGCGCAGGCAGCAGGCCGACGCGACGGCGGCCGCGCGAGGGCCAACGCATGAGCGGCGCAGGCCCATGGACTAGAGGCTGCAGGGGCTCGCACGCCGGAGGAGGGCAGCGAGCAGGATGCGGTGGAGGAGCAGAGCACCTGCCGGCTGCTTGGGGACGCAGGGCGCGGCGGCCGGGGCACTGCCAGTAGCAGCTGCAGCACCAGGCGCGAAGGAGGGGCGGCGCTGCAGATCGGGCCCACACGTCAGGACAGGCAAACGGAGGGAAGGCCGACGGAATGGCACGTAGGGAAAGAAAAAAATTTGGATGGTGCCGAAGAACTTTAGAAATTTTTGATGGTGTACAGGTAATTTGTAACTTTTGCAATGGTAGGTAGGTAAAAACCTCAAAAAGAATCGACTAGACGATAGGCATGTGGGTAGTGGGCTTAGGTTGGGCTTAGTTTTGATCCTCTTCTGTTGTTGTTGTTTTTTTGTTGTTGGTGTGGCGGGTGGAGTGGGCCTTGAGACCCTTGTAGCCAAGAAAACTCGTTTAGAATTGGGCCATGGCCCAACAAAGATGGGTCTCGTATATATTTTTACGTGCGTAATTTGCGATTTTATGCACTACTAGGGGACGTCAAAATCCAGGCATACAAAACAACAAGAAGAACCGCGAACTCGTTGGAAACTTCACCGAGCCAAGCAAAATTTACCTGGCAGACATCACACAACCGGCGAAACGCGAGCCAAGCAAAATTTACCTGGCAGATATATCACACAATTGGCGAAACGGATGCTGTATTATGCTTCCGGGGAAACTCGTATCTTTCGCCTTTTTCTTATACATCCCGTGACACGTCGAACCAAAACATCTTTTTTAACTGGCCCCCGCGGGCAGCGTATCGAACTGGGCTCGAGGACTCCACGGCGAGACGCATGACTTGACCTCGAGACTTTCCCCCTTGATGAGATGGCGTGTCGGTGCAGAACAGCAGGCTTGTTTTCAGAGAGGACGCGGCCAGCCATGCTGCCCGGGCAGAGGCCTGCGTCGACGCGGACTCGAACGCATCGGGAAATTGGGCGACGGACGACAGCGCGAGACGACTCGGGGGGCCGGGATGACCGGCGCGCGCCGACAAGTATTCTTGTCGCCGTGGCCGTCACGGTCGTCCTCGTTCGTCGTCCCCCTTCCCGAGGGAAAAGGATTTGCTGCGGTCAAGTCAACGCAAAGCCCGATCGATGCTTCGACAGGCAGGAGCCATGTGTGCATGCTGCTTGCCCTGGAGTTTCGAAGAAACGGGCCGCGGTAACTGCGAAAACAGGGCCGCGGTAACTAACCAGAGGTGATTCCCCTTTCTTCTTATTTTCTAGGCCCTGTTTAATTCTCAAACAAATCTGTCACATCAAATTTTTAAACATATATATGAGTATTAAATGTAGTTAAAAAATAATTAACTACACAGTATAACTAATTTATACGAGATAAATTTTTAAGCTGAACATTAATTGTCAAATAACAATTAAATGTGTTACAGTACCAAAACTTAAACTTTTCATGAACTAAACACGGCAGGCATGGAGTAATTTTGTGTGGCACTACTGCGCCTCGTGTTTTCTTGCACTACGAACTCATTTTTTTTTTTTTGCCCTTGTGTAGTTTGTCTCAGCGACTATCGAGGTCGGTCGACGCTTCACGTCGTGGTTGCAGCGGAAGCTTGAGTACCGTCGCGTATGAAGCTTTGCCAAACGAATATTTTACTAGTAGCTTTATCCACAAAGCACCTGCTCAAGCTATTTCCGACGGGCCTTGTTTGGTTTTTTTAAATTACTGTCACATCGAATATTCGGATGTCAACGTAATATATCATAAGTTGCAATTAGGGCTCTAGACGAATCTATTAATTATAACTAATGTACGATTAGTGAATGGCTACTGTAGCAATTAGTTGTCAAATTATGAACTAATTAGACTTAATAGATTCATCACGTGATTAAATCACGACTTATGAAATTAGTTTCGTAATAAGCCTATATTTAATACTCCTAATTGATGTGTAAACATGGAATGTGATGAGACTTATGACTTAAATAAAAAAACCAAACCAGTCACACTGGGGAGGATCCAGAAATCATAGGCCATGTTTAGTTCCAAAAAAAATTCTACTACTGTACCTGTCACATCGAATCTTTGAACACATACATGAAGCATTAAATGCAATTAAAAAATAACTAATTACACAGTCTAATTAATTAGAACGAGATGAATTTTTAAGCCTAATTAGTTCATAATTAGATATTATTTGTCAAGTAACAACGAAATATGTTGCAGTATCAAAATCCAATTTTTTTCAAAATCTAAATTTTTTCACCAATCAAACACACTTGCCCAGCTTCTTCCACGGAACGTGCAAACAATTTTAAAAAACAGCTTCTCCTCTAGTATCATCAGAGAAGCTGTTTGGAAGAAGCTGAACCTATGCCCCGTATTGTGCCGCTGCAGGAACGCGCTGCTTCTTTGACCGGAAGACTCTGCAGTGCCATTACTGTGAACTGCGCGCGCGGCGTGCCTGTCACGGGAAAGGCAGCCAGCCTCTGCACTCCAGTTGCCCAGTTCCCAGCGCGAGGTGTGAACGAGGACAACTGTGAACTGCGCGCGCGGCGTGCCTCGCAGTCGCGTGGACTTTTCCTCCCCGCGGCCGGGGGCCGACCGCCGGGCGGCCGGGACGTGCTCGCCGAATTTCCGTGGAATTTACGAGCCCCCGGGCCCCGCTCCGGTGACGCGGAGGGAAACCCGCGAGCAATCAAGGCAACAAACTACGGAGTACCACCAAACCCCGAGCGTCCTTGAGCTGCCGACGAATCAGAATCGCGAATCAGGAGCTGGGAGCGCTCCTCGTCAGATCGCACTGCGCCGCGCGCCCCTGCGGCAAAAGGGTTTGTGGCCTGCCTTTCCGTTCTTCTGCGCGGCCCCTCCCCTGATGCCGAAATTGCCGCTCCAGCGACGACCGTGCCTACGATCGCAATTCGCATGGCCTTCCCTGCCTTAAGTGAGCCCTCTGCGACCGCTTCAGAAAAAAAAAGGAAATTCTGTAGAAACTTTTTAGCTGCATTATTGGCTCCCTATTTTCACAAGAGTTTATGGCAATGCCACTTGTTAAGAGATGTGAAAACAAGCTTTTGGACACTTCAAATTGACGACATAAGGAAGTAAGCTCTCTAGTCAATTCAGTCATCACCTCTTTCTCAACTTTCCTGACCTGCATCACGAGACTACATTACATTATATATGACGAGGATCGTATGTGAATGCAAAACAACCTCCAAAAGTTGCATATCTTATTGTGTGTTTACCAAAAGGAGGATTAGGAGTTTTAGTCTTTTAGATATAAAAGAATGACAATCGCTAAAGTTTTTCAAAACTTTAAATCTTCCTTGGGTTAAGCTTTGTACTTGTAACAACTAACAAGTATTATATATACGGATGGAAAACTATGAGGGACGACAAAGAAAGGAACCTTCTTGCAGTAATGATATTCTCAACCTTTTTGATTTATATAAAGGCATTGCATTTGTGATATATCAAAATGGAAAGACAGTCTTTGGCTCTTTGCTCTGGGATGATATATGGTGGTCTACTACCAAAGAAGCATATGCTTAATCATTTTCATTTGCTAGGTACAGGAACATCTCACCTAAGAAAAGTAGATAAAGCTAAACATTTTCGCACTCTATTGCGTACTCCACCCTCACCATAGGTGTATACCCAATTTCGATTACTGGCAGATCAAATAAATAATTATCAATTCATTGTAGAAGATAACTGCACGCACTACCTACACTTGGGAAACGGTTCTTGTAGCTCAAGCAAAGCAAACCAAGTAATGGACATATAAGAGATCCATCGGGCATATTTATGACTCTAGAATGTTCATGCAAGCTTAGATACATCTCTCTCCTGGCTCTTGCTCAAGGACAGGGTAACATATAACTATTAAGAAAGAACATAGAATTGCGTAATCATTTACATGTCTTTGCAAAACACATTCCTGTCAGTCAAATTGAATTGTTGAGGTAACAAAATTGACTTATCTCAATACTGAGTTGTCTTAAACTCTCCTAAAATCATTTAGCAACCATAGTCCAAGAGATATATAGTCGCAAAAAACATCCAACTCCCAGCTTGATACAAATAGCTCCTTCATCATACATCAAATACTCTCAACTAGTATGCTCGACCAAACACAACCCAACCTTGAGTGGAGCGCACACAATACATTATACGAGGAATGGCCTCGATTGCATCCAGTAAAGAGACACATGTAGCAATAGACATCTTTTCCAACGTGTAGCAACACTAATAAAGAGGACATGTGCCATTTGAGATGCTCTGATTGCTATACACTAATAAACCCGGCCTAATACGTCAACAGCAAAGATATTGACCTTCTTATAATTTTAAAATAACAACTATGATCAGCAGAAATATATGACACAATAGTATTCCACGGTCACGGAGGGGCTCAAATACAATATTGTCATTAGAAACCCCCTATTTCTCAGGGGCTCCCTTGCAAAAGGACCGCTGCGCCAACGGGTACGTGTAGCACACGCGCCCGTTCCACGACTCGGAATATGGACGGGTCCGCCCCGATCACCGCCGGCCGGTCACAAACGAGCCAACCGTCCCGACTCCACTGCGTCGCGAGCACATGCGCGATCCCCACCAGAAACTACCCACCCCCGGCTCTCGCCTCCAGAAATAAACGATTCCGATTCCAGTTCGGCCATTCCGAGCGGCAGGCCTCGCCGACCCGTTCCTTTTTTTTAAAACCCCCACCCCCAAGCGAAATTTTCCCCTTCGACCACTTCGGTTTCGTTTCGACGCGGATGCCATCTTGTTCTTAGCCCCCCTCTGCCCCGCCCCGCCCCGCGCCACCACCACAGCCGCCCACCCGAGCCGGTTGGAAAAAAGGGGTTTCGCTCGTCCGGAGAAGGCAAGGCGCCCGCCCGCCCCCGCGAATCGTATGGTCGAATCGCGCCGCGGGTGATGGCGGAGGAACCGGCGGTCTGTGTCGATGGCTTCGAGGCCGCCGGCGGCGCTGGCGCCGGCGGCGCGGAGGACAACCTGTCCATGACCCTCGGCGACTTCATGGCCTTCCTCGAGACCGACCCGGGCGGGGAGGAGGACGAGGAGCAGCAGCAGCAGCCTGGGGTGAGTCGCCTCTCGTCGTGCCCTAATACGCTTTGCGCCGGATTTTGCGATTCGGATCGGATTTGGCAGGATGGGGCTGCGTTTAGGCTAGGGTTTTGGGTTGCGGGGCGACCGAATACGCCGGATTTTGGGTGGAATTTTAGCTCTCGGCTTGGCGATTTTGGATGATTTGGGGGGCTTATTAGATGGATGCTGTACCTTTCAGAGTATAGCGCCCCTGTCTAGGCGAGGGGTTGATGAACTGCAGAGCCACGATCGAGCTAAGGGATTACTGCGGTCCTTTTAATTTAGCTAGCGTTGTTTGTTGTCGTTCAGCACTTACTGGATTTTGCGTGCTTGTTCTGATAGTAAATGTTCTTCTGGAAACGATAATTATTTGAGTGTGGTGTTGTTCGGGAAATGGATGCTCTGTTAGTTATTCGAAAGTGCCCTTGTCTCTGAACAACCGACATGAAGAGGTTCCTGCTGTTCCTTCTCTTGGTGGATTTGGAGGGCTGAATGCTGATGGGTACTGGCACTCTTATCTATTGCAATGGTGTCTGCCAGGGAGCGGTTCAGGGTTAGTGATAGACATGGAAGCAGGGAGAGCTGGCAGCTAAGTCAATATTGTGATGAGGATTCAACGGCGGTGTTCGGCTATGGGCGGTTTTTGGATGAAGTGGCAATTGTGGTCCATAGTGGTGCCATTGTGTTAGTAGTTATGGGCTGTGGTGGATCCTGGGTGGGAGAAGGCGATGGTAATGGTGCTAGGTACTGGGTGGTGGTATTACTGTCCTGGTGTCAGTTGTATGTGATGAATAGTTGGTTTGTGACAGGCAATGGATTGTTTCTAGCTACCGCATGCCCTGTCTTGCAAAAATTTTGCAGTATTTGGCCTTGAAATCAGGCTCAAAGGTGGTATATGATATTTATAAATGAAAAAATTAGTCACGTCAAATGTGAAGCATATAGAAAATCAGATTACGGAACAAGTGAGTTTGAAATACATCATATATTGTTCTCACATGAAGAGACTACTGGGAGTTTTAGAAATGCACTTTAAGTCGGTGTAGTAATTCGAAAATATGAAATATTTGCATTGTGAATTGTAAAAACCATACACCTAAGCTATTGAGTTTGAAATACATCGTAGTAGTGCTGCACATGAGGGAACTGCTAGAACTGAGTCATGACTCACAATTTTGGACTTCCAAGAGACGAAAGGAATCTTGTCAAGGAAGTCAGATAAAAGAAAACATTTCCTTTTTTAGGGCCATGGTAAATGTCTGCAGCATTTTCCAGTCCTCTAAACCACTACATTGGGTTTGGCTGAAAATTTGAACGTTGATATTTGACTGCTATGCTTGTATCATCAATTTTATAGGTCTGCCTTTACTTTCCCTTACCTCAGATTATTTCACAAATGAAAAGAAAATCATGTTGCTGCTGCCCATCTAACTTAGCAGTATTACTTATGAAGCTTGATTGTGACAATTTTTTTTTGTTAAGTGATATTTGCTAAGTCATGTTGGACAATAACTCACGGAGTGTTTTGGTTGAAGGTGAGATGAATAAGATTGATTTGATCTGGCATCGTTGTGGTGGTTGAAACTGTTTGTTAAGTGATATTCTATGCTTTGTGTGAATGCTGTGGAAATGTGAAGCTGTTTGTAGTTTTGTGGCTCATAATGCTAATTTGTATTGAATGATGCTCCTTTATCATATTTCTGTGGAAACATGAAGCCTTGTAGCATAAATGGCTTATGTTTGTTAGACAGTATCAAGTTTTTGGATATAGTGATATTCATATCGTTGAATCTAAAGGCCTTGTTTTTCTTCTGTTATTTGAGCAGAAAGGGGGTCAACAAGTGACAAGTGGTTTCTTCAGTTTTTTTTTCTTGCATCAATTGCACCTTTTTTTTTTGTTTGGTTGATACAAATCACTCCATTTTTCCGGGGTTTTAGGGAACCAGGGAATCGATCCAGGGTATTCCACCTAAGATCATTTGTGCAGTAAATCTGTGATAAAGATATCACACATATAACATATAATAGTTTGTATCGTGTTTTGTGTCTGTTGTCTAACTTTAGGCTCTCTTATTTCTTATGTTTAATACAGGCCAATCAAGGTTGTTTGGAGATGCCTGCTGACACCAATGGTTCTGATGATTTATTCCAAAGCCAAGAAGGTATAATAGAATTGGCCATTTTAACATATGCCTTTGCAGGATACAAAAATTCCTTCTTTATAATTTTTGATATGTTATCTTGTCACTTCGTGAGATCAGCAGAAATGCTTGAGAATGTAGAATTTTGGTCAAACTACTCGCAACCCAATGAAGGACAACAAACAAATGATCACACAGGGGCTGCCTCTTATGGATTCTCTATCAATGGTGAGGAATGGAAAGGTGGAGTTAGATGAAACTGAGTTGCTGCTGCCCATTATTAACTTTCTCATTATATCACCTAATGTTTTATCTTGCAACTTACAAACGTTTTTGGTTACTGCTTTGCAGATCTACAAAACCAATCAGGATCGTACAACTTTGTAAATCAACATTTTCCAAGGGATGCATCAAATAATGCTATTTTTGAAGAAACAAGTGGTCCTCCATATGAAGATCTCTCAAATGGTTCATACCTTGGACAGCAAACAATGTACTCTGACCAAACAGAACTCCAAGTAGAGAACAACACGGAAGACATGGAGAAGCAAATGAATACTTGTACGTCGTTCGCCTCTTGGGAAATACATATTTTGCATTACCATAAAGGAAGCATTAATTAATTATCTGCTACAGATTTTTCAGGTGGTATATCCAAGCAGTCAGCTTTGAGTGAAATTCAATGGGAGAGTACAGATGAGATGCTTGGTAATACTGGTCTGGATGGTGTTCATTTCACTCCGAGGGTCATGATTTCTCTTACCCACAACACAGATATTCCTGATATTCCTTGCACTGAGTTGAACATGGGTGAGACAACTGAAAGCTTTCGCAATGCCAACAGCAGTTGCCTTACAATGCAGGAAGAACATCTGCAGGGGGAATGTGGAGAGTATCCTCATTCAGATTATATTTCTGTTGATATGGTTGGTGAAAGATCTGTGCATGATTTGCCACAGGATTTTTCACAAAACAATGAGCAATATGAGATGGAGCAGTTCCCACAAGATATATGCGAAAGTGGTTCAATGCAGATGGGCTCTCCGGATCAATATTGTGATGATACATCTTTGTCAGATATTTACATGGATGTATCCTCGCCAGAGTCGATATCCTGTGAACAGAACCAGTCTGAAGATGTTTTTTTCAAGAGTGAATCTAGCACTGACTCTTCTCCAGTACCCTCTAGCAGAAACTCCACCACAGAGGATGCTGATAAATACTTAGGTCACACATCAAAACAGTTGCTGGACTCTAGGTTTATCCATTTCAACAACCAGCATCCGTTTAAGAATGCGGGATATCAAAAATCTCCTGTATTGCATAAACAATATGACTATAGAAGGGACAACTATTCTATTCAGGGCAATTCGTCAAGAGGTTCCTTCAGTAAAGATGGCAGTGGGGCTTCTGATTTGTGTATGATTGAGGGCAATAGGAATCTTGCTCCTGATCATCGATTGCCAATCCACGGGAGGTTCCATCATAATATTCAGCAACCTATGTATGGTAATCCCATTCTTCCTACATTTGGTGGGATGAGATACAAGCCACATGATGAAAGAATCACTTTGAGGCTTGCATTGCAGGTCATATAATCCTCCTCTAGACTGTTGCTTTCTTATTTTCCGTATTCACGTTTAGGCATTCTCCTAGGAATCAGGCTGCTGCTAACATTTTCGGAGTCTCAGTTGCTGGATAATAAATGGCCATTAGTAAAATAGTACGTGGAAGGATGAAATGAAAAATCTTGGTTCAGTTGCTGCTAGGAATCTGGCTGCTGCTAACATTTTCGGAGTCTCAGTTGCTGGATAATAAATGGCCATTAGTAAAATAGTACGTGGAAGGATGAAATGAAAAATCTTGGTTCAGTAACATCATTTTGTCATTGCTGTTGCTGATTTGCCCTTCTCGATAGCATAGTGTTTCATGCTTTACTTTGGTTCCTGGAATCAATTTGTACCCGATTATTTTCTTCTTTGTATTGAGCGCTTCATTTCTTGAAATACCTTGCTGTAGGAAAGGTAATGTCCTGATAGTTTTTGGAGCATCATGTTCAATGTAACTTGACTTGCTAGTGTTGAGTTGCTTGGCCAAATAAGTCTTATCTAAATGCTGTGGTGCTACTCCCATAGCCTGATCTTCCCTCAAGCTGTAATAAGCTGGGTTCTTGGCCTTTGTAACCCAATGTTCTCTAGGATCATAATTTGCCACCAGACTGTTTTGTTTGTTGCTTTCTCAGAAGCTGGCACTGAATTTTTTTTAACTATTTGTTCCTTCAATCCATTTAGTAGCCATTTGGCCACACTCATTTTCTATTTCTAGTACCAGATGCTTATTTTTCTAGTCTTTTTTGGATTTCTATAATCTGACACAATTAAACATGAGCTTCTTTATTGCTACGAAAAGAAAAAATGAGATCAGATTTCTTTTAGTGTTATCTTTCTTCTGCCTCTTCTGCGCACTTGACAAATTTGGTGATTGGCAGGATATTTCACAGCCAAAATCTGAGGCTAATCCACCTGATGGGGTTTTAGCAGTTCCTTTATTGAGGCATCAGGTTTGCCTTGTAGTCAGTGTTGTGTAATTTTATGAAAATAGTATTTACAAATTCTTGAGTAACTGTTATTGCTTTGGACAGAAAATTGCCTTGTCTTGGATGGTACAAAAGGAGACAAGTAGCCCTCATTGCTCTGGTGGAATTCTTGCAGATGATCAGGTATACTACTAATTAATACCTTCCCTGTCGCTCAGCAAAATGATCAATTGTGTCTTGAGGCATTTGGTATTTTTTCAGGGTCTGGGTAAAACTGTATCAGCCATATCACTGATTCTAACAGAACGACCACCAGTGCCACAGTCATCTACTATTAAGAAAGAGCCATGCGAAGCTGTAAGTCTAGACGATGATGATGAGGATGATTGTGCTGAACCTCATTCGAAAAAGCGGATGCAGACATGTAACCCTGAAGTGACAAGTAACACAGTGAAGCAAGACAATCCTATTTTAGCTGTTAAGACAAGGCCAGCTGCTGGTACTTTGGTTGTTTGCCCAACAAGTGTTCTGCGACAGTGGGCAGGAGAACTGAAGAACAAAGTTACAAGCAAAGCTAATCTGTCCTTTTTAATATACCATGGTAGCAACCGCACAAAGGATCCTGAAGAGCTCACCAAATATGATGTCGTACTAACTACGTATTCTATAGTGAGCATGGAAGTGCCGAAACAATCGAATCCTGACAGTGATGATGAAGAGAAGGGGAAACCTGACAGATATGGTGCTCCTGTGTCCTCTTCAGGCAGCAAAAAGAGGAAGCCTTCTTCTAAGAAAACAAAAAATAAAAGTGCTGCAGAGATCAGCTTGCCTGAAAAACCTCTTGCAAAAGTTGCTTGGTTTAGGGTTATTCTTGATGAAGCACAAAGTATTAAAAATTACCGAACTCAGGTTGCCAGGGCTTGCTGGGGTTTGCGAGCCAAAAGAAGATGGTGTTTGTCTGGGACGCCTATACAGAATGCCGTGGAGGATCTCTATAGCTATTTTAGATTTCTGAGATACGACCCCTATGCTGTATACAAGCAATTTTGCACTATGATAAAGATTCCTATCAGTAGGAACCCAACTAACGGTTACAAGAAGCTTCAGGTTGTTTTGAAGACGGTAATGCTACGGCGGACTAAAGGTCAGTAAATAAGTTAAACATTTCCCTATTGATGCTCAACCACATGTTACCTCTTAGTCGAATGCCATTTTTTGTTGCCTAAATTTTGTGTAATTGCTGTCATGTCAAATCTGGTTTCAGTAGTTATCATATTTATGTTGAGTTTAATCAATGTGTATCAAATCTCTTGGGAGATGTTCTGCAGAACAATAATCATCCATTGATTAGTGGTTTTTTTGGTGTTCTTACCCCTGTTTTGAAGTGTAATTGTGATTTTGCCCTCATTTTTTAACTTTGTGATTTTGCCATATACTATCATTCATTTTAGAGATAATTTTCTATTACCATGAAATGTAGGAAAACCCAACAGTACAGTAACTGAAATGATCAGGACAAATTTGATGTGTGCACAAAAATGTTTAATTTATGGCACCCTTGTCGCACAATATGGAATACTTGGGGGCTTATAGTGCAGTTATGTCTGTCTGTGTCAAGAGGTGGACTTGATGACATATTATGTTTCTCATCCCATGGAAAATTTCCTGATTGTGCATACCTTTATATCTATCTTGTTTCTCCGACCAGTTCCATTTAACCTTGAAAGTGCAGAGCTTAAACGTACTCCCTCCGTCCCGCAAAGTCTGTTTATTTAGCCTTCAAATTTTGTCTCACAAAGTTGTTCATTTAGATTGTAGTAAAGTCCATCTAATTAAAGCAATATCAAATACCAAGAAACAATTGCATTGAGAAAGGCATAGAGCCAATCAAATGTTTAAGTGGATGTTACTTTTTTAATTCCAATGCTTTGCATTTATTGAGGATCTAGGGAACCAAATAAACAGTGCGGTCTTCAATCATAACTGCTGTAGTTAATTAGGGGTAGCATGGTCATGTTACACCACTAGTAGTATGTCTGAAATTTTCTAAACGAACGGTCTTTGTGGGACAGAGGGAGTACACATACATTCCTATGGTGCTAGTGCTACAAATTGTAATGTAGGTATGGGTAGCCTAGATAATCTATGGACCGGGCCCTAAAGGAGTTGGGCTCTAATCTTTATACAATTTTGAGCTAAAAATATATAAGGGCCAAGTTGAATTGTGAAGAGACCACTAGAGCCATGATCCGTAGGGCAATGTTTTTTTAATATTCTCCATTTTTTTTTCTTAAACGAAAATATTCTCTATTGTGACTTGGTTGACTTGGTGCCAGTTGTTCTCCATTTGGCATTCAACGTTATATTTGTTTATGTTTAGTATTATGATTTTTCATCGTTTAACTTATGATTTGTGATTTTATCATCTTGTAGCAACCATGCTTGATGGGAAACCAATCATATCCTTACCGCCAAAGACTGTTTCCCTTAAGACAGTGGACTTCACTACCGAAGAGCGTAATTTTTATAACACTTTAGAAGTTGAATCACGAGAACAGTTCAAGGTCAGTTCATAGTATTGATTAATAGCCTTATATATTCTTCTGTTTTTGCCTTATATATTCTTCTGTTTTTTCACTCAGCTTGATCTTTGGCTGCTGCATTTAGATACATTTTTTTGCATGATCAAAGATAAACGAATTGGTGTAATGCTTGCAGCTATCATTTTATTCTCTAATCATGTTGAATTACAATTAAGTGACATGGATCCTTTTGTTAATAATCGGTTGATAGCACTGTGTTTGGAATGTAGAAATGATAGAACCCTACAAAGTTAAAAAAAAATTATCAGGATAATTATTACTGTATGGCAGTTAGATATTTTAATGGCTAATACTAGGTCATAAGGGCACTGTAGTAGATGGTAACATGATTGATTTGCACATCCCGTGGCATGTTTATGCCATTGTAAAGTTGATATTGGTGTAAGATCTCATGTTTCATTTGCAAATATTAGAAGGCTATGCTCACTAAAACTTCTTTGCAGGAATATGCAGCTGCCGGTACTGTAAGGCAGAATTACGTCAACATATTATTGATGCTTTTACGGCTCAGACAGGCATGCGATCATCCTCACCTAGTTAGAGGTCATGAGTCTACTTCTAACTGGATGTCTTCATTGGAGATGGCGAAGAAACTTCCCATGGAAAGGCAGCAAGAATTACTTATTTGCTTGCAATCATGTTCTGCAATATGTGCTCTCTGCAATGTGAGTGAATTCCTCCCTCCCTTTCCCCCTCATTGTGTGTGGTCTTTTCATATGCACCTTGTTCTGTACTCCCTCCGTTCCAAAATGTAGGTCGTTTTGACTTTTCTAGATTCATATATTTTGTTATGTATCTAGACATATGTTATATCTAGATGCATATCAAACATTATGAATCTAGAAAAGCCAAAACGACCTACATTTTGAAACGGAGAGAGTAGTATGTATTGTACCTGATGTTTGGAGTATTCTTTATTTGAGTAACTTTCGCAGCGAAGTATGCACAATTAAGTTTTATTGGGAAATATACTTGGAGCACTATCATTACCAATTGAAGACAACACCCCAGAGACTATAGCTTGTGTTTATGTTAATAATAAATATTAATGCGTTGCTGTGCCGGTGGTTAGGTTGTAACAGATCTGTTGCAAAAAGTTTTCATCTTAGTATTAAGCTTGCATTTCTGTCAACGCAACTGAGTTTTCTAATTGCCAGCTAGCTTGAACTGAACCCTAATATCAGGAAATAACATAATGTTATCTGTGTTGTTGATCCCAGCTTAATGCTCGGTGCCTGGGCCATTTACTTACTGCTTTACTTTCTATGCTGCATAAACACTTCTGGTTCTTAACAAATATGAACTTTGCAGGATGCACCAGAAGATGCTGTTGTTACTATATGTGGTCATGTTTTTTGCAACCAGTGCATACTGGAGCAACTCACTGGTGATGACAGTGTATGCCCAGTGTCGAATTGCAGAGTCCGACTAAATACAACTTCACTGTTCTCCAGAGGCACCCTTGAATGCTCTCTGAGTAGATTAACCTGTGATTTCAAGTCTAACAATACCTGTACGGAAATGATACATGCTGAAAAGCGCCCTGGGATTGATTCATCCTATGCATCTTCAAAAGTGAGAGCTGCACTAGATATACTTCTTTCATTGCCCAAAATATGTCCCACCCAAACGATTGATAGCAAAAATTCGATTGAGCTAGCATCTGAAACGTCTGATGGAATGGGTTCTTCAGAACAAACTGACACCAAGTTGACGGAGAAGGCAATTGTTTTCTCTCAATGGACTAGAATGCTAGACTTGCTTGAAGTTCATTTGAAAGCTTCTCATGTCACGTATCGAAGACTTGATGGAACAATGTCTGTTGCTGCACGGGATAAAGCTGTGAAAGACTTCAATACAGTTCCAGAGGTTTGCATTTATAGTTTTTGGCATATCCACACACCTGATCTTTTCAAGTATGAGTTCTGTTTTCAACTTCCACTACTGTCAGGTCACTGTGATGATCATGTCACTCAAAGCTGCAAGTCTTGGTTTGAACATGGTTGCTGCCTGCCACGTGCTTATGCTAGATCTTTGGTGGAATCCAACCACAGAAGACCAAGCTGTGGATAGAGCGCACCGTATTGGCCAGACGCGGCCTGTCACAGTATCACGGTTAACTATAAAAGACACTGTTGAAGACCGTATTCTGGCTCTCCAGGTAATTTTTTAAGCTTTTATTGTGTTTTGATCATCTTTGTTTGTACATGTACAGGTATTGAGTTTCAATTTGGATTGTGATAAGAATCTATCCATACACTAAACCCTGAAACTGGCACAGGTATTGAAGCCAGTCCAGGCCCTCTAGGTAGTAGAGCAGTATGAAAATTATAATAAGCCAGTTTAGTAGTACCATTAAGTTGTTTCGCTTGTGATTCTAGGGGTCGAGCAGGTTTATTTCATTGATAATGAGTTATTTTCCCGGAAACAATTCAGAATACAGAAAAGTGTTGGCTTGATCTGAGATATAAAAACACAGTTATTGAATTCCTCGTAATTTTGTCACTTACTGGAATTCCTTACATTGCCAAAACCACCTATTTTTTTGTCTACAAATATAAACTATTTGTTTGTTGGTACTTTAGTTTACAATATTCACTTCAATAACCTACTCTCTGTTGATGCTTAACTAAGTTGTACATTTCTCAGGAGAAAAAGCGGGAGATGGTTGCTTCTGCGTTTGGGGAAGACAAATCTGGTTCCCGCCAAACTCGGTTGACTGTGGATGACCTGAATTATCTGTTTATGGTTTAGCATCGCTCCTGAGAGTGAACAGTTTTGCTCATTGGATGGTGTAGACAGTGATAGATAAAATCTCTTAAAACAAATAACAAATAGTTCTCATCTAGGGGTTATTAGTGCCTGTAGTTTGTACAGTTGTAGAGATTCTGTAGTTTTGAAGGTGGCATTGTGGCGGTTAGGTCATCCTATTCTTTTTGTGCTTAAAGCAGTAAGATTACTGAACCGGGTGAATTCTTCGGATAGCTGCAGTAGTGCCTGGTGACTTAATATCATGGATTTATTAACAGTCATCAGTTAACATGATATCTGTACATATTTTTAATGGGAATGTCTGACGTGGGCATCATCGTCCGCCAATAGTTTGGTTGTATGTGATGAACTATCGACAAGACTAGAAAGGCCTGCGGCTTTGCCGCGCGGGATCCGTATTCCGTGACGTAGTATAGGAGTTGATGCAAACTATAGTTGATGCATCTAGCAGTTCACGTTGCTTTGTTATTTTCGTATAGATGTTGCGGTATATATTATAGGCATTCTGTATTTATTGTGGTAAAAGAAGGGGTGAAATAATTAATTACGGAGGGTGGCGGTGCGGAGCATATGTAGTTGTGAAAACATGACCTAATTAATAGGTGTGATGTTTTTTAAAAATTTTGTGGATATATTAAAATATACTGCGCTATTGTAGAGGTCACATGAGAAGCTATAGAGAAATAGTATAATATTATATTTTAATAAAATAAGATATTATGTTGATCAAATTATGAAAGTAATTGTGGTGAAAGGAGTGGTAAGATAATTTATTAGGGAGGGCGGAGCACAATTAGTCAGATATTTAATGTATTATTGAAATCATTTTGCAATTAATAGTGTGTTATTTTTATAATGAAGCGGTGGTTATACTAAATGTATGCGTTATTGTAGAGTTAGCATGAAAAACTATAGAAGAACGGTGGCAATATTATATTATTAGCAATTTAAAATGTTATGTTTGGGTCGACCATTGCATAACTTGTGGCTTCAACTACCATCTCCTATCTTCTCATTTTTTTTTATTTTTTCTATGTGCGCCATTCTTTGTCTGTCTTCTTTTTTTTCTTTTTTCCCATCTATTTTTTCCTTTACTTTTTTCCTTTTCCTTTTTTCTTTTTTTCCTCTATATTTTTCTCTTTTCCCCACCATCGACGCCTCCGGCTCTCTCTCACAGCTCCTCTCTCTCTCGATCTCCGTCCGCGGAGGTGAAGCTCCTCCTCCTCGTCATCCTCCTTCTCCCTTTCTCCCCTACTCCCGCGCCGTCCTTTCCGCTGGCCCGCCTCCCCTATTGCTGCCGCCGTCCTCGGCTCCCCTACTCCCGCCTCCTCTGTGCCCTCTCTCCCCTGGCTCGGGCGCGGCGGCGTTGGGCGCGAGGGCGAGGATGAGCAGGCGGCGTTGGGCCATCTCGGCGGCGGGATCGAGCCCTCCGGCTCCCTCCATCGCTATCCCCTGCGCGGCGGGCGGGCGGCCGGAGGGGAGCGCGGCGGCCAGAGCGGAGGAAGCGGCGGCGGCGCGCGCACGGCGGGGCTCGGGCGGCGTCGAAGCGGGTCCGCGGGCCGCGCGGCGGCGGCCGGCGCGGTCGAGGGCTGCGTGCGCCGCCGTTGTGCCATTCACCCCTCCCTTCCCTCGGTCCCTCCCCGTTCTCTCTCTCCCCCCGGGCTCGGCCGCGGCGGCGGTGGCCACGAGGGCGAGGACGAGTAGGCAGCGGCGGGCCATCTCGCTGCCTTGTTCGGTCCTCCTGCTCCCTCGACCCCCATCCCCTGCGCGGTGGGCGGAGCGAAGGCAGAAGCAGCGGCACGCGCACGGCGGGTCTCTGGCGACGGCCCTCGGCCTTGCCGCGTCCAGCCGCGTTCCCATCTCTGCTCTCTATCTCCGGCCGGAGGCTGCGCGCGGTCGCTGCCTCCTTCTCTGCGGGCGCGAGAAGGCTCGGGCCGGCGCTGCGAGGAGCTGGCAGGGAGGAGGGGCTCGGCCAGCCACCGGCCGTTGGTCGCCGGATCGACGGCGACGATTTTTTTCGATGACGTGGCCTGCTTCTCCGCTCACCTTTTGGTCCAGGAATCGTAGTTAAAGATTGAGCTGAGCTATTGTCTTGTTATCTGGCCGTGTTTAGTTCCACGCGCAAAATTTTTTGTGTTGGAATCTTGTTAATTTGAAGTATTAAATGAAGTCTATTTACAAAACTTTTTGCACAGATGGGTTGTAAATCGCGAGACGAATCTAATGATGCTAATTAATCCATGATTAAGCAGTAATTAGCGGATGGTTACTGTAGCATCACTGTTGCAAATCATAGATTAAGTAGGCTCATTTGATTCGTCTCGCGATTTACAGCCCATCCATACAAAAAGTTTTATAAATAGACTTCATTTAGTACTCCATGCATGTGTCGAAATATTCGATGTGATGTTTTTTTTGTGTTTACGGGGTTTATGAGGTGTGATCTAAACAGGGCCTCAGTTCTGTTCGAGTTCTTTTATGCCTGTTGTGTTCTCCTATGTGTCTGTGTATCTGCCCCGGCTGTTAGGATATGCATCTGGGCCCTGTTTGGATTGGTTCTAGTTCCTGGAACGCACATTTCTCGGAAAAAAAATCTCGCATGCATGGATTACTAAATGAAGTCTATTTATAAAATCTCTTTAAGAATTGGTGTAACTTTTCGCGACAAATCTAATAGCAGTAATTAATTGTTGATTGGCTACAGTGATGCTACAGTAGTGTCGGTGCCCTGACCCGGGGGTCCAGATCCCAACTAGTAAATGCTGCGTGTTTCCTCGTCCCAGATGTTGATGCAAGAGGCAACACAGTAACGCACGGGTTTATCCTGGTTCCGGCCGCGGGGCCGTACGTCCAACAAAAGGGGGTGTGCGAGGGCACTGTATTATCTTGCACCCTGAGCGCTTGTAGTAGGGGGTACAAACGTGGCGAGAGAGGGAGGGAGGCTCCCAAGTCTCTGCTAGAAGAGGAGTTGGGCGTGGCGAGTAGCGATGTTGGGGTGGAAGCGGGCGTGTGTGCTTTGAGCGGTGTAATGCCTAGAGAGCTGTCCCCCCCCCTTATGGGAAGCCTGCCTCCACCTTTTATAGACTCAAGGAGGGACGGGTACATGTACAGGGGATCGTGGAAGTCGTCGTGTTCTTCCCGAGCTGTGGGGATACGACAGTCGAGTACTGTGGGAAGTACACTGTGGGGTATGGCGTCGGGCGTGGTGGTCGTCCTTGTCCTCGCGGAGATTGCGCCGACGTCCTGCCAACCCCAGCAGGCGGCGTGGTCCTCACTGTAGGATGTTCAGTCCTCCAGATGTGGCGTTCCGTGGGTCCTGCAGGTCAGGATCCTGCATGCTCCAGTGGTGGCGGGGCACGCACTGGTCCCGGACCCCCCTGGATAAAGTGCCGGTGTGCGCACTAAGGAGGTCCGAGGGTTACGTGGAGGTCCCGGACCCCTCGAGGGGGCAGGTCCGGGACTCCGACTGCGTGTGCTGTGCGTCCCTCTTGGAGGGGCACGTGGCATCGCCGGACCCCTTCCCAAGCAGGAGGCGGGTCCGGGGCCATACGTGTGATGAGGTGGAGTCCGGACGGCCGGAGTTGGTAGAATAGTACGGGAGCAGTGCCGAGCACGCTGCGCCCCGCGTCGTAGATCCCACAGTGCTGCCACAGCGCCCGGGATGGCGGAGCAGTGACCGGAGTTGGCGGATGGGACTTCGGTCACAGCAACTGTGGGGAATGACGGTCTGACGCCGTCTGTCCTGAGCACTGTGGAGGAGTGGTTGGCATTCAATGCCTCTGTACGACGGGCGGTTGAGCGGCAGGTCCGTTTGTCCCTTACGCCGAGGGGTGGCCTCGAGCGAGGCGGAGATGAGTTACCTGCTCGAGGGAGGTTCGCTGCCCTCGAGCGAGGCGGAGATGATTTGCCCGCTCGAGGGCAGATTCGCTACCCTCGAGCGAGGCGGAGATGCGGGGCGCAGTCGAGGGTCCCGATGGGAGCCCTCGAGCGAGGCGGAGATCGTCCCGCGGGCCCGAGAGGGGTGCGAATGGGCCGCATGCTGGGCTTCTTTGAGTCCTTTCCTTTCTTCCAGATTGGAAGGAGGCCGTGGTCCTTCGTGGGCCCAGTTGCCTTAACACTTGTTTGCGTTTTTTAGAGTAATCTTAGTACCCCGATTAGGACGTCCCTAATCGTGGCACCCGACAGTAGCCCCCGAGGCTTTGGTCGAGTCAAGGGATTCGGCCAAATGGTAATTCGGCAATTTCCCCCTTTGACGTGATTGGTCTGTGCTGTGCACCCGCCAGGCGCGCCTGAGCGCCAGCCCGACGGATGTGACAACTCGTCGGTCGGGGTAGTGCGCCTGCGGGGAGAGTACGTCGAGGCGCGCACCTTTTTTGTTTTGTTTGTTCCGGGGACAAGACGTGTCAGCGTGTTGAGCGGACCAGGGCGTTGATGGTGCCTGCTGCTCAACAGCTGGTGCTTTCGTCGCACTGTCCCGCGCTCAAGGTCTCGGCCCCGCTTTCCCTGATTGCCTTGTGGCGCGCCGTTCGAGGGCGGTTGGCCTGGGCCGATGCTGTGCCGCTCAGCATCCAGGGAGTCAGCTTTATTTCATCGCGTCGCGTCTCGGCACGGTGACCGAGGATTTCTTTCGCTCGTGGAGGGCCGCGCCATCACGGGCGGTCCAAGCCCTTGTCCTTCGACAGGCATGAAGCTTGGCGCCTGACGCAGCTATAAATATGGGTCGTGGGGTTCCCTTTCCTCTCCAACTTCCCTTCTCTTTCTTCCAGCATTGCCTAAGTCTTGTAATGTTTTCTTTTGCCTTTCGTGACCGGCCCCAGATGGGGTGGCCTGGCTTTTTTAGGTTTTGGTGCTAGAAGAATGCTTGCGAGCGGCGGGGGAAAGCCAGAGAGGGTGTGCGCACCATCCCTCAGCTTCAGTGGGATCAGCAGAAGAGCATTGGGCCCGAGGGGTCCTGCTCCTGCGATGTCCCCTAGCCTGAAGGGGGATGGAGACACCTGACCATGGCGTTAGCGCCAGGTTTGGTGGTTGTTCTTCGCATTGTCTCCCCCGGCAACAAGGTTGCTCTCGGGGAGACGGCACGGACGGTGCTGTCCGCCAGCTCGACCCCTCGCATAGTCTTTGGTGAAGGAGACGCTAGAAGAAAGCTTGCGAGGAGAGCATCCCGCTGGACCCGTGCGGCCTGGGGGCTATTCCTCGCATCCCTAGCAGCCAGGGGCTCGGTGCTTTTCTTCGTTACTCGCTCCTCCCCAAGACAGGGAAAATTGCCACGCAGGTGGCAACGTGTTTGTACTTTTCGACGGCTTCACGCTGGTAACCCTTTGTAATCTTTATTTGCATGGAGCAATAAAGTCCCCTTTCTCCTTTAAGGGGAGGATGACCGAGGATATGGGGATATACAGAGGGTTACATGTCTCGAATATGTGTGAAGTTTCCTTCGTGGGGGTGCGTCAGCGCACCCGCGGGTGTAGCCCCCGAGGCCTTGGAGGAGTGTTTGTACTCGTCCAAGGGCTATAAACGTCGCCCCGCTGGGTTGCTTCACTGGGGTGGCCGTTCAGCGTCTTTTTCAGCCGGGATCGGCACTCTTTCGGCCGCCCTCGGCATTCTCAGTGCTGGTACAGCGACCCGGCGTCCAGCTTAACCATCAGGCGGGCGCGCGTTAATTGTGGGAGACTTGGTTAGACACGCGGGGCTTCACAATCGACGGTCGTCGACTTATTCGAGGGTGCGGTCTGAACTGTGGTGTGCGAGGAGCCCCCGAGCCTAGGCCTATGTGAAGGCGTTCAGGGGAACCCTCGTCTTTGATTACGACCCTCGTCGCCCTTCCGCAGGGAGGAGGGGTGAAGCGCACCATGCTACCCATGCCCGGGCCGCGAGCTATGGCTGCTTCTGTGAGCTATTAGCAGGTAGTTCAAGCGGACGTCCGTGCCCCGTTCGATAAGGGTCGGCTCGTGGTCCATGGACACGTCTGATAGAGCGCTCGTGAGAGTTTGCTAGGCAGGGCTCGGATCCGTTCGAAAGGATCCGAGGGCTCGATGCTCTCCCTCGATGGGATCCCCCTTCTAGGCACCCTCGACTGGCCTTGAACACCACATAGGATGTCTCAAACTCCACGTTCGAGGGTAGCTTGTATGGCACATCCATGCAGTCCCTGACTCTGGCGATCTGGGGCGCCTGTCGAACCCCCGACGGGCCAGGCTTCGAACCCCTGATCAGTAAGGCCTCGGAATGCGATTCCTTCGAGGGTAAAGAGCCCCCGGGAGGAATATTCCGTCACGATTCGAGAATGGCGCGGAGTCGCGAGTCACGCGCGCGCGTCTTCCGCTGGTTGTGGGCGACGTGGCCCGATTCGTGTGGTGTGGTGCGGGCGCGCGTTTTCAGGCGGCAGCCTTGGGCAGACGAAGCGGCGTGGGCGGCGGCTGACGGATGGGACAGTGCAATAGTCGCGCTGCGCCCGCCGGTTACCGTGCCACAGTTATTGCTGTGTGCGCGTGTGGGAGACTGCGGTCGGGGGGCCCAGCCGTCAGCGACAGTGAAATCTACCGCATTCAATGTGGTAGATTCGGGCTGTGGCGGCGGACCCGCCCGTCGTGGTGAATAAAAACGAAGAGAGAGAGAGGTCGTTTTGGGCTCACCTGGCTATTTGCCTTCGTCTCACTTTGCCTTCTCCGCCTCCCCTGCATCCTGAGCCCCGCATCCAAGAGCGAAAGGGGGAAGAGGAAGGAGTGAGAGCGCACCTTAACCGTCCCGGAGTCCACATTCCCACATCCCCCCGCGACTCGAAGAGATGTCGGATGTCCAGGAGCCATTGCCGTGGGGGAGGTCCTCCGCCACCGTGGCGGTTCTGGAGCAGTTGGTCGCCGACCGGCTGTTGCCGCTGAACCCCAATTCGGGGGCGCCGGCGTGGATCTCCCCGCGGCCAGAGGAGACTGAGCCCTCGAACCCTCGAACCCTCGAAAACGATCTCCGCCTCGCTCGAGGGTAGCGGACCTACCCTCGAGCGGGTGACCCATTTTCTGCCTCGCTCGAGGGCTCCCCTCGGGACCCTCGATCGCGCAACACACCTCCGCCTCGTTCGAGGGTAGCGGATCTACCCTCGAGCGGGTGACTCATCTCCGCCTCGCTCGAGGCCGTCTCTCGGCACAAGGGACAAACGGCCCCGCCGCCCAACCGCCCGCCGTACGAAGGCATTAAAGGCCAGCCACTCCGCCACAGCTCAAAGGACGGGCGGCGTCAGACTACCACTCCCACAGTGGATGTGACCGGGGTCCCATCCCCTGACTTCGATCACCGCTCCGCCGCCCCAGTTGCTATAGCAACACTGTGGGACCTGTGATGCGGGACAAGATAGGCCCGGCACTGCTCCCGTACCGTTCTGCCGACACCGACCATCCGGACTCACCTCCCCGCTGGGGAAGGGGTCCGGCGATGTCACGTGTCCTTCCGAAAGGGGCACTCAGCGCGCACGGGCGGGGCCCCGGACCTCCCCCCTTGTGGAGTCCAGGACCTCCGCGCGTCCCCCGGACCTCCTAGTGTGTACGCCCGCACTCCGACCAGGGGGTCCAGGGCCGTCGCGCGCCCCGCTACCACTGCCGTTGGTGCATGCAGGACCCTAATCCGTAGGGCCCACCGAATGCCACCGCGCCGTATATAGGAGTCCATACATCAACTACGACCACCCCGCCTGCAGGGACACTGCAGGACGACCGGCGTGATCTTCGCAGAACCAAGGATGAAATCCAGGACGACAGCGCCGCGCGCCGCCTTCCCACAGTGTACTTCCTACAGTATCCAACCACTGTACCCCGCGATTCAGGGGAAAATGACGACGTCTATGCCCCCACTCATGTGCACCGCCCCTCCTTGTGACTATAAAAGGAGGAGGCGGGCTTCCTTTTAGCCAGGCTGGCTGGACTCTTTCTCTCTCTGGCTTCTCTTTTTCAAGAGGACGTTCAGGGACTACTGAGGACTCATCTCAACCGACTCCACTTCTAGCAGAGACTTGGGAGCTTCCCTCCCTCTCTCGCCTCGCTTGTATCCCCTGCTACAAGCACTCCGGGTGCGAGATAATACAGTGCCCTCGCACACCCCCTTTGCTGGATGTACGGCCCCGCGGCCGGAACCAGGATAAACCGTGCGTTACTGTGTTGCCTCTTGCATCATCATCTGGGACGAGGAAGCACGCTACATTTACTGGTTGGGATCCGGGCCCCCTGGGTCGGGACACCGATAGTTGGCGCGCCAGGTAGGGGCAGCGGCGTGACATTTTTCTCTCTTTTTCCCATTTGATCTCCAGGGATGGCGGGCAGATCCAACCCATACCCCATGGGCGTTTCGGATCCGTTTCCAGCGGGACGCGTGATTTCGTTCGGGAGTCTCGAGTTCAGAGCAACCGGCAACGGTTACCTCATGCAGCTCCTCTCGCCCGGACGCAACCCCGTCACCCCGACTTCACCAGCCCAGCGCAACAGGCGCTCGGGCCAACGTTCGCGACAGGCACGGGCGGAGCGGCGGCGCGCGGCACGCCACAACTCCCCCAAGCGGGTCGAGGCTGGCATGTCGCTGCTCAGCATCACGACTAGCGGGGCCACCGCCTCGTCATCACATGCCTCGGCGTCATCTGCGCCGACATCATCACCTGCTGCAGCGCTAGTGCCTCCCAGGGGGGCTTGACTTCGGCGTCGCCCTTCCCCTTTGGGATGCGCAACGCTGCCGCCCACGCCTCATCAACCAGTGCTAACTTCATCGAGCACGAGGATCTGCCGGGTCATCATCTTCTGTCGATCCGCAGCCTCATCGCGTCGTCTCTCTGACGAATCCTACCCCGAGATGGCGAGCTCGATCGCCGACGACGTCATCTTCTTCATGAACAACTTCACGGCCGAGGAGGCCGAGGACTACTCCGGGGTCCGCGACCCCGACGCTCTCCGCACGCTCCAGCTGGCGACGGCTTACTGCCTCACCTGCTCCGAAGAGTCCAGCGAGGGGGATTTCGATCCTTCCCGAGAGTGCTTCATGGCGGACCTCGCGGACGAGCAAAACAACAACACGCCGAGCAACCACGGGGACGGCGGGGCGGACGCGCAGGCAAACCCACCGGTGGTGCCGTTTGCAGCCCCTTCTTCATCAAGCTCGGCGGCGCGACAAGCTCAGCTGTCACAACTCAATGAGCTTCAAGCCAAGCTCAACGAGCAGCGTCAACAAACCCAGGAGCTGCGCGCCGCACTCGAGCAGCAGCATACCGTGCGTGGTGCACACGCCCAGGCGGCGGGACGTGTTGCCCGGGAGCGCATCCTGGCCGACCACAACGTCGACAAATCTCCGGACCTGAAGACGGCGGGCGAGAAGCTCGCCGCTGCGGCTTACCTACTCCAAGCTATGCCCGAGCCATCGACACCTTCTGGCCGCAACCTGCGCCGCGAGGCACAGGAGCTCATTGAGCAAGCTGCCGTGCAGCAGGCCGGGAGTTCTGCGTCTCGTATGCGCTCGAAAGCCCCGGAGCAGCCGGATGGGACTGCGCATCAGGACCGCGAGGTTTCTGTGCACACAACCCAGCGGGGAAGGGCAAGGCAGCCTACGCCCGGTGCGAAGGCGCCCTCGGTGTACGAGCGCATCGGGAGAGTTCCCGTAAGGGAGCGAATCTGCGACACTCGTGGGCACGCTGGCGACGGCGACGCCCGCAACGTCATCGACGGCAGGAGGTACACCCCTCGACGGGGTGGACGCTTCAACCCCGAGCACGACAGGGGTGAGTCCCCGGAGCCTCCGGGCACTCGGGTATTCAGCCGGGAGATTCGAACTGCATCTTTTCCCCCGCGCTTTCGACAACCCAACACCCTCGTCAAATACTCGGGCGAGACTGATCCTGCAGTCTGGCTCAACGACTACCGCCTAGCGTGCCAGCTAGGCGGCGCGACAGAGGACGCGGTCATCATCCGCAACCTTCCTCTTCATCTTGCTGACGCCACACGAACGTGGCTCGAGCACCTGCCTGCGGATCAGATCCACAACTGGGCCGACTTGGTCCATATCTTCGTGGGCAATTTCCAGGGCACATACGTGCACCCTGGGAACTCCTGGGACCTCAAAGGGTGTCGCTAGAAGCCCCGCGAGTCCCTGCGTGACTACGTGCGACGCTTCTCCAAGCAGTGCACCGAGCTCCCCAGCGTCACCCACGTCGAGGTCATCAATGCTTTCCTCGAGGGTACGACCTGCAGGAACCTGGTGCATGAGCTCGCAAGAAGCCGACCCGTCAACACCAATGAGCTGTTCGATGCTGCCACCAACTACGCCGCCGGCGAGGAGGCCGTTGGTGCCATCTTCGACGACAAATCGAGCAAGCGCAAGGACGATGCGCCCGCGGAGGGCAGCAACGTCAAGCCCAACGCCCCCGCCAAGAAACAGAAGCGGGAGAGGAAGGGAAAGAAGCCAGTCCCAACGAACCAGCGCGGCTCGGGGCAGGTAGAGGACTCCGAGGAGGCCTTCGCCGCCGCCCCAGACCGCAAAGGACCTCGAGGCCCCCCTCGAGGCGGTGGTGGCCAATTCGACGACATGCTCAAGAAGCCGTGTCCTTACCACAAGGGCCCGGTCAATCATACCCTCGAGCAGTGCGAAATGCTCAAGAAATACTACAACCGCGTCGCGCACCGTGACGAAGACCAGAAGAAGGATGTTAGCGACAAATATGGAGATGACGAGTTCCCCCCAGTGGAGAACACCTTCTTCATCTTTGGAGGAGCAACGACGAACATGACTTCTCGGCAGCGCAAGCGTGAGCGCCGGGAAGTTTTCTCCGTCACCAAGGCCACGCCTTGTTACCTCGACTGGTCGAAGGATACCATCACCTTTGGCCACGAGGATCACCCCGACTACGTCCCGCATCCGGGACGGTATCCGCTCGTTGTCGACCCCATCATCGGCAACACTCGCTTCTCCAAGGTGCTCATGGACGGAGGCAGCAGCCTCAACATCATGTACGCCCCCACCTTGGAGCTCATGGGGATCGGACTGGACAAGCTTCGCCCCAGCAAGTCGCCATTCCACGGCGTCGCGCCGGGGAAGCGAGTCCAACCCCTCGGCCAGATCGATCTGCCTGTGTACTTCGGCACAGCAGCCAACTTTCGCAAGGAGGTACTCACTTTCGAGGTGGTGGGGTTTCGAGGATCCTACCATGCCATCCTGGGTCGTCCTTGTTACTCCAAGTTCATGGCCATCCCCAACTACACCTACCTCAAGCTCAAGATGCCGGGTCCAAAGGGCGTCATCACCATCGGCTCTTCGTTCGAGCACGCCTACGAGTGCGACGTTGAGTGCGTTGAGCGCGCGGAAGCTCAAGCCGAGGACGAGGCCCTCGCAGCCACCCTCGACAAAATGGCAAGCGAGGCCTTGGACTCCACGCACCGACATGCCGGGAGCTTCGAACCCGCCGAGGGTATCAAGAAGGTGCCCCTCGACCCGAGTCACCCCAACGACAAGGCGTTGCGGATTAGCACCAACCTCGACGGCAAATAGGAAGTGGTGCTCGTCGATTTCCTCCGCGCCAACGCAGACATCTTTGCGTGGAGCCCCTCGGACATGCCTGGCATACCGAGGGAGGTCGCCGAGCACTCCCTTGATGTCCGACCCAACTCCAAGCCGGTGAAGCAGCACCTGCGACGCTTCGACGAGCTCAAGCGCCGGGCGATCGGCGAGGAGTGGCAGAAACTTCTGGCGGCCGGATTCATCAAAGAGGTATTCCATCCCGAGTGGCTAGCTAATCTAGTATTAGTGAAGAAAAAGAGTGGAAACTGGAGGATGTGTGTAGATTACACCAGTTTAAATAAGACATGTCCGAAGGTTCCCTTTCCTTTGCCACGAATTGATCAGATTGTAGATACTACTGCGGGATGTGAACTCCTATCCTTTCTTGATGCCTATTCCGGTTACCACCAAATCAAGATGAAAGAGTCTGACCAGCTTGCGACTTCTTTTATCACACCCTTCGGCATGTACTGCTACGTTACGATGCCCTTTGGCCTCAGAAACGCCGGAGCCACATACCAGTGGTGTATGCTCCACGTTTTCAGAGACCATCTCGGGCGGAGCGTAGAGGCATATGTCGACGATATCGTTGTAAAATCCAGGAAGGCGGACGACCTGGTTGCCGATCTCAAAATCACGTTCGATTGCCTACGGGCCAAAGGGGTGAAACTCAACCCCGAGAAGTGCGTGTTCGGGGTGCCTCGAGGCATGCTCTTGGGCTTCATTGTCTCCCAGCGGGGCATCGATCCCAACCCTGAAAAAGTCTCGGCCATCACTCGGATGGGACCGATCCGAGACCTAAAGGGGGTACAGAGGGTTATGGGATGCCTAGCGTCCCTTAGCCGTTTCATCTCGCGTCTCGGCGAGAAAGGCTTACCCCTGTACCGACTCTTGAGGAAAACCGAGCGCTTCACGTGGACCCCCGAAGCCCAAGAAGCCCTCGAAAGGCTGAAGGCGTCGCTCACTCGCGCCCCCATTCTCACACCACCTACGGACGGCGAGCCCCTCTATCTGTACGTAGCTGCGATGACCCAAGTGGTCAGCGCGGTGATCGTGGTCGAAAGACAAGAGGAGGGTCATGCTCTGCCCGTCCAACGACCGGTGTACTACATCAGCGAGGTGTTGTCTGAAACTAAGACACGCTATCCGCAGATTCAAATGCTGCTCTACGCAGTGGTTTTTGCTCGGCGCAAGCTGCGCCACTACTTCGAGGCTCACCCCGTCCCCGTGGTCTCGTCTTTCCCCTTGGGAGAGATAGCCCGCAACCGGGAAGCCGAGGGTAGAATTTCCAAATGGTCTGTGGAGCTGATGGGAGAAACACTCACCTACGCCCCCCGCAAGGCGATCAAGTCCCAAATCTTGGCTGACTTCGTGGCTGAGTGGACGGACACTCAGCTACCTTCACCACAAATCCAGAGCGAATGCTGGACTATGTACTTCGACGGGTCGGTGATGAAAACCGGCGACGGTGCCGGCCTCCTCTTCATCTCACTCCTCGGAGAACACATGCGGTACGTGATACGTTTGCATTTCCCCGCTTCTAACAACATGGCGGAGTACGAGGCCCTTCTCAGTGGCCTCCGCATCGCCATCGAGCTCGGCGTCAAATGCCTCGACGCGCGCGGCGACTCTCAACTCGTCGTCGACCAAGTAATGAAGGAGTCTAGCTGTCATGACCCGAAAATGGAGGCATACTGCAGCGCGGTGCGCCGCCTCGAAGACAAATTCGACGGCCTTGAGCTCAATCATGTCCCGCACAAGTACAACGAAGACGCCGACGAACTGGCCAAGATCACGTCGGGGCGGACCACCGTCTCCCCGAACATCTTCGCTCGCGACATCACCAAGCCCTCCGTCGAGTTCAAAGATCCGACGGAGTCAGGCCCCCCGTCCGCTGGGCCCTCCGGCGAGAACTCTCCGGCGGACGGGGTCAAGCCCATGGACATTGACTTCGGTACCACCTCCGCGGACGAGGCCGAAGCAATGGAAGTCGACGAGGCCCCCACTTCGCGAGACTGGCGCGTCCAGTACATTGACTGGATGACTCGAGGGGTCCTACCCTCGAACCGCGCTCAGGCGCGGCGCCTCACTAGGCAGGCCAAGTCCTTCATTCTAATCAACGACGTGCTATACAAGCGCAGTCCCTCGGGCGTCATGCAGCGATGCATCCCCGTCCCCGAGGGCAAGGAGCTGATCCGCGACATCCACACCGGCATATGTGGCCATCACGCTGCGCCGCGCACCCTCGTGGGTAACGCGTTTCGGCAAGGTTTTTATTGGCCCACCGCGGTCGCCGATGCCACCGACGTCGTGTGGACCTGCGAGGGTTGCCAGTACTATGCTCGAAAAACACACATCCCGGCCTATGCCCTGCAGACAATCCCCATCACGTGGCCGTTTGCCGTGTGGGGACTGGACCTCGTCAGTCCGCTGAAGAAGGCGCCCGGGGGCTTCACCCACTTGCTGGTGGCGGTCGACAAATTCTCCAAGTGGATCGAGGCTCGACCCATCGGCAAGATCAAATCCGAGCAAGCAATTCTATTCTTCATCGACATCGTCTTCAGGTTCGGGGTCCCGAATTCGATCATCACCGACAACGGCACCCAGTTCACAGGCAAGAAGTTCTTGGCGTTCTACGATAGTTTCCACATACGTGTGGACTGGTCGGCTGTGGCACACCCACAGATGAACGGGCAAGTGGAGCATGCCAACGGTATGATCCTCCAGGGACTGAAGCCGAGAATCTTCAACAAGCTGAACAAATTCGGCCGGAGGTGGCTCACGGAGCTACCCTCGGTCATTTGGAGCCTGAGGACGACCCCAACCAGAGCCACGGGTTTTTCCCTGTTTTTCCTCGTCTACGGCGCCGAGGCCATTCTCCCTACTGACTTGGAATACGGATCGCCAAGGCTCAAGGCATACCAAGAGCAACAAAACCAGCGAGCTCGCGAAGACTCGCTGGACCAAGCGGATGAGGCTCGAGACGTGGCACTCCTCCACTCTGCGCGCTACCAGCAGTCCTTGTGAAGGTATCAAGCGCAGAGGGTCCGGCGCCGAGACCTCAACGAAGGGGACTTGGTGCTGAGGCTCTGACAGGACAACAGGGGCCGCCACAAGCTCTCACCTCCATGGGAAGGGCCGTACATAATCGCCGAGGTGCTCAAACCCGGCACGTACAAGCTGGCGAACGAAAACGGCGAAGTCCTCACCAACGCTTGGAACATACAACTGCTACGTCGCTTCTATCCTTAGAATTTCAAGCTATTTGTATATTGTTCCTACTCGCACTTTCAATTTCCCGAAATAATAAGGAAGTACGCTTTACTTATTGCTTTTTGGGAACCTTCCGGACCCTCGAGGGCTCGGATGCACACGAACATTGAGGTACGCTCGGCTTTACCCTCGGCAAAGCCGAGCCTCCCTCGGGGGCTACTACGGGGGGAACCCCCGAACGTCCCCAAAAAGTCGCCAATGTTTTTTCGAAATATTTCCGTCTCGACCCTAAGCTTCTCGTATCGTTGGAAAAACGGACGCGAGGCATAAGCAACTACGGTACGGGCTGACCGAGTCGTGGGGCCGCCTACGCCTCCGGGATACGGCACCCCCCTCACCACCCTACGCCTACGTTGCTTATGAACGCGAACTTCCTCGCACATGTTTATCTAAGTCGCATACGAAGAACACGGAAATAAAGTAAAGAAATATAGGCTCGAACGCACAAGGCCTCGACGGGCCACACATTCAAATTACGAAAATAAAATCTCTCATATTCTTAGGATGCGATTACAAAGCGCGACTATGATAAACACTAATCTATTTACATGGGCTTCGAGGCCCAGTTTTCCTACAGGCTATCATCCCCCCCTTGCGGGCCCTCAGGGGCGTCGAATTCGGCGATGGGAGGGATGTCTGCTTCTAGCTTCTCGACGAGAACGGTGGCGAACTCCTCCGCGGCTGCATCGGCTTCGTCCATAATGGCCGATGCGGCGTCCGCATCCGCATCATCGGGAACGACGTACCCCGATGACACCCTCTGGAGATCCATGAGGTAGTGTGTCGAGGCCACGACGAGAGCCCGCAGGACACCGAGACGGAAGGTGCTCTTGGCGTGTTCGGCAATCCGGCCGCCTAGCGCGCGCAGGCGGCTGATCACCGAACTGCCCGAGACGGCACCCTCCCCCTCGAGCTCTTGACACACGCTCACGGCGGTCTGCTCCAGCTCAGCAAACTCCATCTGCGCCGCCGTGAGCGCGGTGTGGACCGCTTCCTTCGCCGCGGTCTCGTCCACCACCTTCTGCCTCAGCTCTAAGCAAAGGAAATAAACGTCAGCTACGAAAAGAAACAAATCGACGAAAAATCGAAGGTACTCACCCGTGACGAAAATTCATGATTCTTGATGCGTTGGAAAGTAGACTTGATGGAGCTTCAAAATAATCTATTATTTGCTCATGGTACTTCTCTGATCTTGGACGAAAAACTCATTACAATAGTAACACTTTGGAGATGATGATGATCCGATCGCACGATTTTCTTCGCGGGCATGCTTCATACCTATTGCTTGAACAAACAATTTTTCCAAAAACATTAGTCTTTAAAATCAATTGTCACGGCGGCGTATCTTATTTATCATCTTTTGCTTTGGGGAGTGGGGACTCGATAGCGGATGCTGGGTCACTAACAAAATTAGCACCTACCACTAAAGAGCGGGTCTTCACGTAGCCATCAACTTGCTTGAGTGAGGTTGGACTTGTCAAAGTACGGACGTTGAGAACTTCTCAATCACTTTGTGTCTAGGGTTTTACCTGCATTCATGGACACAAAAAAGAAACACAGGATATATGCAATAATAAAATTAGGGTTAGTCCGAAAACTAGATAGATCGCCCTAGGGTTCGTGTTGCCGATCCCCGGCAACGGCGCCAGAAAAGCTTGTTGACGCTCCTTAGCGCCCCGATTTGTATACCGCAAGCGCACGGTTCGTGTATCTTTTCCCTTAGAGTATTCCCCCAAGGTTTATCAATCCGTGGATCGACAAAGAACTACCTAAGGTTTTCCATCTAATCTAATGGATCTATCCTAACATGAAGCATTGATTGCATATAAAGGGTAAACCTTCAATAGATATGAGTGATGTGTAAAGGTTGATCTCATCCATGAATATAGGCTTAATCATAGCAAAACCAAAGATATGACTAGGCCTATCGTCATCTAGTTGTAGTTCAAGCTAACGAGCGGATAAATCATGCATCTCAATCAAAAGCATCTTTAAACTCAAAATCTCCAATCCGATCCCTCGATACCCCACCTACTAAGTGGCAACGGCCTGTCACGACGCCACCCCTTTCAACAAGATACCCTGAAGCAAGTCGAACCCCCTTTGGTAGTTCCGCCATGAACCTCTAGCCACCATGACTACAAGATCATGCTAAGCGATCTATCTCGATAATAGATCTAAGATGTAGCAAACCCAAAGAGAAGAACGAAATCGAAAGAGGAGAACATGATCGCTAATAGATTCAGAAGACATGATTATCATTACTCACATAATAGATTCGTTTGGATCATCACCACCATGTGCACACCATCGATGAATCCAACTAGCTCTTGAACTCCGCCATGGCACAACCACGCAGGGAGGCCACGGTGGCTAGGGTCGGCCTAAGCCATCTCCTAGACAACTTTGAAGACTTGCGGCGGCCGTCGTCTCCCTCCGATCTTGGCCCTAGGTTTTCGTCGAGTTCTGGGTGGATGGATGCTTCGAGTTGAATAAGGTGCGAGCTATTTATAAGCCGAGGAAGCCACCGGTCGAAGGGGAGGTCGAACCGACCTAAAAAAGGGCTGGGCCGGCCGGCCCAATGGGCCTAGGCCGGCCGGCCTGGCTCATTCCTTCGCCGTCTCGTGTCCTCCTTTCGCGTGCAGACTCCTCGCATCTTCTAGAGTTTATGTCCTTCACGATTGCACCCCTTTTGACGTCGTTATCTTGGAGATATCTTCGAGGAAAGGATAGGATAGGGAATTCTTCCTTAAATCTTCATTTGCTTTGCTTAATCCCGAAGTATCTTGATCTCATCTTTGTAGGCTTGGTCCTTTGGGCTCTCTTGGAGGATGGATGTGCATGAATGGGCTTCGAATCAACATGGGTTTTGGTCCTTTCTTTGGGCTTTGGCCTTCGTCTTTCTCCGTGTTAGCGCTCGATCACGGGCCTCGTCGTTTCATGCTCGAAAATAGGCCAAAAACCTGCAAAAATGAAGTTCCTCCAAAATATATGTGCAAGTGTGAAAATGACCAATAATTAGGCCGGGGTTAGGACGGTTAGTGATTTTGATATTAAATTCATGCCATTATCAAGGATAAACAAGGGATAAAAGGGGTACTTAAGGAGCGCCAACACTATCTCATCCGTCAGCCGCCGCCCACGCCGCTTCGTCTGCCCGAGGCTGTCGCCTGAAAAGGCGCGCCCACACCGCACCGCACGAATCGGGCCACGTCGCCCCCCACCAGCGGAAGACCCGCGCGCGTGGCTCGCGACTCTGCGTCGTTTCCGAATCATGACGGAATATTCCTTCGAGGGGTCTCTTTACCCTCGAAGGAATCGCATTTCGAGGCCTTACTGATCAGGGGGTCGAAGCCTGGCCCTTCAGGGGGTTCGACAGGCGCCCCAGATCACCAGAGTCAGGGACTGCAGGGATGTGCCGTACAAGCTACACTCGAATGCGGAGTTCGAGACATCCTACGTAGTGTTTAAGGCCAGTCGATGGTGCCTAGAAGGGGGATCCCATCGAGGGAGAGCATCGAGCCCTCGGACCCTATCGAATGGGTCCGAGCCCCGCCTAGCGAACCTTCGCAAGCGCTTTATGTGACGTGTCTATGGAACACGAGCCGACCCCTATCGAACGGGGCACGGACGTCCGCTTGAACAACCCGCTAATAGCTCAATGAAGCAGCCATACCTCGCGGCCCGGGCATGGGTAGCATGGTGCGCTTCACCCCTCCTCCCTGCGGAAGGGTGATGAGGGTCGTAATCAAAGTCGAGGGTTCCCCTGAACGCCTTCATACGGGCCTGGGCTCGGGGGCTCCTCGCACACCACGGTTCAAAACCGCACCCTCGAATAAATCGACAACCGTCAATTATGACACTCCACGTGTATAACCGAACCCTCCCCCATGCCATTAGCGTACGTTCCCCTAACGGCTAAGCTGAACGACGGGTCGCTGTACCAGCACTGAGAGTGCCGAGGCCGGCTGAAAAAGTGCTGATGCCGGCTGAAAAAGACGCTGGACGGCCATCCCAGTAGAGCTACCCAGTGGGGCAACGTTTGTAGCCCTTGGACGAGCACAAACGCTCCTCCAAGGCCTCGGGGGCTACACCCGCGGGTGCGCTGATGCGCCCCCGCGAAGGAGACTTCACACATGTTCGAGGGTCGTAACTCTTTGTACACCCCTATACCCTCGATAATCCTCCCCGTAGAGGGGAAAGGGGACTTTATTGCTCAAATGCAAATAAAGATTACAAAGGGTTACCGGTGCGAAGCCGTCGAAAGATACAAACACGTTGCCACCTATGTGGCAATTTTCCCTGTCTTGGGGAGGAACGAGTGACGAAGAAAGGCACCGAACCCTTGGCTGACGCAACGGCCAGGCTGCTAGGGATGCGAGAAGCAGCCCCCAGACCTCACGGGTCCAGCGGGACGCACTCCTTGCAAGCCTTCTTCTAGCGTCTCCTCCACCGAAGACCACGCGGGGGGGGGGGGGGGTCGAGCTGGCGGACAGCGCCCTCCGCACCATCTCCCCGAGACCAACCTTGTCGCCGGGGGGGACGATGCGAAAAACAGCCGCCGGACCTGGCGCCAGCGCCACGGTCAGGCGTCTCCATCCCCCTTCAGGCTAGGGCAGTGGCGGAGCTGGCCAAAAATTTTAGCTGGGGCAGGATTTACATCAACTTTGAATGGTGAAAATGCTAAGTCCACCTTTGCTCGCTGGCCATAGCAGTCATGTTGTTGCCGCTTTGGTCATAAAGAATTATAATTTACATCAATTTTGAATGGTGCAAATGCTAAATCCACCTTGTCTAGTTCCTACGACAATTACGGCTTTGCTCGCTAGCTATAGCAGTCATGTTGTTGCCGCTTTGGTCATAGAGAAACATAAATGAGATTGTTTCATCTTTAATTCAACCAATTGTCATACAAGGTAAACTAGTTCAGTGACCCATTTACATTCGTGATGAGCACCATCGATGCATCACAGAGATCATGGAAACACATGAATAATCCCATAACCATAAAGGCATGTATTATAGTTCCATTAGTTTGCTATGATATAAGATGTTGACCGGCTCCGATGAATGTCTTGTGCCATATCTAAATGCTACAAGCAAAGCATGCATTTCTGTGATGCCTCAACATGCACAGCTGCACAAACGCATATAAAAGAGCTAGCCCGTTTGGGCATACCCACGTTCTTTAAGTGCTTTAAAACTGAAGCGTCATCTTAGGCCACACCACCCACCTAATGTCGACCCACCAAATGGGCTATTATCGACTTATCTACTCCCGGCCCATATCTATTCATCGTCTTCTTCAATTAACCACAAGACGATGTCTGACGTCCAGTCATCCAGACGCTGCCGCAAGCTTTGATTTGAGAGCCACTAGATCCCAGGGAAGAGAGGGAAGGGGGGTTTCGTGCCGCGGAGTAGCTGGGGCAGCTGCCCCACCGTGCGGTATGGGCAGCTCCGCCTATGGGCTAGGGGACATCGCAGTAGCAGGACCCCATGGGCCCAATGCTCTTCTGCTGATCCCACTGAGGCTGAGGGATGGTGCGCATGCCCACTCCGGTCTTCCTCCACCGCTCACAAGCTTTCTTCTAGCACCAAAAGCCTGAAAAAAGCTAGGCCGCTCCATCCGGGGGCCGGTCACAAAAGGGCAGAGTAAACATTACAAAATTAGGGCGATACTGGAAGAAAGAGCTGAGAGGTTGGAGAAGAAAGGGAACCCCATGACCCCTATTTATAGCTGCGCCGGGCACAAAGCTTCAAGCTTATCAAAGAGTGGAGGCTTGTATCGCCCGTGACGAAGCGGCGCTCCACGAGCAAAGGATGTCCTCGGTCCCCGCGCCGAGACACGACCGAACGAAATAAAGCGGAGCTGAGCCCCTGGACGCTAAGCGGGGCAGTGTCGGCTCTGGCCAGCTGCCCTCGAACGGCGTGCCGCAAGGCAAACAGGAACGCCGGGGCCAAGGCCCTACGTGCGTGACAACGCGACGGGAGCACCAGCTACCGAGCAGCGGGCGCCACCGTCGCCCTGGACCCCTCAGCGCGCGGACACGTCTTGTCCTTCAAACAAATAAAGAGGCGCGCGCCTCGAAGTACTCCCCCTGCGGGCGTACTACCCCGACCGGTGTGTTGTCACACCCGCCGGGCTGGCGCTCAGGCGCGTCTGGCGGGTGTGCAGCATTGACTGATCACGTCAAAGGGGAAATCGCCGAATCACCCTTTGGTCGAATCCATTGACTCGACCAAAGCCTCGGGGGCTACTGTCGGGTACCACGATTAGGGGCACCCTAACCGGGGTACTAAGATCGCTTTAAAACACAAACACCTGTTAAGGCAACTGGGCCCACGAAGGCTCACGGCCTGCTTCCCATCCGGACGAAATGAAAGGACTCAAAGAAGCCCAGCATGCGGCCCATTCGCATCCCCCTCAAACCCGCGAAAACGATCTCCGCCTCGCTCGAGGGTAGCGGACCTACCCTCGAGCGGGTGACCCATTTTCTGCCTCGCTCGAGGGCTCCCCTCGGAACCCTCGACCGCGCAACACACCTCCGCCTCGCTCGAGGCCGTCTCTCGGCACAAGGGACAAACGGCCCCGCCGCCCAACCGCCCGCCGTACGAAGGCATTAAAGGCCAGCCACTCCGCCACGGCTCAAAGGACGGGCGGCGTCAGACTACCACTCCCACTGTGGGACCTGTGGTGTGGGACAAGATAGTGTGCATGCCCGTACCCCGACCAGGGGGTCCAGGGCCATCGCGCACCCCGCTACCACTGCCACTGGTGCATGCAGGACCCTAATCCGTAGGGCCCACCGAATGCCACCGCGCCGTATATAGGAGACCATACATCAACTACGACCACCCCGCCTGCAGGGACACTGCAGGACGACCGGCGCGATCATCGCAGAACCAAGGATGAAATCGAGGATGACAGCGACGCGCGCTGCCTTCCCACAGTGTACTTCCTACAGTATCCAACCACTGTACCCCACGATTCAGGGGAAAACGACGACTTCTATGCCCCCCACTCATGTGCACCGCCCCTCCTTGTGACTATAAAAGGAGGAGGCGGGCTTCCTTTTAGCCAGGCTGGCTGGACTCTTTCTCTCTCTGGCTTCTCTTTTTCAAGAGGATGTTCAGGGACTACTGAGGACTCATCTCAACCGACTCCACTTCTAGCAGAGACTTGGGAGCTTCCCTCCCTCTCTCGCCTCGCTTGTATCCCCTGCTATAAGCACTCTGGGTGCGAGATAATACAGTGCCCTCGCACACCCCCTTTGCTGGATGTACGGCCCCGCGGCCGGAACCAGGATAAACCGTGCGTTACTGTGTTGCCTCTTGCATCATCATCTGGGACGAGGAAGCACGCTGCATTTACTGGTTGGGATCCAGGCCCCCTGGGTCGGGACACCGACAGCGCTGACGCACCTGGCGAAGAAGGGGTTGACGGCGGCGGCCATCATCGCAAACTTTTATCGGCAGAGGGTGATCTCTCTCATGGAGAGGGCCCTGCCGATCTTCAAGCTCACCCCCAGGACCCAGGTTTCGGGCTCGAGGACGGCGGTCGAACTGCTTCCCCACAACACCGCTGCCCGGAGGGCGAGGTACGCGGTGGCGGAGTTCCCCAACGACCCCGCGGATATTTGGAGGATCAAGATGCGCCCCGAGCTGGGGTACATTTCTCTGGTGAGTCTCGATTCTGGATTCGTTGTGTGTCTTGTGCGTCCCCTTCCCCCGCCCCCGACTTCAACTTGGTTATGTTTGCAGGGGTTGAAGTGCCACCCCTCGAGACCTCCGGTCCCGGAAGAACGCCAAATCAACCGCCTGCACGCAGAGAAGTTGAAGAGGTGGAAGGACGCGGTGGAGGCGACGGCTGAGAGGAAGAGGAAGAGGAAGAGGAAAGCGAAGCACGACAAGGCGTGCAAAATCACTCGCGCGGAGGGGAAGCCGCGGCTTGCCACGCCCGAGTCCACGGACGAAGAGGAGGAGGACACCTCAGATGCCGAGGGCCACCTTCTGGGGGACGATGGGGCGGCGGTGGGTGCGAGTTCCCCATCGACCTATCAGTGGGATGCCGACGAGGGGGCGCCGGCAGCGCCGGAAGAAACAAGGACCGCGGCGAAGTCGTTGGCGGATCCGTCCCCCAAGGGGGCGGAGCGGGAGTCGCCCCCGCCGACGGCGGGTGAGGAGACGCCCACGCCCCGGGTGCTGATTTGCGGCGATGAGTCTGCAGCGGGCGCGGAGACGCCCGTGCTGACAGCCCCGAGGCTCCAAGCCGACCCGAGGATGGCGCCCTCGGGACAGTCTTCAAGGGGCGACGTGGTGCCGCGGGCCCGAAGGAGCTGTACGGGAAAGCGGAGTATGAGCGCTCGATCCGGGTAAGTTGACTTGGATTTCGTTTCTGTTGTCTATTCGATTGATTTCTCGCTCTTGTTGTCCTCAACTTTCGTTCCCCGATTTCCAGCCCAGGGCCGTTGCCAAGGATGCGGTCCTGCTGGCCCCAATCAAGGCCCTCAAGACTGGGGCACGCAGTACGCCGCACACGGTGCCGCAGCCCCTGCCTGTCGTGGACCTCGTGGTGGAGGCCGCAAAACTGCGGGAGGCAATGGACCGAGGGGCCCCGGCGGATGGAGGCGACGTCGGTCAAAGCGGTGTTGAAGCAACCGCTCAGGCTAACGACGTGGGGGAGACCGGCCGGGGTGGTGCGGACGGCGCCGCCCGGCCGGACATCGAAGTTGAGGCCGGTCAGGGCAACATGACTAGCACCGCCTGGCCGGTTACAGGAGGAGAAACTGGTGGGGGTGCGGAGGAGCGCCCCGCCGGTCATGCGGAGGTGGAGACCCTCGTCCTCGAGCCCCCGAGGGCTGAGGTCGAGAGCATTGCAGAGGAGGGGACGACGCTAAGGGTGTCGGGGATGGAAGGAGCCCCCGTCTCGGAGCCCACCGAGGCCCGGGACCAGGGTATCGTCACGGTGGTGCCGGTGCAGACGGCGCAGGGGAGCATGGTGCCGGTGGTGCAGCTGCCGGACAGCAGCGAGGAATACGGGGATTCGATGGACATTGACCCTGCTGCTGCGGCAAGCGCCGCCGAACACATCGCCGAGTTCGCATCGGCCAGCGCGGATGTGCTCAACGCGGGGACGTCTGTGGGGCCCCATCACGGGACGATCATCCCGTCCGGGCTCCCCTCGGAGTTTCTCCGCAACGAGCAAGAGGAGGAGGAGGCCTGGAATGCGTAGTTTGACGTCGGCCGCGAGATCCTGCAAGCCCTCGACCGCACCTTCCAGCTCCATCAGAAGGTGGATTACCAGGTCAGTAAGGTAAATACTTTCCCTTGAAAATTGTTTGGATTCGATTTGACTTTAACGTGCCTTTACCCACGCCCTTCCACTTGCAGCGGCTGTCGTGGGCTTTTGGGGGTACCCACAGCCGGGTGGCGGAATGCACCCGCCTAATCCCAGAGGGGGAGTACTCGGGAAAGCGCTAAGCGATTAGGCTGATCTAGCTTGGGGGCAAGAACACAAGAACACTCGGGTTTAGAGTGGTTCGGGTCGCCGGAGCGTAATACCCTACGTCCACTGTGAGATGTATTGCTCTTAGTATGCTTGAGTCTATCCTCTGCCCAGCCGGGACTTGAATCCATCTTCCTCTAGCGAGCGTCTCCCTTTTATAGACCAAGGGGACGCGTACACAGGCGTTCAGACCCCGACAGGTGGGTCTAACGTGGATGTATAGTATACTGCGCAGAAAGCTTCAATGGAGCTATAGAGGTTGAGAATCTCTTCTCGGATACGCTTCATCGCCCTGTAGACTCTCTGACTGAGGGAAGTCTTTATTTGTCCCATCGGCGAGGCGCCCGTTGGGGCAATGTAGCTTGCGGCGTAGTCTGTCGAGGCTACCGTGTAGGCGTCATAATAGGCGAAGCCGAGCCGTCGTGTCCAACTAGCATAGTAGACTGACACACGCGGCGTGGGCGGCGCCAGCGACTGCACTGTGCGCCTTGGTAACACGCGACCAACAGTGCAACCTGGCAAAAGCCGCCTCGGGCCCCTGCTGTGGCAGAGCGCACTTCTGCCTACTGCATTGAATGCGGTAGGTAGGCGAGTCTTCTAGTGGAAGCCACACGGCCCTGCGCGCGTGCCCGCACCTGCGGACACGTGGCGGTTCCGGACTAGCCCCAGGTGGGGTGTCGGTTCCACCCCGCTGAGGGGCCCGGATAGTATATGGGGGTCCGGGACCCGGCGGGGGTCCGGGGCCCCCAGCTGTTTTGGCTGAGGGCTACCTCCTCCGGGACACGTGGCGTCACCGGACCCTCCCCAAGCGGGGAGCGGGTCCGGGGCCGTTCGCCGGGAGAGTAGGGCTCCGGACCACAGGGGTCCGGCTGCTCGGGCGTCAAGGCGTAGTTAAGGATAACTACGAGACTCTTGCCTAGACACAGCAAGAGGGGGTACCCCAGTCCTGGGGTACCGACAGCGGCTGAGGGAAATCTCGCGCGAAAAGAGCGCCGAGATGACCCGGTTGTACTCCCAGGTGAGCTGGCTCGGGCAGCACAACGCCGAGCTAGTGCTCAAGAACATTAAAGCCAACACTAAAATGGTGGATCTGGGAGCCTGTCAGCAGGCGCTAGAGGAGGGTTTGGCGCGGGTTACCGGCGAGCGCAACGTCCAGAGGGCCGCAGCAGAGCAGAAGGCTCGGGAGGCCGAGGCGCAGACTGCCGAGCTGCAATGCCTTCGGACGGCGCTTGAAGAGATGGCTCGGGAAGCCGAGGCGCAGAGTGCCGAACTGCGGTGCCTTAGAACAGCGCTTGAGTAGCAGGAGACCGAGCTTCTCCACAAGGAGGTGACCGTTGTCACGCTCACCGGGACCCTCCAGGAAAAGGGCGAAGCCCTCGCGGAGAAGGAGGTGGCCATCCAGAACGTGGAGGCCGCCCTCAAGGAGAAGGAAAACTCCTTGTCCTCGCTCGAAGAGGCCGCCCGAGTCCAGAGGGAGGAGGCGCAGAAGAGCATCATGGGTAAGTACCTTCGATTTTTTGTTGGTTTGTTTCTTTTCGCAACTTACGTTGATTTCCTTTGCTCAGAGCTGAGGCAGAAGGTGGCGGATGAGTCCGCAGTGAAGGAAGCAGTCCACACCGCACTCACGGCGGCGCAGGTGGAATTCGCTGAGCTGGAGCAAACCGCCGTGAGCGTGTGCCAAGGGCTCGAGGGGGAGGGTGCCGTCTCGGGCAGTTCGGTGATCAGCCGCCTACGAGCGCTAGGCGGTCGGATTGCCGAACACGCAAAGAGCACATTCCGCCTCGGTGTCCTGCGGGCCCTCGCCGTGGCCTCGACACACTACCTCATGGATCTCCAGAGGGTGTTGTCGGGGTACGTCGTTCCCGATGACGCTGATGTGGACGCCGCGTCGGCCATTATGGACGACGCCGATGCAGCTGCAGAGGAGTTCGCCACAGTCCTCGCCGGGAAGCTCGAAGCTAACATCCCTCCCATAGCCGAATTCGATGCAACTGAAGACCCGCAAGGGGGGGGATGGTAGCCTGTAGGAAGTCTGGGCCTCGAAGCCCATGTAATAGATTAGTGTTCGTTGTAATTACACTTTGTAATCGTGTCTATGAATATAAGAAATTCGTTTTCGTTAAATCGACTGTGTGGCCCAACGAGGCCTTGTGCGTTTGAGCCCGCGTTTTCTTTACTCCACTTCTGTGTTCTCGTACTCGACTTAGATAAACTTCTGCGAGGAATTTCGCGTTCATAATCAACGTAGGTGTAGGGTGGTGTGGGGGTGCCATATCCCGGAGGCGTAGGAGGCCCCACGACTCGGCCGGCCCCGTACCGTAGTTGCTTACGCCTCGCTTCTGTTTTTTCCAAGTGTACGAGAAGCTTAGAGGCGAGACGGAAGTTTTTCGAAAAAACATTGGCGATTTTTGGGGACGTTCGGGGGTTCCCTCCGTAATAGCCCCCGAGGGAGGCCTGGCTTTGCCGAGGGTAAAGCCAGGCGTACCTCAGTGTTCGTGCGCATCCGAGCCTTCGAGGGTCCGGAAGGTTCCCAAAAATAAATAAGTAAAGCGTACTTCTTTATTATTTCGGGAAATCGAAAATGCGAGTACAAACGATTGTACAAATAGCTCGGAATTCTAAGGATAGAAGCGACATAGTTGTTGTATGTTCCAAGCTTTGGTGAGGACTTCGACTTTTTCGTCCGCCAGCTTGTACGTGCCGGGTTTGAGCACCTTGGCGATTATGTACGGTCCTTCCCATGGCGGTGAGAGCTTGTGGCGACCCCTGTTGTCCAGTCGGAGCCTCAGCACCAAGTCCCCTTTGTCGAGGTCTCGGCGCCGGACTCTCTACGCCTGATACCTTCGTAAAGACTGCTGGTAGCGCGCAGAGTGTAGGAGCGCCACGTCTCGAGCCTCGTCCACTTGATCCAGCGAGTCCTCGCGGGCTCGCTGGTTTTGCTGCTCTTGGTATGCCTTGAGCCTTGGCGATCCGTACTCTAAGTCCGTGGGGAGTATGGCCTCGGCGCCATAGACGAGGAACAACGGGGTAAAGCTCGTGGCTCTGCTTGGGTTCGTCCTCAGGCACCAAATGACCGAGGGTAGCTCCGTGAGCCACCTCCGGCCAAATCTGTTCAACTTGTTGAAGATTCTTGGCTTCAGTCCTTGGAGGATCATGCCATTGGCACGCTCCACTTGCCCGTTCGTCTGTGGGTGTGCCACAGCCGACCAGTCCACACGTATGTGGAAGCTGTTGCAGAACGCCAAGAACTTTTGCCTATGAACTGGGTCTGTTGTCGGTGATGATCGAGTTCGGGACCCCGAACCTGAAGACGATGTCAGTGAAGAATAGAACGGCTTGCTCGGATTTAATCTTGCCGATGGGTCGAGCCTCGATCCACTTGGAGAATTTGTCGACTGCCACCAGCAAGTGGGTGAAGCCCCCGCGCCATCTGCAGCGGACCAACGAGGTCCAGTCCCCACACAGCGAAAGGCCATGTAATGGGGATGGTCTGCAGAACGTGTGCGGGGAGGTGCATTTTTCAAGTGTAAAATTGGCAACCCTCGCAGGTCCGTACAACGTCGGTGGCGTCGGCAACTGCGGTGGGCCAGTAAAAACCTTGCCGCAGACGCCAGCGTGGATGTCGTGGATCAGCTCCTTGCCCTCGGGTATGGGAATGCATCGCTGCAAGACGCCCGAGGGACTGCGCTTGTATAGCTCGCTGTCGATTAGAACGAAGGACTTGGCCCGCCTAGCGAGGCGCCGCGCCTGAGCGTGCTTCGAGGGTAGGACCCCTCGAATCATCCAGTCAAGGTACTGGACGCGCCAATCTTGCGAAGTGTGGGCCTCATCGACCTCCATTGCTTCAGCCTCGTCCGCGGAGGTGGTCCCGAAGTCAATGTCCATGGGCTCGGCCTCGTCCGCCGGGGGGTTCCCGTCGGAGGGCCCAGCGGTCGAGGGGCCTGGCTCCGCCGGATCCTTGAATTCGACAGAGGGCTTGGTGATGTCGCGAGTGAAGATGTTCGAGGGGATGGTGGTCCGCCCCGACGCGATCTTGGCTAGCTCGTCGGCGTCCTCGTTGTACTTGCGCGGGACATGATTGAGTTCTAGGCCATCGAACTTGTCTTCGAGGTGGTGCACTGCATTGCAGTATGCCTCCATCTTAGGGTCGTGGCAGCTAGACTCCTTCATTACTTGGTCGATGACGAGTTGAGGGTCACCGCACACGTCGAGGCATTTGACGCCGAGCTCGATGGCGATGTGGAGGCCACTGAGGAGGGCCTCGTACTCTGCCATATTGTTAGACGCAGGGAAATGCAAACATATCATGTACCGCATGTGTTCTCCGAGGGGTGAGATGAAGAGGAGGCCGGCACCGGCGCCGATTTTCATCACTGACCCGTTGAAGTACATAGTCCAGCATTCGGCCAGGATTTGCGGTGGGGGTAGCTGAGTGTCCGTCCACTCAGCCATGAAGTCATCCAAGATTTGGGACTTGATCGCTTTACGGGGGGCGTAGGTGAGAGTTTCTCCCATCAGCTCCACAGACCATTTGGCAATTCTACCCTCGGGTTCCCGGTTGCGGACTATCTCTCCCAAAGGGAAAGACGAGACCACGGTGACGGGATGGGCCTCGAAGTAGTGGCGCAGCTTGCGCCGAGCCAAAACCACTGCGTAGAGCAGCTTCTGAATCTGCGGATAGTGTGTCTTAGTTTCAGACAACACCTCGCTGATGTAGTACACCGGCCGTTGGATGGACAGGGCATGGCCCTCCTCTTGTCTTTCGACAACGACCACCGCGCTGACCACTTGGGTCGTCGCAGCTACGTACAGAAAGAGGGGCTCGCCGTCCGTGGGTGGTGTGAGAATGGGAGCGTGAGTGAGCGACGCCTTCAGCCTGTAGAGGGCTTCTTGGGCTTCGGGGTTCCACGTGAAGCGCTCGGTTTTCCTCAAGAGTCGATACAGGGGTAAGCCTTTTTCGCCGAGACGCGAGATGAACCGGCTGAGGGACGCTAGGCATCCCATGACCCTCTGTACCCCCTTTAGGTATCGGATCAGTCCCATCCGAGTGATGGCCGAGACTTTTTCAGGGTTGGGTTCGATGCCCCGCTGGGAGACAATGAAGCCCAAGAGCATGCCTCGAGGCACCCCGAACACGCACTTCTCGGGGTTGAGTTTTACCCCTTTGGCCTGTAGGCAATCGAATGCGATCCTGAGATCGGCAACCAGGTCGTCCGCCTTTCTAGATTTTACAACGATATCGTCGACATATGCCTCTACATTCCGCCCGAGATGGTCTCCGAAAACGTGGAGCATACACCGCTGATATGTAGCTCCAGCGTTTCTGAGGCCAAAGGGCATCGAGGTGTAGCAGTACATGCCAAAAGGTGTGATAAAAGAAGTTGCGAGCTGGTCGGACTCTTTCATCTTGATTTGGTGGTAACCGGAGTAAGCATCAAGAAAAGATAAAAGTTCACACCCCGCAGTAGAATCTATAATCTGATCAATTCGTGGCAAAGGAAAGGGAACCTTCGGACATGCTTTATTTAAACTAGTGTAATCTACACACATCCTCCAGTTTCTGCTCTTTTTCTTCACTAATACAGGATTAGCTAGCCACTCGGGATGGAATACCTCCTTGATGAACCCAGCCACCAGAAGTTTCTGCAACTCCTCGCCAATCGCTCGGCGATTGAGCTCGTCGAAGCGTTGCAGGCGCTGCTTCATCGGCTTGGAGTTGGGTCGGATATCAAGGGAGTGCCCGGCGACCTCCCTCGGTATGCCAGGCATATCCGAGGGGTTCCACGCAAAGATGTCTGCGTTGGCGCGGAGAAAGTCGACGAGCACCACTTCCTATTTGCTGTCGAGGGTGGCGCTGATCTGTAACGCCTTGTCGTCGGGGTGGCTCGGGTCAAGGGGCACCTTCTTGATACCCTCAGCGGGTTCGAAGCTCCCGGCGTGTCGGTGCGTGGAGTCCAAGGCCTCGCTTGCCATTTTATCGACGGTGGCTGCGAGGGCCTTGTTCTCCGCTTGAGCCTCCGCGTGCTCAACGCACTCGACGTCGCACTCGTAGGCGTGCTCGAGCGAAGAGCGGACGGTAATGACGCCCGTCGGACCCGGCATCTTCAGCTTGAGGTAGGTGTAGTTGGGGATGGCCATGAACTTAGCGTAGCAGGGACGACCAAGAATGGTACCACCTCAAAGGTGAGTACTTCCTCGCGGAAGTTAGCTGCCGTGCCGAAGCAGACAGGCAGATCGATCTAGCCGAGGGGTTGGACACGCTTCCCCGGCGCAATGCCATGAAATGGCGACTTGCTGGGACGAAGCTTGTTCAGTCCAATCCCCATGAGCTCCAAGGTGTGGGCGTACATGATGTTCAGGCTGCTGCCTCCGTCCATGAGTACCTTGGAGAAGCGGGTGTTGCCGACGATGGGGTCGACAACGAGCGGATACCGTCCCGGGTGCGGGACGTAGTCGGGGTGGTCCTCACGGCCAAAGGAAATGGTATCCTTCGACCAATCGAGGTAGGATGGCGTGGTCTTGGTGACGGAGAAGGCTTCCCGGCGCTCACGCTTGCGCTGCCGAGAGGTTATGTTTGTTGTTGGTCCTCCAAAGATGAAATAAGCATTCTCCATCGGGGGGAACTCATCATCTTCACCTTTGTCGCCAGCATCCTTTTTCTTGTCCTCGTCGCGATGCGCGACGCGGTTGTAATACTTCTTGAGCATCTCACACTGCTCGAGGGTATGATTGACCGAGCCCTTGTGGTAAGGACACGGCTTCTTAAGCATGTCGTCGAACAGGCCGCCACCGCCTCGAGGGGGGCCACGAGGTCCTTTGCGGTCCGGGGCGGCAGCGAAGGCCTCCTCGGAGTCCTCTGCCTGGCCCGATTCGCGCTAGTTCGGTGGGACTGGCTTCTTTCCCTTCCTCCCCCGCTTTTGCTTCTTGGAGGGGGCGTTGGGCTTGGCGTTGCTGCCTTCCGCGGGCGCATCGTCCTTACGCTTGTTCGGCTTATCGTCGAAGATGGCACCAACAGCCTCCTCGCCGGTGGCGTAGTTGGTGGCGACGTCAAACAACTCGTTGGTGTCAGTGGGTCGGCTTCTCGCGAGCTCGTGCACCAGGTTCCTGCACGTCGTACCCTCGAGGAAGGCGTTGATTACCTCGACGTGGGTGACGCTGGGGAGCTCGGTGCATTGCTTGGAGAAGCGCCGCACGTAGTCGCGCAGGGACTCGTTGGGCTTCTAGAGACACCCTTTGAGGTCCCAGGAGTTCCCAGGGTGCACGTATGTGCCCTGGAAGTTGCCCACGAAGATCTTGACTAAGTCGGCCCAGTTGTGGATCTGGTTCGCGGGCAAGAGCTCGAGCCATGTTCGTGTGGCATCAGCAAGGTGAGGAGGAAGGTTGCGGATGATGACCGCGTCTTCCGTCTCACCGCCTAGCTGACACGCTAGGCGGTAATCGTTGAGCTAGACTGCAGGATCGGTCTCGCCCGAGTACTTGACGAGGGTGGTGGGTTGTCGAAAGCGCAGAGGGAAAGAAGCGGTTCGAATCTCCCGGCTGAACACCCGGGTGCCTGGAGGCTCCGGCGACTCACCCCTGTCGTGCTCGGGGTCGAAGCATCCACCCCGTCGAGGGGTGTATTTTCTGCCACCGACGATGTAGCGGGCGTCGCCGTCATCGACGTGCCCGCGCGTGTCATGGAGTCGATCCTTTGCAGGAGTCTTTCCAATGCGGTCGTGCACCGAGGGTGCCTTCGCACCGGGCGCTACGGCTGCCTTGCCCTTCTCTTCCGGTGGAGTGTGCACAGAAGCCTCGTGGTCCTGACGTGCAGTCCCACCGGGCTGCTCCTGGGCTTTCGAGCGCATACGAGATGCAGAGCTCTCGGCTTGCTGCACGGCAGCTTGCTCATTGAGCGCCTGTGCCTCGCGGCGCAGGTTGCGGCCCGAAGGCATCGATGGCTCGGGCATGGCTTGGAGTAGGTAGGCCGCAGCGACGAGTTTGTCGTTGGCCGTCTTCAGTTCCGGAGGTTTGTCGACGTTGTCGTCGGCCAGGATGCGTTCCCGGGCAACGCGCGCCGCCGCCTGGGCATGTACACCACGTGCGGTGCGCTGCTACTCGAGCGCGGTGCGCAGCTCCTGGTCTGCCGGCGTTGCTCGTCGAGCTTGGCTTGAATTCTTTGAGCTGTGCCAGCTGGGCTTGCTGCACCGCCGAGCTTGACGAAGAAGAAGGGGCCGCAGGCGGCACAACCGGTTGGTTCGCCTGTGCGTCCGGCCCGCCGTCCCCGTCGTCGCCCAGGGCGTTGTCGTTTCGCTCGTCCGCAAGATCGGCCATGAAGCACTCCCGAGTGGGATTGTACTCCACCTCGCTGGAGTCCTCAGAGTAGGTGAGGCAATAAGCCGTCGCGAGCTGGAACGAGCGGAAAGCATTGGGGTCGCGGACCCCGGAGTAGTCCTCGGCCTCCTCGGCCGTGAACTTGTTCATGAAGAAGTTGACGTCGTCGGCGATCGAACTCGCCGTTTCGGGGTAGGATTCATCAGGGGACGATGCGATGAGGTTACGGATCGACAGAAGATGATGACCCGGCAGATCCTCATACTCGCTGAAGTTAGTGCTGATTGAAGAAGCGTCGGTGGCAACGTTGCGCATCCCGAAGGGGAAGGGCGACATCGAGGTCGAGCCCCCCCTGGGAGGCACTAGTGCCGCAATGCTGAGTTGCGACATGCCAGCCTCAACCCACGTGGGGGAGCTGTGGCGCGCCAGACGGCGCCGCTCCGCGCGTGCTTGTCGCGAATGCTGGCCCGAGCGCCTGGGTTGCGCCTGGGCGAGAGGAGCTCCATGAGGTAACTGTTGCCGGTTGCTCTGAACTCGAGACTCCCGAACCAGATCACATACCCCGCTGGTAGCGGATCCGAGACGCCCATGGGGTATAGGTTGGATCTGGCCGCCATCCCTGGAGATCAAATGGGAACAAGAGAGAAAATGTCACGCAGCGTCCCCTACCTGGCGCGCCAACTGTCGGTGCCCTGACCCGGGGGGTCCGGATCCCAACTAGTAAATGCAGCGTGTTTCCTTGTCCCAGATGTTGATGCAAGAGGCAACACAGTAACGCACGGGTTTATCCTGGTTCCGGCCGCGGGGCCGTACGTCCAGCAAAAGGGGTGTGCGAGGGCACTGTATTATCTTGCACCCTGAGCGCTTGTAGTAGGGGGTACAAACGTGGCGAGAGAGGGAGGGAGGCTCCCAAGTCTCTGCTAGAAGAGGAGTTGGACGCGGCGAGTAGCGATGTTGGGGATGGAAGCGGGCGTGTGTGCTTTGAGCGGTGTAATGCCTAGAGAGCTGTCCCCCCCCCCTTATGGGAAGCCCGCCTCCTCCTTTTATAGACTCAAGGAGGGACGGGTACATGTACAGGGGATCGCGGAAGTCATCGTGTTCTTCCCGAGCTGTGGGGATACGATAGTCGAGTACTGTGGGAAGTACACTGTGGGGTATGGCGTCAGGCATGGTGGTCGTCCTTGTCCTCACGGAGATTGCGCCGACGTCCTGCCAACCCCAGCAGGCGGCGTGGTCCTCGCTGTAGGATGTTCAATCCTCCAGATGTGGCGTTCCGTGGGTCCTGCAGGTCAAGATCCTGCGTGCTCCAGTGGTGGCGGGGCACGCAGTGGTCCCGGACCCCCCTGGATAAAGTGCCGGTGTGCGCACTAAGGAGGTCTGAGGGTTACGTGGAGGTCCCGGACCCCTCGAGGGGGGCAGGTCCGGGACTCCAGCTACGTGTGCTGTGCGTCCCTCTTGGAGGGGCACGTGGCGTCGCCGGACCCCTTCCCAAGCAGGAGGCGGGTCCGGGGCCATACGTGTGATGAGGTGGAGTCCGGACGGCCGGAGTTGGTAGAATAGTACGGGTGCAGTGCCGAGCACGCTGCGCCCCGCGTCGTAGGTCCCACAGTGCTGCCACAGCACCCGGGATGGCGGAGCAGTGACCGGAGTTGGTGGATGGGACTTCGGTCATAGCCACTGTGGGGAATGGCGGCCTGACGCCGTCTGTCCTGAGCACTGTGGAGGAGTGGTTGGCATTCAATGCCTCCGTACGACGGGCGGTTGAGCGGCAGGGCCGTTTGTCCCTTACGCCGAGGGGTTACCTCGAGCGAGGCGGAGATGAGTTACCTGCTTGAGGGAGGTTCAGTGCCCTCGAGCGAGGCGGAGATGATTTGCCCGCTCGAGGGCGGATTCGCTACCCTCGAGCGAGGCGGAGATGATTTGCCCGCTCGAGGGCAGATTCGCTACACTTGAGCGAGGCGGAGATGCGGGGCGCAGTCGAGGGTCCCGATGGGAGCCCTCGAGCGAGGTGGAGATCGTCCCGCGGGCCCGAGAGGGGTGCGAATGGGCCGCATGCTGGGCTTCTTTGAGTCCTTTCCTTTCTTCCAGATTGGAAGGAGGCCGTGGGCCTTCGTGGGCCCAGTTGCCTTAACACGTGTTTGCGTTTTTTAGAGTAATCTTAGTACCCCGATTAGGACGTCTCTAATCGTGGCACCCGACAAGTAGTCATTCTCTAATCACGCGGTCAAATGCCTCATTAGGTTCTTCAAGACTCCTAGTGCAGGTGACCTCATTAGATTCTTCAAAGCTCCTGGTGTACGAATTGTAGAGTTAGTTTTATAAATTGCTTTTATTTAATATCAGTAATTAACGGTTAAAGTTCAAGTTGTGCTAGGGAACTAAACAGGACCTTGTTTCCACGATTAATTATTTCAATGTTATCATCAGCACAACACAAGAGCTCCTACCATTAGCAAATTGCACACTTCCCCCTCGAGCACGAGTGGGGTGGGTCCTAGGAAGTAAAATAATGTGTTTAAAGTCAAGCTAGTCAGCATTTTTGCTGATGTGGAGAAGAGAAGAGAGCTTGGCTTTTGTAGGGTCAAATAAACATATGTGTAAGGAAGAGTAAGAAAGAAAAAATAAGAGATGATATCACATAATAATAAAAAACTTTTTTAGAGACCAATGTAAGACAACTATTATATGACTTAGCTTTTATCACTGATTTATAATCAAGCACTTGACTCTATTATTAAACATGCTCTAAGGTGGGCTATATATGTCAGGCGTATGCCTTCTCTTAAGGTTGCCATCTTAGCTTGGCTAATAACTCGATGCCACATGAAATTTAGTTCGTAGTTGTACCGTATTAGATTGTTGATAGAGAAAAGATATCTCTTATTTTAGAGTCTCGTACACGTATGCTTAAATCAATAAGGTTGGCGCCTGAGGCTATATAGGCGCTTAAATCAATATTTCTTAACTTGACATAAGAGCTACTCCATTTGTTCCAAATTACAGTTCATTTTATTTTTTTACATCAAGTTTGACCGCCCATCTTATTAAAAAATTTGTGTAAGATATTTCTTCTTTTATTATGTCACATTTTATCAATAGAAGTTCTTCAAAAATAACTTAAATTTTACTATATTTGCATAATTTTTTGAATAAGACGAGTAGTCAAATTTGATTTCAAAAAAATCAAGAGCCCTAATGTTAGAGCTACCACCAAGAATCATATTGCATAGTCCTACGCTTACCCTTCCCGGAGCTTTCGCAGCGATTTTGAACTTACCACTGGGGTTGCCCGTAACAAAATCACAGTACCATGATGGCAAACTTCATATGGAAAGGGAACTTGAGGTAATTACTTCTTGTGTCACCCTCAGTACATTTCGATGCTATACACCTATGGAAATGGAACACGAGGTAATTATTTCTTCGTGTGTCACCCTAAGTACATCTCAATGCTGTACAACTATATCTCAAAAATCATATAATCACTCCCTCGTGTGTAAAAAGTAATAAAAACACCAAGCGGGCATAACAATCATAGTTCTAAAGCCTCGCCTAGGCGTTCATGCGCCATCCACCGATTTGCGCCTTGCTCGCCTAGGCGCCCGCCTTACTCGCCTAGGCGTCCAGCCACCCCACCTTGCTAGGCGTCCGTCTTACCGCCTTGAGAACTATGATAACAATCTCAAAAATCTTTCCTTTTGAGAGGAGCAAATTCCTTTAGGCCTAAGCCAGTAAAAAAAAGAGACTATCAGGGCTCCAGCAGCCTATCCCTGACTGATGAACCTTGACCAGAGGATCCACAATCACTAATACCTGGATCCTTGGTGCTCGACGCGCCTCCAACGGAAATCGGAGCAAGCAAATCTGGCAACGGGAAGTACGTCGGCACGGGCATCTTCGGTGGCAGCAACCGCAATGGCGCCTCGAATTTAGGGTGTGTTTAGATCATTTTGCATTTTGCATTTTTTATTTTTAAAAGGAAATTTTTAATATTTGAAGTATTAAATGTAAACTAATTACAGATCTCGTCTGTAAACTGCAACACGAATTTAATGAGCCTAATTAATACATCATTAGAGTATGTTTACTGTAACATCATTGTAGCAATCTAGTGCCTAATCATGTCATAATTAGTCTCATTAGATTCGTCTCGCGATTTACAGTCCATTTGTGTAATGTGATTTATTTTTTGACTACATTTAGTACACCAAGCAAGCGATTTATAAAATTTTTGCATTTTGTCCTTTTGGATCTAAACAAAGCCTTAAGCACGTTCAGAGCCTGCCTGATGCTTGGACTATGTGCGTAGTCAGGGTGAGCGCACCACAATCCTACAACCATCAGGCGCTCCATCTGCTCATCGAACTGCTCCTTGAGCCTCCAGTCTGCTGCTTCAAGGAGGGCGTTCTTGCCATACAGCTACCACACCCATGGCACCAGCCTCGCCTTGCTTGGCTCCTCGTTGAGCTCCGCCGGCCGCCGGCCGCACGCGATCTCAAGCGCCACGACGCCGAAGCTGTACACGTCCGACTCCCCGCTAGCCTTGCCTGTCATCACGCACTCCGGCGCCAAGTAGCCCAGCGTGCCGGCCAGGGCAGTGGTGTACGGTTGGCTGCCGTGCTCGACGAGCTTGGCGAGGCCGAAGTCCCCGAGCTTTGCGCTGAAGGTGGCGTCCAGCATGACATTGCTCGGCTTGATGTCGCGGTGGACGATGCACTGCGCGCACTCCTCGTGGAGGTAGAGCATCGCCGACGCGAGGCCCAGCGCGACGTCGTACCGCGTCGGCCAGGTGAGGAGCACGCCCCTGCCGTAGAGGTGGTGGTCGACGCTGCCGTTGGGCATGAGCTCGTACACGAGCAGGAAGTCGCCGCGGTGCTCGTGGCACCAGCCGACGAGGCGGACGAGGTGCCGGTGGCGGAGCTGGCTGATGATGCGCACCTCGGCGGCGTACTCCTTGCGGCCCTGCGTCGAGCCCTTGGACACCCTCTTGATGGCCACCTCCAAGCCGAGCTCCTTGAGGAACCCCAGTACACGGCGCCGAACCCGCCCTGCCCGAGCTTCCAGTCCTCGGCGAAATTTCTCGTCGCCGCCGCCAATTCGTCGTACCGGAACCTTCTCGGGCCGGTCTCGACGACGAACTCGTCCGCGAGCTCGTCGTACTCGCCTCTCATCACGTCGTCAACCACGATGTCGCCGTCGTCGAATTCCCCGGTCTTCCTCCATTGCCTGACGAACCAAACGACGCCCGCGCCGATGAGCACGAGAAGCGAACCGCACAGTCCTAGCACCACCCACAGGACCAGCGTCTCCTCCTTGGGGTCGACGGTGGAGGTGAACTCCCAGTAGAGCACCTGGTGGCTGGTGCAGCTCCGCGGCCTCGCCCGTGGCGGCGGAGAAGCCGACGGCGACGGAGTCGGGCAGGTGGTCCCTCAGATCGACGGCGTACCAGAGCAGGACGTCGCCCGTGGCGTTGGGGCGCGCGGCGCCGTAGGAGAGCGCGACGGTGAGGTTCTTGGCGGCGCCGTCGTATGCCACGCGCGCGTGCGCCGTGCGGCCGTCCTTCATGCTGGTGGGCCAGTCGGCGGTGGCGGCGGAGACGATCCCGCCGATGTCGACGCCGACGTGGTCGCCGCTGGGGTCCCACTCGTTCTTGTAGGTGTCGAACTCGACGGCGACGAGCCGCCCCGCGCGGGGCGCGGAGGAGTTGAAGAGGCCGAGGAGGCCCCCCGTGGAGGCGCCCGGGAGAGCGGAGGGGAACGGGGAGAGGAAGAAGGCGAGCCCGTCGCCCGAGGCGGCGGCCGAGTCCGGGGCGGCGATGGAGAAGGCGAAGGCGGCGGCGAAGGAGGCCGGGCGGCGGGTGACGGGGTCGGCGAGCGGGACGGCGCGGGAGTAGAAGGCGCGGCCGGCGCTGCTGGTGATGGGGCCGAGGCGCTCGTCGCGGGTGAGGCGGATGGCCTTGTTGTAGAAGGCGTCCCCCTGGAAGGCGATCCCGGGCGGCGGCGTGTCCGAGGGTGAGGTGAAGTTGTACGTGAAGGAGAAGGGCGCCGCGGGCGGCGGGAGCAGCAGGAGGAGGAGGAGCACGAGCAGGGCCCTGGCCCCCGCCCCGCCGCCGGAGATCCCCATGGGAGAGGCGTTCGCGAGAGAGGAAATGGGGGCTACTCGTGTCGTGTCCACGGGGGTGTTGACCACCAATGCGAAGGCGTCGACGTCGTGTCGTCCGCGTCGGTCGTGAGCTGGGATTGGATTGGTTCGCACGTCCGTTCCGGTGTCAGCTGGCGGATCCAGAGCTGTCCAGAGGAACAGGAATCGTGTACGGAGCAGCAGCGTTCTTGTGTGCTTCATCAAACGGAGAAAGACGGTTCTCTAGGAATGACTGAGCATGGAACAGATAGGGGGCCGTTCGGTTCTCTAGGAATGACTAAGGCGGTTCACACTACGGTTCCTAGTGCACACTACGGTTCACACTGCAGTCAAAGTTTTCTAGTACTTCCTATGCACTACGATTCACACTGCAGTCAAAGTTTTCTAGTACTTCCTAACTAATACGGAAACCAAACAGGGCCTAAATAGAAGGATTCGAGGCCGGAACTGTTAGCTAATCTTTTAACTTTCTGGAAGGATTCCTGGTCTCGTTCTGGCCTAACCGAACGGCTAGGCCGGACCTTGCAGGGGCACAGCGTGGAGTGGAGCTCATTTGCTCGTGCCCTCGCGGTCGATCGGGCCGTTCGGGTTTGCTGACTTGCTGTTGTCGATGAGCGGGACGATGAGCACGGCGTAGCTCATTGTTTTTTTTTTTTTGAAACTAAGACGTAGCTCATTGCGACTTGTGAGGTTTGGGTCACGGCGCGGGACATCAGCGCGTTGCCGTAGCCCCTCGTAGGTGGCGGTCCTCAAACAACCACCGAAAGGATATGTACGGAGCAAATTGAGGACAATGCCGGATGCGGAACAGAATGATAAACCCGAGATGTGGTTTTGGGTTGTACGAAAATTTTATGACTCACTGGCTCCTTGGACTAAGCTCGGCTTGATTTGACTGTAATTAGGGATCTTTTAAAAAAGGACTTGGCTAGCTTCCACTACGGCCGGTCTATTTTGGGAAGGCAAAACACAACGCGGTCTGTTATTTCCTTTTTTAGCAAAAGCTGCTACCCAATGTGGAGTGTTACGGCGGGACAAGGACAAAAAAAATATGTCAGCGCATGCAAAACCAATTACAAATTTAAAAAAAGCTATAATTTTACAACCAAGCATTAAAATTAAAATCTGATTGCACCATTGAGTTGACCCCAATAAAAAGATCAAAACAAGATCTCACTTCAATATGTTATGATGATATTTTTCTCGTATAGTTCCAAAAGCACTTTTGTTAAAAGTTGAAAGCATATCATAATACACTCCGAAGCAATTTAGAATAAATGTACAAGCAAATAAAACAGATTGATCCAAAGCAAATTAGAATAAATATACAAGCAAATAAAACATATTCACAACAATAATGTTTCATCACGTAATCACTAGATACACCCCTGCTTATGCTTGACTTTAGCTTCGCTGCACATGACCTACAAATACAATGTAGTAAATTGATCTGATAACACAATGCATATGCTAAACCGCATGTTAAAAAAGTTCTGAAGGCAGCATAAAAAGCACATGTATGATCGATTAAATTGTGCTAGCTTCAGAAGTGCTATATTCCCTAAAACCAGAAGCGCATTATTGTCCCAAATGACCATGGTATTGCCTAACACAGATCATATTGTTGCTAACTATAATACCAAAAGGATGCAACAGAAAAACAAGAAAAAACAAAGCCTGATGAAAAAGCAAAAGCTTGACATCTGTACACAAAAAGTAAACTACCCTAGTTGCATAACCATAAATTCCTATTAGCTTATATTCAAATTGCTTCTAAATTTGACATAAATGCTTTCCAGACATACACTAAATTGCCTAGATTCTGCACTAGACCACCCCAGTTACATATTGTTCCGATCCTTGTTCATGACCCATGAATACATAGCATCGAACAGAAATGAATATCTGATAGCTTGCGGGCATCATCTAGGAAATGTTAGGCAAAAAAAAATGTTAGAAAAAGGTAATTAGACTAGGGGGATAGACATGCAGTAGTGTGTTTTAGGAATGACTCGGGTGCTGATCAAAACAGATCAATATAACATCTTGATAGCATAATTTTAGAACAATTGATAACCCTCAATTATAGGCATGGACACATGGGCATGACACTGCAAGTGAAAAAAAGAGCACTCACAATGAACGCTTAGTGTATCTATAATTGATTAATCAAAGCACTAATCTTTATAATCTTAGTACACATGCATATTTGTGATTTAATTCAGCAATACATATACCTCATAATCTAGCAAAAAACAGCTTGTATGTGCATAAAAAAGTCATCAGAGTGCTAAGATTTGCTGATGTGATAGAATGTGTACCTTGGATGCTACATTTGCATATTGACAACTGAATTATTGCCTAACCGATCAGCACCATCTACACTACAAAGTAATCACAAATGCTTCCCCAAAAAAAAGACATCGCAAGGCTATAACACAACAGCACCAAGCATGAAAACTGATCAATAGAAAACAAAAAAAAAATAACACTGAAAATGCTTAAAACTGAATGCAAAAATGAAAAACTAAAATGAAAAATTTGCTAGCTGATTAGCAAATATTGCCTACAAGATGAAATTTGTGGTCCGGACGCTGTTGTGGCCTAGCACCACTAGCAAGTTCAAATAGATGAATAAGTACAAGGTAAATTACACACCAAAGAAAATGAATGGTTCAGTTGAATGCTCTTTAACATCATAAGCATTTTGATTAATGTTCCCTAGGTATCTTAGTGGTATTAGTTAAGCATTTGATGAGTTCATCAATATCCTCTGTTCTGATATGCTAGTATATCTAAATTCTGAAGACAATAATGCTAACCTGGCATCATAAGACCCGGACTGAGAGGATTTGGGAGAACATCAGAGAGGTCATGGTCGTCGTGCTCTGTCCACTGTTGATATGCAGCCACCACCACCAAGTTGAAACAGATGAATAAAAATGCAAGGTGAATGTCTAGGAAAACAACTAAAAAACATGATGCAGTTGCACGTTTTTTTTTGAACTGAATGCAGCTGCATGTTCTACCTGATTATGATTCTTGGAAACACAATGCCCCAGTAGGATCTTGTAGAGTAGCAGTAGATTTCTTCTCAATTATTCCCTCAGATTATGTTATGCTGCACTTGCTCCTGTAAGAAAATTCAGAGACCTGTCAAAGTCTGCTTCAGTGCATAGGCTCTAAAAGTTCATCACCAACAGTGCACAAATGCTAAATCAGAATTAACATATTGTGTGTACAAGTTATAAGTTACATGAACATGGCATCATCTAATAACCATTTTAACTGAAGGCCTCTGCTTATTATCCCCAATTTACAATATTCAATACCAAGCAGGAACTAAATCACTAATATTGGTTTGTCTGGGCCTATTCTAACACCAAGCACCAAAGCAGGAACAAAATCAGTAGAATGCCAAACCAAAATGGCTCATTAACAGAAGATGAGAAAAATACACTAACTGGCTAATTCCATAATAACACTGCCTAATTAAAATCATATTATTGCTTAATCCTTAACCAAAAACTAGGAACGACAACCAATCCCAAGACAAACCCTAGAATAGGGACCAAATCAAATTGGGGGAAATTAGAGCTGAGGTGAGCGAGAGGGGGAGAGGAACACACGAAATGCTTCGCATCGTGCAGTAGAAGTGTGCTTACGGGTGCGGTGCGGCCAGGAGCACGAACCAGACTCCGACGGGCCGAGGCAGCGCCTCCGCCATCGTCGTCCGCGGCTGCAACGTCAGGAGATGCGGCCCCGCTGCTAGGTCCGCGAAGGTGTCGACCGGCGAGCCCGCGGCGCCAGCCCGAGGGACGTCGGGACGTGGTCGAGCCGGAGCCAATCCCCGGCGCCGCCATTGCCGCTACTGCTCCCGACACTGCCGCTCCCGCTGGTGCCCGCGGCTTCCTGGTGATACCTCGATGCTGATGAGCCATGCCAGGTGACGTATGGAGCAGATCAGCCAGGTAGTGACGCGGCCGCGCCGCCGTCGCCAAGCTGGGCCGCTGATCGGAGAGAGAGAGAGAGAGAGAGAGAGAGAGAGAGAGAGAGAGAGAGGATGAGAGAGGAGAACGGAGAAGCTGAGCAGATCAGGTTCTGTGGGGACCACGCACGAGAATGGAGTCAAGAGATTTGAGCCGGTGGTGAAAACTGTGAAAAAAGGTCCCTCCACTCGCAACTGGACAGCAGATTGGTGTGTGCGTAACGTTCAACAAAATTACGGCTGGCCGGATACAAGTCATTACCTTTCAAAAAACTATAATTAGAAATAGCCATGGGCATCCGAAACCTGATTATTTTATGAAGACTGTGCAATAAAACTTTACACTAAAATTGGCGTTACTATAAGGCTATATTTGTTTTTAGCTTGGTCTTCCCAAAAGATTTTGATCATATTTTTGTCACAAATAATCACAATATTTATAGTTGGCGAATCAATATAATGTGAAAAGCATTCTTAAATATGAATCACTCGCAATTCGGTCAAAATGTATCATATTCCAATAAATTTTCTGTTTTTTTAAGATGACGCGTTTTCAGACTATTGAGCTGATATCATGATATTTGAGTCCCTGCACATGAAAATAGTAATCGATAAGGCAGAACAAGCTATAATCCATAGATCACGAACCGTTTTAAAAATGCATTGTGGCAGGGGAACCTTCGACCCTTCGTGCTATCCAATGTGGTGTTTCTAAAGTTTGTAACCTGTACCACGCAAACCTATCATCGTCCATCTGACTATCTGACGATTTCTGCTAAAAAAGACCTTCGTAAACCGGATGTCCCAAGGCCCAAGCAATCAGTTGGCCTCCGGGTACGCTACTCTCCGCTCGGATGAGACGAGAGGATAGGAAAGGGCCGCCGCAACCGCAGAGAAGCTACGGGAGGGTGGAAGGATCTGCTCCTCCTGGCTCCCTGTTTTGGTGCGCACCCCGATTCCATGGCGTGCACCGAAAGAAAGCCGCAACTCCTCCTTGGACAACGAAACCGGAGAAGGGATCAGCATGCGGCGCCAGCGCACGCACGCACGCGATCCCCGGCCGCCGGCCCGCCGGCCCGTGCGCGCCACGCCCTCCGCTCCGCGCGCAGCCACGCGCCCACGCCCCCCGCCCTCCCCTCCACGTCACCGCGTCGCGAAACCAACCCAGCCACCCCCGCCCACAAATATTCCCCCGCCCTTTTTCCTCCCCTCGTCTAGTCACCTCCCACCCCAGGGGGGCACCACCACCCGAAAACGTCGCGGAATCCAGTTCCGTTCCGGCGCCTCTGCCTCTTCATTGCATACGCGACGCCGCCGGGGCGATCGGTGTCCTTCTCTAGCGTCGCGGGCGCGGCTCGCCCTTCAGTCCTGAGAGCATGTGCCATCCGGGGCTGCCGCCGGGCTGCGCGGCGAGGCGGCGGGAGCGGCAAGCGGGAGTGTCGCCGTCGCCGTCGCCCTCCGCGCCGACGCGGGTGCGCCAGGCCCAGCCGCACCACTACTGCGTGTGCTCGCCCACGGCGCACCGGGGGTCGTTCCGGTGCAGGTGGCACCGCGTAGGCTACGAGTGGGGGCACCGGCGGCCGTTCGCGCGGGAGGGCACCGGCGCCACTGTGCGTGCCGGAGCCGAGCAGGCGATGCACGAGAGGATGGCGGCTGCGTGACGGTCCGTCGGGCAGCCGGGTTACAAGCTGTGTATGTGGTAGTTGATCTCTCTTGGCTCCTCATGGCGCCTTCTTGTGTAGTTCTGTACTGTGATGATGTAACTGTTAAGTGTACAAATTGCATAGTTGTCCGAACCCAGAAGAAAGACAAACCAACATGTGCATGTGACTCGGTACAGCTCTTAGATTTCTCCAGAAAGTGACGTGTGGACTGTGGTCGTGCATTATTGGTTAAGCCGTGACTGAAGAATAGTATCAACTGTGCAATCGAATCTTCATGGAGCTAATTAAAATCTAGTTCATGCGTATGCACAGCCTATAACTATAAGAAAGAGAGTAGCAGCCTGGTATAGCTTTTCAGTCCATTGTGATCCTACCCGGACCTCCCTTGAGTGAGCTGTACAGCGGCCTCGATCGTTTGAAGCCGAATATATCTGTAATCCTGTACGTTTTCGGTGGATCGGCTTCGGCGGCCGCCTTCTTGAACTCTGCAGAATGGTTTCCACTGAAGACTTGCACGCTTAGTGTCCTCCTTTGGGGCGCATCCAAATTTATGTACTGATCGAAAAACGCAATGAATTCCTCTTTCTTCAGCTCTCTTAGGAGGGCGACCTGGCAAATTTTATTCGAGGTCAGTACATCTTGTTGACGATTAATATTCAACCTTCTTATTTTCTGTTCTCTCTGAATATTAACAGTGATAGAATTTTGAGAAAACTTCTCTATTCGTACAGCATTTCTGTTTAACTACAACCTGTTTGCTTTAAACTTGAATACTTGATGCAATGTTGTTTTACAATGATAAAGCATTTTAAGCAAAAGGCCTTACCTCAGACTCGACCCTATCGAACTTGAGAGTCCCTGCGCCAATCTCTCTCCAGTAGAAATGAGATTCCTCCCGCAAGTTTTTGAACTTCTCTAGTTTAGAATCAATGAGTGATTTCACATTTCTCTGAACCAAGAAACTCCATGTCAATAATACCAAGTAATACCCTCTGGTTATGGACATACGAATAGTCCAATAATATATAGGGTATGAATTATAAATTCAGTTATGATGTCATATTCTGAATTCCATTTTAAAAGCCCAATTCTTCATCCTTCCAATCCACTCTCCAGTGGTGCTTGTGACTCAACAGCGAATACTTTAAAGAGCATTTTAAGGAATACTTAAGAAAATGAACAGCACTTTGACATCCAACATCACATAAATGTAGGTCGTTTTGGCTTTTCTAATTTATAGACTTTGCTACGTATCTAGATATACACTATGTCTAAAACATCCTAAAAATTATGTATTTAGAAAAGTCAAAACGACCTACAATTTGGAGCGGAGAGAGTACATTATATAGAAGTACAAAACGGAGCCACTAACCTTGAAATCCTTGTCAGACAGTTCATGGATTTTGCTTTCAAACATCTTGAAGAATTCGTCAATTCTAGCATCAAGGTACGAAGGATCCTATGTGTCCAACATAATATCAGCAGGAGCAAGTGGAATTTTAGTCATGTGATTTTTCGAATAAAGAAAAAGTAATAAAAAACTCGACCAAGGAGAGGGGGGGGGGGGGGTTCTAAGAAGGCGCCGTGGTTTGAACCCGGGTCGGGACAGGAGTCTCGACCAGTCCTAGAGTTCAACGCTCGTATCAGCTAACCACGAGAAGGTTGTCATATTTTTTTAAATAACGTCGTGCCAATTACTCTATATCAGTAGAAGCAAAGACGAAATTTTTGACAAGCCAGTTACCCTAGTTCTGAACCAGTACCTTAACTGTGGACTGAATAACCACCTGGAGTGCCCAGACTCCATAGTCGGATCTGCAGAATGATAACATTCATATTAAGCTAGGTTTTAAATGGTCAAATTCAAATGCTAGTTAAAAGCTTATGGTAATCCTGAAAAGAGAAAAGAACAAGCAATTGTAATACAAACCCCCTGGGATATACCTTAGAGAAAGACTTGTTATATACCCAAGTTGCTCAACTGTCCGTAGCTGGTTGAAGGCAGGCTGGCTAGCAATTAAAGAGAACAGCTGAAGTTTGATATTCAAACTGGCATCATCTTGATGTACCTGAATATATTCAACATGTTAGTATCCTGGCATGGTTTCTGTTAATTGAAATGTTCCCCTAAGCAAGGTACATTGGATAGATCCATGAGACAAATCTTATTATATTAAGCTAGGAACGTATTTAGTCTTATCCTGATTTTTTGTCAGTTGATTCTTTAGATGAACTGCTACCTTATAAACAAATTCTTGTTGTGTTTGAGCATTCAATATTATTTTGCACCCTAGCATCTTTAAAACTGAAGGATGGAAAAAATATCTGAATCGAATAAGTTTGACCGAGTAAAATTGGCCAGTGCCCAACTGAGTGGCAACTGGCAAACTGCCAACAATCCTCGACACAGTGTTGCAGCTATCATTATACTGACAACAAACACTAGATAACAAGGAGCAGATTACCAAATTAGTAATTGGTTTGGTACATTAGTTTTGCACTGAAGGTTTTAAGGAACAACCAAATTTGTACTGCACCTGTTGCACCAAATCACACAAAGATTTTTCCATACCTGAATATATTGGATAACTGATGAATTCTCATTTTTCTGATTTAAGCCCTCAATTTGGTAGTAGCATTTCAATTCATTTTCAAGCATGATAACCCTTTTAGTCAGATATTGTGATGGAGACATGGATTTGAACATAGTGTTAGGGGTACTGAATATAGTGTCCTCAATCTCCTGCGCAATGGATTTAGCCTCACTTGGTTCAATGTTCCCTACAAGGAGAATTTTAGTAAGTACAATTAGAGATATTTTCCATTCATGACACACGAAAATTAAATTACACCATTATTAGTACATAAATCTGCCAAACCTTGAATATAACATTCCAAAAATGCCTTTGATAGCAAGTTTGGTAAGAACTTCGCGAGAGAATCTGATTCAAGCTTCGCAAGAGCTTCAAGTTTCTCAGCTACAGGCCATTTTTTATCTTCTAATATTAAAGATACATAGGATGAAGCTTGACAATGTGGTTGACTGAAATTGAAATTTTGGTAGTCCTTGACTGTAGTTTCCTGAGATTGGAAGATCTTGATCAGTAATATCATGAAAAAAAAATCATCACAAGAAAGACTACTATGCTCAGTAGTTTGCAAATGCCTGATGTGGACATTGCCACCCTAGATTTGAAATACCACAGGACAAGTATGATGTTTGATGAAATATGTTGCAACCTGCAACATATTTGGTTCTGACAATCCACACTATTAGTGCCATTAATGAAATGTGCATATTGCCCTACTTTTTCTTAATCACAATGTGATGAGTCAGTCATATGCATAAATGCATAAAAAAAACTGCACCATTACAAGCAGTTACACCAGGGAGTTGAGAAAATTAGTGTTGGGAATTGACATAAGGACTAAGATTAACATCATAGGGTATAGACAGTTATAAATTATTTGTGAATATTTGACTTGTCAAGTGTGCCTAGAATCTAGATTTCTGCATTCACAGAAACTAAATTTTAGTAAAGACCTTATTTTGTTCAGCTAGATGTTGTCGAAAGTTTTCCTACACTTTCATGACAAGCTGGTGAGCCAAAAAACAAAAAAAAAATCAAGAGCTGACAAAATAAACCACAGTTACTCCTGTGGAGCACCAGATCTCTAATCATCTATAGTTGTAATTTTACAAAAAAAACAGAGATTAACGAAACTGAAACTCCTCAAACGAACTGAGCAAAAAACTTTATTACAAGGGTAGATTACGAATTTAAATGTTCCTGGCAAAATTATGAAAGGAAAGCAAGCACCAGAATATCAAGATTCACAGCTTACCTTCAGGGCAGAAAATATGTTTGGCTTAACTTCAAAGTTAGCAATTTGCTTCAGTATGGCATTTAGGAGAACCCTCATCTTATCATTGTAACCGCCTAAGGAGACCTTTAAACATACACAGATAAATGTTTAAGTTTTAATTTAAAAAACTAGCATAATACCAGCAATGTGACAATGCATCAGAGTTCCAACAAACAGCATAATAATTATACAATGTGCCCCTTAACAGTTACAGTTAGGAGCACTCATTGAAGAGAAAAGCAATTATAGTAACTATAATTACCTGGAATCCAGCCGAAGTAAGATATATTGAATAGTATAAACCAGCAATTTGAGCATCATAAGCTGCAAAATGAACAGAGATTTGTCAGTATACATTTTTGTTGCCGTATATGTGAGTGGCCCATATGGCCTGTGTGTTAGGCCCATCTAGAGGCTCATGTACAGCTTCTATATTACTCACCCTTCTAGGGTTTGGAGGAATACACTACACTATTCTCTCCTACATGGTATCAGCTAGCCTTCTCCCTCTCTTTCTCTAGCTGCCGCCGCTGCCATGGCTGGCCGCCGGCCGCCGGCGCCTCCTCCCCTCTCCTTCTTCCCTCCCCTCACCTCTTTCCTTCCTCCTGCTGGCGCGGAGGGCTCTGCCCCTGGCGCCCCTGCCCCTGGATCCGCTTCCTGGGGGGGCGCCTGCGCCGCACTGGCCGCCGTCCCTGGCGGCGCAGGCGCTGGGGACGCGGGCGCCGCCGCCACACAGGCTGGCCCCGCGGGATCCGCCGCTGGGGGGCCATGGCCGCCGCCCGATCCAACCCCTGGGCGGAGGGCGCCGCCGCCGACGCCCTTGCCGCCGTCCCTGGCGGCGTAACCGCTGCCGCCCAGGGCGCGGGCGTGGCCCCTGCTCCTGGCGCCGCCCCTGCTCCGCTCCTGCAGCTGCCGCCGGTGCCCGCGGCCGACGCCGCCGACGCCGCTGCCGCCGCCCACCGTGCCGCTGTCGCTGCGGGCAAGCAGACCCTTCCCGCCGACGCCTCCATTCCTGAAACCCTTCCCGCGCCGACCGCGCCCGCACCCGCGTGGCCTGGGCTCTGGATGCCCCCCGCGGATGCGCCGTACGCCGCCGCCGCCGCCCTCCGTGGGCAGCATGCCGACGCTGCTCTCGCCGCGGCCCTCCTCGCCGCCAAGTCCGAGGCTTCGGCGGCTCAGGAGCGGGTCCGCGTGGCTACCCTCGCTTGGGAGCGCGAGCGCGCTGCGGCCGATGCTCTCGCTCTCCGGGTCGCCGAGGCGGAGCACTACTTCCGTGTCTCCTCCGGCCAGCAGCCCGTCGTCCCCTTCACCGAGCACGGCGCCTCTTCTTCCCACCAGGCCCCGCCCTCTGGACCTGGACCCCGGCTCGACCCGACCGCCCCCATGGTCGCCCAGCTCCACCTCCAGGCCACCAGCGTCCAGAACATCAGGGCCCTGGTCACCGTCCTCCTCGACCCCACGTCCTCCTACTACGGACGCTGGCGGGACCAGGGCCTCCTCACCCTCCACGACCACGTCTCGACACGCTGATCGAGGCGCGGGACGTGGTGTGGCTGCGCCTCGACAGCATCGCCATGTCCTGGATCTTTGGGACCATCTCCCTAGATCTTCAGGACATGGTCAGGACTCACGGCAGTACCGCGCGACAGGCCTGGCTGGCGCTCGAGGGGCAGTTCCTCGGCAACGCCGAGTTCCGCGCTCTCCAGCTCGACGCCACCTTCTGCACCTTCGAGCAGTGGAACCTCTCCGTTGGTGAGTTCTGCAGGAGGATGAAGGGCATGGCTGATGCTCTTCACGACCTCGGGTGGTGCCCGATCGGGTCTTGGTTCTCAATGTCCTGCGGGGTCTGAGCAGCACCTATGACCACCTGCGGACATGGATCACCCTCCAGAGGCCCTTCCCCTCCTTCCTGCAGGTCCGGGACGACCTCGTTCTCGAGGAGATCACCAGGGGTCTCGCGACCGGATCGTCCTCGTCCACCTCCACCGCACTCGTGGCTGTTGCACCGGCTTCCTTCGCCTCACCTGCCACCTCCCTCCTTGGTGCTCCTCCCACCGGGCAGCCCGGCAGTGGGGGGGAGGGGGGCGTGGACGTCGTCGGCGGGGAGGACGGAGTGGTGGTGGTACTGGTGGCCCTGCTTCTGGAGGTTCTGGTACTGGTGCTGGTGGGGGTCGTCGGGGGGGGGGGGGGGCGCCGTCTCCGGCTCCCGCTCCTGCCCCTGCCCCTGGAGGTACGCCCTGGCCATCCTTCAGCAACCCATGGTCAGGGCACATCTCGATGTGGCTGTTTCAGGGTCCCGGGGGGGGCTCGTCCTCAGCTCCAGTCGGCGGCCATGTTCACCGGTGCTGCTACCCTGTTCGCGCCGTCCTGAACTCCACCTGCTCAGCCCAGCCAGCCACCGACCTGGTCTGGTGGGTGGCACCAAGCCGCGCTGGCGCAGTCCTTCAGCACCATGGGGCTGACACCGCCGGTCAGCACCGAGTGGATCGCCGACTCGGGTGCCTCCTTCCACACCACCTGATGCCGGTATTCTCTCTTCTGTCCGACCCCCACATCCCTCTTGCCCTTCTTCCATCATGGTTGGCGATGAGTCTTGTCTTCATGTCACTGTCGTGGGTTCTGCTCCTAGTTTTTTTCGTCTTCCCAATGTTCTTGTTGCTCCTCAGATGATTCATAATCTTCTTTCCATTCGCCAGTTTACAGCTGACAATTCTTGTTCCATCGAATTTGACTCCTCTGGTCTTATTGTGAAGGATTCGGCTTTCCGGCGTCCGCTCCTCCGATGTGACAGCTCGGGGCCCTTTACACTCTTTGTCTTCCTGCTTCCGCTGCTCTGCCTTCGACTTCTTCGTCTGCTACTTTTGCCGCGACGCCGTCTTCCACCACCTGGCACCACCGGCTTGATTACCCCGGCCGCGACGTTTTGGCTCAGCTCAGTCGTAGTACCGATGTTCCTTGTACTAGGGCTCCTGCTGAGCACCTCTGTCATGCGTGCCAGTTAGGTCGTCATGTTAGACTTTCTTTTTTCTTCTTCGCATGCGACGCATGCCTTTAATCTTGTTCACTGTGACCTGTGGACCTCTTCTGTACTCAGCATTTCTGGTTATAAATACTATCTGGTGGTGGTTGATGATTTCTCTCATTACTCTTGGACTTTTCCTTTGCGCGCCAAGTCTGAGACCTTCCCCACCCTCCTCCACTTCTTTACCTAGGTGTCCACTCAGTTCGGCCTCACCATTAAGGCTGTCCAGTGTGACAACGGGCGCGAGTTCAATAACTCCACCTCCCGTACCTTCCTCCTCTCTCGGGGTGTTCAGCTGCGTATGTCTTATCTGTATACCTCTCCCCAGAACAACAAGGCTGAGCGAATGATTCGCACGACGAACAACGTCATGCGCACCCTTCTGATCTAGCCCTCTCTACCTCCCCGCTTCTGGGCTGAGAGCCCCCACACCGCCACCTACTTGTTTAACCGCCTTCCGTCCACTGCTTCTCCTGCTTCCACTCCACACCACTCTTTTCGGTACCCCTCCTCGCTACGACCACATTCGTGTCTTCGGGTGTGCATGTTATCCTAACATCTCCGCCACTGCTCCTCACAAGCTGGCGCCCCGCTCGACTCGTGTGTTTCTTGGTTACTCCCCTGACCACAAGGGGTACCGCTGCTTTGACCTCACCTCTTGCCGGGTCCTCATCTCCCGACACGTTGTGTTTGACGAGTCGGATTTCCCCTACTCCACCTCCTCTACACCTTCCTCTGACCCCGAGTTGGAGTCCTTGTTCTCGCCTGACCCGGTGGTTCAGCCACCTTTGTCTGTCTGTCCTTTCTCTGCAGATTTTCCTGGTACACCGTCACCGCTTCCGGTGATCCCTGCTGCGCCACGCGCGGCCCCGGTGCCTGCTGTCGCGCCACGCGCGGCCCCAGGACCTCCTGTCGTGCCACGCGCGGCTCCGGTGTCTCCTGCTGCGCCACGCGCGGCCCCGGTGTCTCCTGCTGCGCCACGCGTGGCCCAGGTGCCTCCTACGGCGCCTGCGCGCTACGCCCAGCCTGTGCAGGTGTACCGGCGTCGTTCGGCGCCAGCACCGGCACCGGACCCGACTCTGGCACCGGAGTCTTCACCGCCACGTACACAGGAGCCGTCGCCGCAGCCACCTCCGCCGACTCGCTCTCGAGTCGAGCCGGTTTACCGCCCGCCAGTCATCCATCGGGACCCTCGTCATATTCATCCCATGGTGACTCGGCGGATGGCTTCTCAGCCCGCGACTCTCTCTGCCACCGAGGGAGAGCTGCGGATCTCTCCGGTACCATCCTCTTTCCGCGACGCCCTGGCGGATCCTCACTGGCGTCGCGCGATGGCAGAGGAGTACGCAGCTCTTCTTGACAACCAGACGTGGGACCTCGTGCCGCGTCCGTCTGGTTGCAATGTGATCACTGGCAAGTGGATCTGGATGCATAAGCGTCGGGCTGATGGCACACTGGAGCGCTACAAGGCTCGCTGGGTTCTCTGGGGTTTCACCCAGCGGTCTGGTGTGGACTATGATGAGACCTTCAGTCCAGTGGTGAAACCTGCTACTGTGCGCACGGTCCTCTCGCTCGCTCTCTCTCGCTCTTGGTCTGTGCACTAGCTGGATGTGAAGAATGTATTTCTCCATGGCACTTTGTCAGAGACAGTCTATTGCTCTCAGCCAGCGGGATTTGTGGACTCCAGTCGTCCGGACATGGTCTGCCGGCTCAACAAGTCTCTCTATGGTCTGAAGCAGGCTCCTCGGGCATGGTATTCTCGGTTCGCCACGTTCTTGCTGACATTGGGGTTCACCGAGGCCAAATCTGACACTTCTCTGTTCATCTACCGCCGTGGAGATGAGACTGCCTACCTGCTGCTCTATGTTGATGACATTGTGCTCACAGCCTCCAGTCAGTAGTTGCTTCAGCGCGTCATCTCCTCTCTGCAGCAGGAGTTTGCTATGAAGGATCTTGGTCAGCTCCACCACTTCTTGGGTGTTACTGTTGAGCCTCGCCCTTCTGGTCGTCTTCTCCTTCACCAGCGGCAGTATGCACTTGATATCCTGGAGCGGGCTGGGATGACTGATTGCAAGCCCTGCTCCACTCCTGTCGACACTCAGGCGAAGCTGTCTGCTGATATGGGTGATCCCGTGGCTGATCCTACTACCTACCGGAGTCTTGCTGGAGCCTTGCAGTACCTCACTTTCACCAGGCCGGACCTCACATATGCTGTTCAGCAGATCTGCCTTCATATGCATGATCCCCAAGAGTCACATCTTGCTGTGCTGAAGCATCTCCTCCGCTACGTCCGCGGCACTGTCGACTTCGGCCTAGTTCTTCACCGCTCTCCCTCTGCTGAGCTGGTTGTCTACACCGACGCTGATTGGGTTGGCTATCCGGACACTCGCCGCTCCACTTCCGGCTATGCCGTCTTCCTGGGCGGCAACCTGGTCTCCTGGTCGTCCAAGCGGCAGCCGGTTGTCTCCCGCTCCAGTGCCGAGACGGAGTATCGTGCTGTCGCTAACGGCGTGGCGGAGGCGTCCTGGCTCCGACAGCTGTTGGCGGAGCTCCATAGCCCGCTCGCCAAGAGCACGCTCGTCTACTGCGACAACGTCAGCGCCGTGTATCTCTCCACCAACCCCGTTCAGCATCAGCGGATGAAGCATGTGGAGATCGACTTGCACTTCGTTCGTGACAGGGTCGCTATCGGCGATGTTCGGGTCCTCCATGTTCCGACCACCTCCCAGTTTGCTGACATCTTCACCAAGGGTCTTCCCTCCTCGACCTTCTCGGAGTTTCGCTCCAGCCTCAACGTAGCAGGTGGCTAGTTGTGGCTAGGGGGTGTTGTCCCTGTGTGTACTTTCTTTGTTGTCCAGTCTTGAACTTCGTTGTGCCGGTAGTTCAGACTGCGGGGGGGTGTTGGTGTATATGTGAGTGGCCCATATGGCCTGTGTGTTAGGCTCATCTAGAGGCCCATGTACAGCTTCTATATTACCCACCCTTTTAAGGTTTGGAGGAATACACTACACTATTCTCTCCTACAATTTTAACCTAAAGTTGGCAGGAGTACAACCTAAATTGACTGTTATGGTGAAAAAAGATCACCCTATTAACAAGTTTGGGCTTACCATAAGCGTTCAAATAATCCACTAACAAATCAACAAAGAGATCAGTAGAAACATATGCTTCGGGGGAGTGGCTTGATAGTGGGCAGTGGAAATCAATTATAATGTGAACCTTTGGCGTGGAGAACAGCAAATCAGGCTTATACCACAACCGTGAAAGTGGTGTCTTCCTTAATACTTTTGGAAAAGTAACCTGATAAAACAATTTTATTTTTGTTAGAGTTGTTTATTATGTAAGGTCTCAACAATTCATACTATTATGGTATGCTGATGCCAACATTGAAGTACTCCAAAATTGACCTTTTCAGTCACTTCTTTAAGAGCAAAATCCTTTGGAACGAACATGTTAGGCTCTGGGAGGTGGAGTTTCTCCATGGGAGCTTTTTGAATCCATTGCTGTCAAGTAGTGAAAATCAACAAAAATATGTTAGAACATTAATAAGCCAAGTGGAATAAGATAACTGGGGTACAATAAAGAAAATGGACGAACCTGTATCACAGAAGGAGTAACATTTTCAACAGAATATGATGTATTATACCAGGGCTCAGCAGAGGTAGTAGATCCTTCAAATTTTTTGGACTCCCAGAATATTCTAAATAGAGACAAAGAAGTATTGAATCAAAGAAGTAAAAAAAAATGTATATAGTACCATAGGGCATAGACAAAGCATGTGTGAAATAAGTTCAGGATATGAATGAAGATAAGTTCAAGATATGAATGTATAATCAAATAAGCTATTGGCTAACCTTTTAATCACTACCTATAAAAGAAGCTAGGGCCACTAAGATAACTTAGCAACCTTATAAGTTCGTTGAAGTACAAATTATACCCAAGGAGTCTCGCATTATAAGCTAGCAAGGTCAATCACTCCGCTGCAGATACTAAGGTTGTAATGCATCGCAGTTCATGATTTTCTAAAGTCAAAGACTATCCAGGCTGTCACCCCCACAACACCTCCGATACGCATGTGGGTGCTCATGCATTGGACAAAAGCATTTCAGCACAACGAGGAGTCAAAAGAACATCTATATTTCAGAAAAGTCAATAGGTTTTCAAGATTGCGCCCAGTGATAGGAAGGGAGATTTTACAAGATGAATGCTAGAGTTACTAAACCGTGAGATTGAAGAAGATACACTAGTCCCCAAGGTCCATTACAGATTTTCTGCTCTTTTCTTTTGATCTGCACACTCATCAGTAAATGAAATGGCAAAAGGGAAGGTCATTTTCATTTTATACTTTGTTTACATATTGTTCCTCTTTTATACCTTAGATTAGAACCATTTCATGTACTTTTATGTGTTTACAAGGATTGCAATATAGACTGTAGGCAAAAACAAAGATGCCATGTGAACTGCATAGTGTACCTTACCCTTTCAGGTGACAACTGATCGAGTATCATCATTATTCTTTGTGGTACATACTTCGATGGCAATGCTGATCCAACCAGCCACTCTTCTGGCGGGAACAACTGCAAGCAAGTTTACAAGCATTTGAAATTGATCACAAAGATAATAATGAACTGCAGACAAAAGTTGTGGTTCAACAGCTTTCCTGAACGATGATGAAATTATATGTAACATATTTTTTAGTGCTTAGTGCTGAAATTGAAAGAATGTGGAAAGAGAATACATTACTATAAAGATAAACTATCGCAAATAATTGCAATGTAATGGGTGTAGATAATATACCCGCATACTTGAGACAGTACCCGTCACATAGCTGATTGGATCAATTTTGTCTTGATAATGGAACTCCGTTTCATTTATTGCCACAAGCTAGCCAATAACAGGTATTAGAATTTATGTTTTGTGTAATGAATGTAAATCAATTCATTTGTTCCACAAAATGCTAAAAACATGTATAAGAATTGATATTATGAGTTAATATTGGCAACAAACAACCTCTAAATATCATGTGAAGAAAACATGAGTCCAAGAATGCAGAGCCCATATCCAAATACCCATGCTACATCATTACTCATTAGCAGATTATAAGTCTATCATCTGTTATCTAGCTTTCTATCCCTCAGCGAAGCACTTGGATACAAAATCAAAACTCTTCAAATAATAATTTACATAAAATGTAAACCATGAACCTTTCAGTTACCTCATTAAATATCCACTCATGGACTCCATCTTCTTTTAATAGAAAAAGATATTTGAAGATCAACCCAACAATATCTTCCATGTGTTCTAAAATAAAGCATATGGGTAAGATCCTTAAAAATGTAAATGCTGGTTCAAATTAAAATAATGCTGGTTCAAGTAAACAAGGATGAATGGAAACTGACCATGACCAGCATCAGTGAGCCTCATGCTTATTGAGAAAAAAGAATATTCAGTGCTGTTAGTGCTCTCTCCAGCCATCAGGTTCATGGCCCATCCTACAGTAGCAAAATTTGGACATCTCAGAGGTTGCAAAAGTTGATATATAAGAAAGTAAAGGATGATAGACTATATGTAAATGATAAGGCAGCAAAAGTATAAGCACAGCAATCAAATGTAGAAGTAAACTTGCCTAGTTCCTTTATTATATGGAAGATGGACCCCTCGCCTTCATGCCCAATAAGGTGACTCAGATAGTGGCAAGGACCTTCTTTGTAGAAATGGATGCTAGGTGTAATTGGCCATATTATTCTTAGATAGTCGCCTTCTTCTATTGGCAGTGCTTTGACAAGAAGCTGTATAAGCATGAGACATCACTTCTCATTTGCATCAGTGGACTATTTTTTTTGTGACAAATAATACTGACGAGCATTCTGTCTTCTACCTGCAAATGTTCCTCTGAAAGAGGATGACTCGGACACTTGAAGCTTATCCGGTCAGTGTTTTTTATGTCACTAAACAAACAATCAACCAAGCCCTGAATGCAATCGAGGCTCTCTGCAAAATCATTTTATCAATTTCAAATAGGTATATTCCAATGGAGTAATTTGCATTACTTACCCTTTCCATAAACAACAAGGTGCATAAGATTTGCTGAATAATTCTCATAAAACTTCAGAAGTTCATGCCTGATGTCCAAGCCCCTCTCTTTTGGTTTAGTTTCCAGTGTTTCCCAACTTCCTGATATATTAAATAGCAAATTAGAAGAAACAGAATAGATTTTTGATAAAAAAAATCACATGACAGAATTACTTAATATAGAATTTTCACAAGAAAGTTTCTTACTAAGAGTACGCAAGAATTGACAGGGACAATAATTTAGATTTTACATGTAGTTATTTCAATTTGCATTAACAAACATAGTGTCCTTTTGAAGTGCATCATAAAATTGATTTATGAAGGTGGTAGATACTCCCTGTATAAAGATAAAATGGAAGTTGTACATAAGAAACCTGAAAACATGTTGACGCTTCTCTGCACGGGGTATTATCAGAATCCAGTACAAACTAACAAGTAACAACCATAATGAGCTGATAAAATAAGCACCCACTGCAGCTGTCTGAACATATATCATTCTTACCGGTACTGAATTTATGGTAAGGGTGATCCTTTGAAGCCAGATGCTTTTGAAGCTGGGAGGTGAAAAGGAGAAAGAAAGTGAGGCCACAGCGCAGCATGTCTATGGGATCAAAAGTTAAATTGAAGAGAGCAAATTTGAGGACTGGAGGAATTTTTGGTTAGATATGTGTTAGCTGTGTATACCTACATAGTTGGAGGGATTCTATGCATATGTACACTCGTAAATTTTCCCCTTTGGGCTAAGGAATAGATCTGGGTTGCTCGTTCCTAACCACTTTGAGGATAAGCAAGACTTAAAACATGTACACTGCTATGTTTATAATTGGGAACACACTTCGTAAATACTAAAAATTGAGAAACTAGCGGATACTCGGAGTTTTAGGATAAGCAAAACTTGTTCAATGCCATATATGGCTGGTTCTTGTTGTAACATATTTGTAATCATCTTAAATATTCACAGTGTTATTTTAATATATGGAAGCACAGCATGTAAAAAAAAATCATGTACTCAAAATGCCTCTATGCTTTACTGACTGCCGTTTCCGTTGGAGATATGGCATAGGGTGCCAAAAGATTATCTGACTAACAAAGCTGAACTTGCAGGTACCTGGTACATTCTCCAGCCATCAGACAATAAGTTTTTCTTGTGCTCTGTAAGGTCAATAAAATAGTAAAATTAGCCGGAGTGTGCGCATTACGGAAAATAATTATTTTGTAAAGTACAAAGTTACCATAGCTGTTAATTCAGGCTAGTATAATAATAATAATAATCAGGCATCCAAGCTAATTAATTTGAGGATTCCATTTGGAAGACCATATAAGCGTATCCCTTTGTAGTATGCAACAGTCCAATATAAATAGCATCCATGCATAAAACAACTGCTTACCAGACTCAACAGCTTTTATCTCTCTAAGAACAGCATCCTGTGACATCAGCGGCCTAATAAAGAACTGAGCAAATCTGTGTATCAGAGATCACCTCATTATTATTCAACAAACAAATCCAGAACATAAACCACCACCTTATCCAATGGATATGATGAGTTAACTGAACAGAAAGTACTGTTGAAGAAACTTATACCTTTCTAAAGCTTCTTCAAAATTGTCCACATTGACGTCAAAATAGAAATTCGTTGTCTCTGAGCTTGTATATGCATTGTAAGAGCCACCATGCTGATAATTTTCATATCGCGCCAAATTGTTAAAATATAATCCAAGCTTGTTGAAGGTTTCCATGTTTTTTTGGGAAACAATAATAGGACCAGGCATGAAGCATGATACATGTTCACTTAAGGGAATCATAATAATAGGATTTCCAGGCTTGTAAAGCATGGACCTCTTAGCCTCTCAACAGCTTATAACAGGAAGTTGTTGCAGCTTCCTTTGCAGCATTTGCGCTGCGCTGTAAGAGCACCACGACACCACAGAATATCATATGTACTCTGGTTGCAGAACTAGGTGTGTTTGGTTCGAGGACATGACAGGTTACAACTGAATAGGTTGATCCATTTTTGCTGCACTCTGCAACCACAATAGGGAAGACGATATCCCTATGACAGTAGATACTACCGTACAAGCATAAGTGCAGATGAGTCATAAAATCCCACCTATCTCAGCTTGCCTGACTAAAAATACTTTCTGACGTTCTTTTTCTATCTCTGTGTGGTGTCAATCATGCTCTACGAGTCACTAATACTTGCATAAAAGAATTTTTATGAAGTGAAAACAGGTTGAATTTTTGCAACTTGAAGTTGATCAATAAAATGTACCTCTGTGATATATTTCGTATACTCATGTTCTCCTGGGTATTTCTCGCTGGCATAAAATAGCATGTGCTCTGTGAGCAAAGACAATGAGACAGATCAATAGGAGAAAGGAACTGAGAAATAGTTAAATGAAAGCAAACTTTGATTTAATGCAACTGATCCACCGGCCATCATCCTTATCAAACATTTCGCCTTTATAATTAACAGATTGTGCAGGAAGCCTACCCCATTGCTTGGGGAAAAAGGCTATGTTGTTGTATGTTGTTGTTGCAGGAAGCCAGGAACGCCGCCTATCAATTTGACTTTACGTGGTCTTAACAATGTGGTAATGTTGCTTTCGCATGCATATGGAGAGTAGGTGCTCATGTACAGCCCTGCACGAGTAGTGCAGTGTTCGCATAAATTTGTATGTTCCCACATGCGTGTGCCAGTGCTACTTTACCACACTTTTCACGGCAGACAAAGTCGACACGTATTGGTAATGCAGTCTGCACATAGACCAAGTGTGGATCATACAAAATACTAGCATTGCGTAAGCTGCCAAGGCTCGCACCAGACCGCAACGTGTGGGAGCATTTAGGTTTGCCTGTACAAGTACAACCCACTCCAGTCATACAATTCAATATTGTCACAATGTCACCGACTCTCATTATTTTAACTACAAGCTGACACAGCAAACCATTTTTAAACCTAAGAGAAAAGCAAGTACTCAGAGAACGATGACTACAGAATGCAAAGAGCCGTTACCCTGAACCGAAATGCTCATGAGGACAGGTTCAAAAAAAAATGCTCATGAGGAAGATCAAACATTAAGGCGTGCATTTGCAGATGGGGCCGTACGATCAATCATGGACACTTTCAAACGATCACCCTGACGAGAGAATCAGTTCCCTTGTTCTGATTCTGCATCAAAACCGTCCACTGTTCAGCTCAAAAAAAAAGTCCACTGTTCAATCTGACGGTCAGAATATGCCAAGCTGGCTCTCAACCACCACCACCTATCAAATGACTTGGCTGCAAATCTACGACGTCATCATTTGACCCAGGATAGCACGCAGAAGAAGAGCGGTTCTAGCAGCCAAGTAAGCGTCTCCTTGATTCGACAGAGACAATTCGAGGCCCCAGCCGGATCCCAAAAGGGGATCCATGCCAGCGCACAAGCGATTCCGCGAAAGCTCCGCAGCGGGGCCCGGTGCCGTAGCGAAGAATGCCCTCATCTAATCATTGTCTACTAGCCCAGATCCTCACGCCACGAATCGACTGGAATCCGAATGGTGATTCGATCAGCACGCGCACGCAACGAACTAGAGCGCTGGCAACCAGCGAACGGGATGAGGCGGGGAGGATACGAACTCACCGAGGAAGTGCGCGAGGCCCTCGAGCCCCTCCGGGTCGCTGAACGAGCCCACCTCGACCTCCATACACGCCGCCGCCTGCGCGCAGCGAGAGACACGGAGGAGGGGTTAACAACTGAACGCCAAAGTCACGCGAAGACGATGAGTGATCAGCCAGCGAGCGAGCGGGCGGACCTTGTCGGTGTCGGGGTCGCTGATGAGCAGGATCTCGAGCGCGTTGGGGAGCACCACCCGGCGGTACTGCCGCTTGTCGCTGCGCGCGCGGATGAATTCCACATCCCTGCTTCCCGCCGCCGCCGCCGCCGCCATCACCGCTCCACCCGCTCTCCCAGTCCCTCCTGCGACCTCTCCTCGCCCAATGGTGGATTGGATTGGCTGGCCGATTGGGGGGCAAGGCTTAAGCGAAGCTAATTGGGACTCGAGACCTTGGGAGACTCGATTAAATCGATCTCCGTGCCAATTTATATAGGCAGGGGACAAACTGCCCAGGCGGGTAGGGGGCGTGTCGTCCCCAGTGGCTCGCGGCGCAGGTTTGAGATTTCAGAAGCGGACTCTGCTTTGACGCTCTCGTCAAGGCGTGCCCTGCTCCGCTCTACGATTAACCAATACTAGGGTCGTGTTTGGTAAAACATCTAATCAAGATTTCACAAAAAAACAAACTTCCGCATGAGTACTAAATGTAGTCTATTTGCAAAATATTTTCAGAGACGGATGTAACTTTTCGAGACAAATCTAATGACGGTAATTAATTGATGGTTTGGTACAGTGATGCTACAGTAATCATCCTCTAACCACGCAGCAAAAGACCTCATTATGTTCGTCTCGCGATTTACACGGGATTATGGAGATGGTTTTGTAATTAGACTTCATTTACTACTTTAAATTAGTGGTCAAAATGCAAAAAGTTTTCGCGAAATTTTTTTCCACCTCAACCAAACACTGCCTAGGAACCGTTCGCTGCGGCTGCGAGTCCTGACGTGCCTGCGACGGCCTTTTCATTCGGCGGCGAAGACCGGTGCCAGTCGCCTCCCCCCGTGCGGGCCGCTAACCTGCTTGTCCAGACTGCCGACCAAGTCTCGGGCTCGGGTCTCCTTTCAGCTTTCACAAGTAACTAGGCAGGTTGACGCGCGATGCGCGTCTATTTGAAAGATATTAACTTGAAAAGAATGATGAAACATAAATTTATATTTTGTTGTACTCAATCCAATATTAAATTTAGATATTTTATGCTATCATAATGATCATCTAAGCACAATATAATTTTTTTTAGAAATTCGTTGACTTTTAGGTGTGAGTAAAAATAGCTGACAGAGTAACGTATAAAATTAGTGATGGAAGAATAATTGATCCTATTTTTTGAATTTATGTACGTGAAACAAACTATAAAAAGTATTAGAGCTATCGTAGATGAACGTGGTGTACAAAATTATTATTTTCATATATATAGTAAAAGTTTAATTTATTTTATATTTTCTATATGAAATCATCATCGATGTTTTTTTTTCAAATGGTAGAGGCACCTAATAATACCGTGAGTCCATTAAGTGGGGCACACTAAATGTGCATGGGTCGCAAATGGTGTGGGCCCCCACTTTGTAGTATACAAACAGTAGGGCTACTACATGTGAACGCAGTATACAAAATCATATTATTTTTTATATAAAAAATAATTAAATATATTTTATACGCAGGCCCCACTTGAATAGTATGCGGGCCCCACTTAAGCAGTACATATGGGCCCAATGAACAGTACCCGGCCCACGTGGGCCCCACTTAAACAGTCAGGTTGGCGCGCTACGCGCGCCTGTACCCAAAACGTGGACCTAAAATATTAATAGAAAGATATTATCTGTTACTATGTTCGAAGCAACATCGTATCGATGTATTGAGTTAGATATAAAAATTACAGTAAAGCGGCATAGTAGTTTTGTGTCTGAGAGCGCGCAAATCTCAAGCATTGTAGTATAGAGGTATAGGTAATTTTTCCTTAGGATTTTTTTGTGTCAGTAGGTATAGTTTAATTACTTTAGAAGGAAAAAAAAGTAAGATTAGAAATGAATGAACAGTTTAATTATATTTTGTGGGTTTACGGAGGGAAATCGAAGCCCAAGAAGTAGTACAACTACCACGTGTGAATGTAGTATACAAAGTTTAGTTATTATTTTTTGTATGTAGGAAGTAGTTAAATATATTTTGTATTATCAAATAATAGAAGGAAAATATTTTTTAAGATAAAAAGACTAATTTAATAGAATCGTGGGCCCCACGTGGGTCCCGCCTAAATAGTACGCGGATCCCACGCGGATCCCGCCTGAATAGTATGTGGGTCCCATGTGAATAGTTGTGGGACTCGCGTGAACAGTGCACAAGCCCCACGTGGAGCCCGCAAACAGTAGCAAGGCCCCTGAGAGCGCGCCGATTCTTGGCACTTTAGTATAGGTACTCAACTAGACACGTCAGCATGCCACTCTTAGCCCGGGCTGTGTTTAGTTACAAAATTTTTCTCTCCAAATTTCACTATTCACCTATCGGATCAAAATTTTTTGCCTCATGCATGGAGTACTAAATGTAGATAAATAAAAAACTAATTGTATAATTTTGATGTACATTGCGAGACGAATCTTTTGAGCTAGTTAGTCTATGGTAGGACAATATTTATCACAAACAAACGAAAAAATACTACAGTGTACTACAAAATCCGATATGACCCTTTTTACCACTTTTTGCGAATCTAAACACAGCCCGACCAACGTGCCCTCCACGAAGTCACTGTGCATCAGCCGTCCGGGTCCGTGCCAGCATCAGCATCACCATGTACGGCTGACGCGCCGTGACCCGTGGGCACGCATGCTTCTTCTTTTTCCTCTTCTTCGAGGAAATCGCGAGTGCTTTGGAAAGTCGCCGCCTCATGTGAATTTGTTGGGTATCGGTGTCGGACGAGCGTTGCCTGAAGGCCGCACGGCATTAGGTAGCCATCGCTCTCGTGCAGCACCGTCGCTTTAAAGCCTTTGTTCCTTCCACGCGACGACGGACTCTCTCGATAACAACTGACAAGCCTACACGATACTCTGCTTGTTGGAGTCGCGCTACAAATGCTAGTTAATCAGGGTGCGCGGTGTCTTTAGTTCTTTACTAGAAAGATGGCGCGGCGTTGCCGCGCCTAATGACCCCCAAATAAAGTTTGGAGAGTTATCTTGGCTTTGGAGTGGTTGATATGCTACTTGCTACGGCCAAAATTATATGTATTTATACAAGATATCAGTCACTAATATGGAAGTTTACACTCTTGATAATGGATTTATGCCTCTGAAAGCAGCATGGATATATACTTTCCGATTAACAATTGATTTGGAATATTTTGAATAACAGCATGGATATAAAATTCCCAATTAACAAATGTTTGGAATATTTTGAATAACAAACTGCTCATTACATATATAGGGACAGGGATTTAAATTGCACTCATGCCAAATGAGACCGTCATTAATGTCATCGAGCAGCTTATAATTTTTGTTCCCTGCATTACACAAAGAAACTATGAAGTGTTAGGATTTTGCAAATCATAGGAAGGATATTCAACTGAAGGTGAAAACTGAAAATTGTATTTTTGCCTCTGAAACAAATGGTTGCAGCTAAGCATCCATCGATTTGGAATATTTTGAATAACAGCATGGATATAAAATTCCCAATTAACAAATATTTGGATATATTTGAGAAGGTTTTTGCATTCCTAAATATTGATTGTATATATTCATATACAGCACCTACTATTTTGGAAATCTTTTTTTAGTCTGTAAAGCGACCGCTCTCACTCTTTCCATTTTTTTAGGATTTTGTTTGAACCCATATAGTATTTTTTACCCCTCTTTTGCTTACTAACAGATAGTTATCATCTCGTAAGTATTGTATTTATGAGCTATACCCATTTAAATCAGACCAAACATAACCTCCTACAATTTGGCTATCTACTGATGCAACAGTTGAGTCTGTCAGAGCAAAGTATAATGCATAGCATCCTAGGCAAACAGTAGTCTTAGTAGAAAGAAAAAAAACTTGAGCAAAAAGTACCTTAATTATCTTTGCAGTGTTCTCTTGTGGTTTCCAAAGAAGGGTATTTGCCAAACTTAAGGCATCCGCTTTGAATTGCTGCAGTTGAAATTATTGAACATTAAAAGAGTCCTATCAGATGCATGCTGTGATGAGAGCAAGTCCACAAATATTTAGGGCATATCCTATTTTACATTGAATAACTCTAGGAAGAGTTAAGAGAGTATGTAGTTCAAAGAGTTGGAAATGGAAAAAATAACAGATTTAGTACTATCTTCATCTTGATACTCATGACTCACCTACCTGTACTTGAGATTCATGTCATATTGGCATTGTTGGACAAATTATATATCATCATGATTAAATATGTACTGTCTTCATGTTAATGACAGCTTGAAGAAAATAACATTAAGGTAAAACCTCAGGTTAGTTTGTAGCTATTGGCAAACTTGTTTTTGAGCCGTGCTAGATAAGTTTATGTAACAAGGCAGGTCAAAAGAATTCAGTTCAATTAAATTCACAAAAGTTGACGCCGAAAGTCGCCTGATAGTCATCAGTTTGTCCCTGTTCTCCATTTGCAGTAGCTGCTGCCATCAGGTAATCGACGCAGGTAAGATATGGCATTAAAATCTGTAGTTTCTCTCTTGCATTGAGCAATGCACCCATAAATCAGTTGTTTTTAAATATAAATCTTTGTGACTACTTGCTCATACCTGGTGATAATCCAAAACACATGGAATTTGAACATCAACATGGTGATTTGTTTTTCCCTTTTGGATTAATGAAGTGATTATCTTTCAATGGATCACAACATTTATTGTGAATACCAAGATGATAACCAGAATTCCAAGAAGATATCTCAAGTTCTGAACTATGGCTCATTGCTATTTTTTTTATTTCACAACAAAATATCTAAATTTCTCCTAAAGTATGTTGAAGTAAACATTGTATAGAACTGCAGGTGTATGTGTACTTCTGAGATAATTTATATCATGTGTGTTCATTGCATTAGTTGTTGATTCTTACTACAAAACCAAGACGAGTTGTCAATCACATATAAAAGAAGGAATTTATGTAGATTACAGGATTGAAACCTAGTCAGTATGTTTTATGCATAAGTGAAATAAACAAGCATATGAAGCATTTAGTCAAACAGATTGCGTGCATGGACGTATGGGTACAACAACCTTGATCAAGCACCCATTTAGTCCCATTAAACTAGCTTGGGTGATTCTATTCAAGAGTACATGTTTAGAGGTGGCAGCGGTATATTGTGGTCCAAACCCGAGATTAGGAACCAAATCACAAGTTGGGAAATCAGAGAAATAGAGCTCTGAATTGTAAAGCTGGAACCCCCAGCCGTAAACATTCTGCTTTCAATATAAGCAGGGCCAAAGTTTTGGCCTTTGGTCTAAAATCAGAGAGATAGCAAGAGGACTGAGGATACCTGGGTTGAACGATGGTAGCACGGCTGTAGAGGAGAGGTAGGCAGCGGCAAGCAGCAAGCAGCAAGCAGCAGCACTTGTAGTGTCCGGGAAGGTGGGGCAGAGGTGGCCGAGGTCGATGGCATGTAGGGAATCTAAGGTGTGCTTGGACAGCGAGTGCTGATGCAGTTGGGGGGAGTTATGTAGGCGCTCGTCTTGGTCGAGGTCAGGAACAACGTTAACCTTCACTGCGACAACAACGGCGACGGGGAGGGCACACGAGGACCGCGCGGTTTTGCGAAGTCAGAGGAGTGGGAGGTGAGCAGCAATGGCGGAACGCCGGCGGCCGCATGGCGCTTGCACCGAGAAGAGCTCGGGCGGGGTTGGGGAGCGCAGCACCGAAGGCTGTAGCTAGCAGACTATGACGGCGATGTGAAGATGGAGGGTTGGCCTGGGTAGAAGGACGGCAAGGATCCCGCAGCGGCGGACGAGCACCGAAGACTCCGCGGCGGCTGCGGCCAGTCCAGACCTCCAGGGGCCATGAGGAGGACCCCTGCAGCGGCGGCCGGCTTGGTGAGGAGGCGACCGATCCGGGGGCGGTGAGCTGGATGGTGGATGGGGAACGAGAGGGAGAGCGTGAGGGGGCACCTGGGCCACCGAGCGCGCGCCGAGAGGGAGGGGGGCGACCGGCCCCTGGCGGTGCGGTGGCCGCCGCATCAAGTCGTCTGGCGTGGATCTGAGGAGGAGAGGAAGAGAGGGATGGGGAAGTGGACTGCGGGTTTATTTTGAGAAAAGTTGAGGGCTTTTTCGTAAAATTTTCTGAGAGAGGAGGTCGGACTGCGGATTGATTTTGATAAAGTTCGAGAGATTTTTTGCAAAACGACTGGGAATCGCACGATCTGAACCTTCCGCGTGCGCGATCGGACGGCCAGGATTTCACGATGATGTGGCTCATCCTGCGCTCGTTTTTGGCCCCATAGCAGGGTGAGCTTTCGTCTTTTAAAAAGAACATTCCGCGCGCTTTGCGCGCACTATCAAAACCAAAAACCGTGTATATTTATTCTGTAGAGTACGCAAAAGAATAAAAAAATAAATAAATAAATCTTTGTAAAAAGAAACTCAGTAAAACCACATTGTTTCTTATTAAGATTTTTTATAGGATTATGTAGATCACTAAATCCTGCAAGATTGGGAAAAGATCCATTTAAGTATTGAAAATTCACAAATAAATCCACCATTCAATTCAAAGCTAGTTTTGGACAGCACACACAGACATGCAAAAAAAAAGAAACATATACCACAGCAAATTTTAAACTGAATCAAGGTATTCCAATTTGTACATATGAAAGGACATTCACAATTCATTCGAGGAAAGCACATTCGCAGTTACAACTAAAAACTATAATATATTTTCTTGACACAAACCATCCTGATGGGATACAAAGCACAGAGGTTACTTAAACTCGTTGCTGGTCGGTAAAGAGGATGAAGGTGTTGAAGTACTCCATATAACCTTGATCAGGTGGAGGTTCTGGTTATTCTTCACGCTTCTATCATCCTTCTTTGAGCTTTTTATTTTTACATGCCATGTATTGAAGAGTCATAAAGTAAAATAGGTTAGTTCATACAAGAAGCAGGATTGTAATTAAGATCATGGAGGCCTAAGCTGAGCTGAACCAAAGAAGCCCCCACATCGTACGTTCATTCTAAATAAATGTGACCATGGCAACATCTATCTGAATCAGTGAAGTAAATAACTTTGGTCTTGAGAAAGTTTAATTGAAGTTAACCTGACACCTCTCCAATTTCATTCAACACACAAGCATGCACAACATAGATCTAAATGACTCAAACACAACTTCAAAAGACCAGACATCGAAATGCATGTGGTGCTGGCATGTACCACTAAATTGGATCGCATATTGCATAAGATTCTAAATTATATACCAGTATTCGTGTTTCCACAAGAGCAGACATAGAATCCAAAGTTACTGCAATCTCATATGCTGGAACACAGGTATCAGGATGACTACATTGAGAAGCACATTTCATGTTTACAAACTAAACTTACCTTTGTATTTGAAATTAGTGTGCATTATATTTGTTTACACATCTTTAATTCCTCCACAAGTATGACAAATCAGGGTAGTATAGAACTCTAGAAATGTGAAAAGAAAATATTCATGTTTCTAACGACCAAACTATTCAGAACACTATATCTACTTATCAAAATGTAACTGGCTCCTGCCAGGCTTGTGACATTCAGTTTCAGATGTCTTGAGTTCACTTTACCAATGCAAAGTGATACAACCAAGCAGCTGAGTAGTTATTACCTCAAAATTTATATATGAACAGTCAAATGATTTGAGGGAAAAACAAAATCGTGAAATAGGATTAACAGGAAAACACACAAGCAAAATTTTTAAGTAAATTCAACATTTGTCTGAAAGGACAATGTGAATTCATAGAACAGGTGATGACATGCCCATTTCATCAACACGTGGCATGCATACTCATAGGGAGCTACATACAGAACTACAGGAGGACAAACATGAAGTTGTAGCCAACCGAATATATGATGATTATCTCAATGCCAACCTGCAAAGGCCAGTCTGCAAATGTTATTTCACCTGCAAACCCCAACTATAAAATATGATGATTAACTCATCACATGTTTCTGTACTCCATGCATATAAGAAAGCCACAGAAATTTAGATGTTTGGACACACAAGTGGATAAACGGCATCCTCTTTCAAAAAACAAATGTAAGAAACAGCTTACATCATCCTTAGTAGTGCCTACCACACTATTATCACTCTGTGGTGCCACTGGTTCAGGGAAGTTCATAGCTTATTTTAGTTGGCATGGTGCTTGAAGCGTGGTTATCCTCTAAAGCTGCAAATTGCATCAGATTACCTCTTAAGATGTCAAATGCAGCAAACACGGGATTACACTGAATTGCATCTATATGTTAACAAAGACTTACAATGTGAGACCAGATCAAATGCAATAATCTTTAACCATGGCCAATCTTTTTTCTATGACAGGAATTTACAATGAGAGACCAGATCAAATGCAATAATCTTTAACCATGACTAATATTTTTTTCTATGACAGGAATTTACAATGAAAGACAAGATCAAATGCAATGATCTTTAGCCATGGCCAAATTTTTTTCCTATTGACAGGAATCCCAAATAGTAATTTCTGGTTAAAAATTATATAGGCTGAAATTTTCTTATAAATAGATAGACCTTGTGATATATATGAATCAAAATGACATGGTTATTAATTTACACAAATTGGACGGCTATTTATGAGTTCAGTTCTGTAATACCCTGTCATTATCAGATACAAATACTGCACAAAGATAAATAGATCAACATTAGGAAGTCAATTGCAGGAACCTGCCCAATATTCTGAGATCTAAATCGTAAACCAGGAAAATCCATACGAATTTAATGGCTACATGATTCTTATCTTTTCACATCAGATATAAAGCTAAAGATTATTATGTTAGTCCATTCCTAAGATCAGTGGGAGTTATCTTAACATCACAGTTGCTTTCTCATGCTCAAAAGGTGGTTGATTGTTATCCTTGCTCCTGTCACCGAGCTGCAAAAATTATGGCTAGGCACTTTCACAACCCTGAAACTTAAATAAGAAACATTTTCGGACTGGCTTCTGAAGCATGTTATGTAAGAAAGCTAATTTGTCTACATGTACTATTCAATATTATTAGACACAAGACATCACCATCTGAACTATGAAATCGAGAAGCATTCCACAAAGCAAATGTGGGCACACACATATCAGATAAACAGCTAGAATCAAACATCAAATATAAAGGGGGGAAATAGAATTCAATAATCCATTAATCTACATCCCTATTATTGCATTCATCTCTATTCATTATGAACAACCGCCTAAATTGAAACCAAAGGAAGAGAATGAGCACGAAGGTTATGACCTCACCAAGACATCCGTGATGAGGTGGAGGAGGACGCGGGGTCGCTGAAGTCTGAAGAGGAAGATGAGGCGGCAGATGTGCGGATGCTGCAGTTGCCGGATCGGAGGCGCATGATCCAAGCGAGGGTTGGGAGGGGCGGCCTCCAATGTTGCTGCCTGCTATCTCTTGACCGCTCTGTAAACCTTAGCAAAGACAAGAGTACTTCACACCCACAAAAAGCAGCAAGTGTTTCACCTTTCTTCCTTGACGGCCACTCCCAGATCTCAGATCACCAAAGCCATGACTGGTTCGCACCTCTACAAGCAAGAATAAGGAAATAAAAGTACAACAAAGGGCCGGAGCTCACGGATCTGAACGGTGTGGTTTGGGAAGGGGAAATAGCCAGAGGAAGAAAGAGAGCACAAATGCTGCTACGATTTGGGACTAGAGCGAGAGGGGGAGGAGCCAAAGCAAGCGGCGCGGCCGCCACTGCCGCCGTCGCCCGCAGCCACGGGAGCTGCAACTGCTGCACCAAGGGTCGCCGTGGCCGCGCCGTGCTAGACGAGGAGGAGGCCACCAGCTTCAGAAGTGGCGCCACGCAGCGCGGGGAGCCGGAGGTGGCAGCCGCAGCCATTAGAGTCGTTGCCATGGGTGCGAGGCGGGGAGATTTGGGGGTGGAAGTGGAGCGGCACGTCGCCGCACAACAGAGAGAGGAGGGAGCGCTCACGCGTACTGCAGTCTGCAGGGGAGCGACGACGTGTGCTCTGATTGAACGGGTGGTTGGACGGGATGGAGCACTCCACCACTCCGCTCCGGTGAGGGGCTGCAGGCGAATCTGAGGATGATGACCGATTGCCTATGGCTAGGAGGTCCATGACCCTATCCAGCGTCATCTTCATTTCTTTTTTTTATTTGCTCACGCACAGGCTCCAGCATCATCCTGGTCACTGGCTGTAGGGCCACGCTCATTGGAGGCCCACGTTCAGCAAGGATAGAAAGCAGGAAGCTGGCACGGAGGAAATTGCGGACAAGCCACGCTCGCACGGCGGCCGCCTTTCTGAAGGCCCAGCACATGGCAACTCTTCTTTGAGCCATAGTAGCTTACAGTGGGTCCAACAGCATCTCAAGGTCCACCGGCCAGTAGCTCTTTCCAGCCTCTGCCGAGTACACGACATCTTTTCCCCTCTTTTACACTCTTGTGCTTGACCAGACGAGCTGCTGCTCTGCTCAGAGCACCCGCGGACGAGCAGCAGCGCATTCCGGTCGACGTGGTGCGCTGGGATCACTGTCGTACGCGTGAATCGCTCTCGTGCAAGAAGAAGGAACCTATCTTTAAGAAACCCGATTTGCTCCTCTCCCCTTGAGAGCACTCAGCTGGCTACTTCCACAACTTCCATCGTCCGATCTCTTATCCCAACTTTCGGCCCCGTGCCGACTACGTGACAAGCAGGGAGTGACAGGAACATGTTACATGTCGCTACTTGCGGTACAATTGTTTGGTTCTGCTGTAAAAGGTGTTCGGCTGCGACGACGAAGGTACTGTGGGAAGTAGTACAAAGCAAAGGTTACGGTACCAATTGCCGATCATTGGCTTTGCTGAGGTGTAATCGCACTGCTCCTGCGAAACGAGATACAGAACGCCTGCTTATTGAGATGACGAATGCCTGCTTATTGCCTATGGAGTTCTTGAGAAGTCCGATGGCGCGAGCCAGAACTTGGGCAAGCGCCCTTACTGACAGCGCGTCGTGCGAGATGCCCAAGAAAAACCGGCCGGTCATGAGCAGTTTTATTTGCCAAGGGGGGAAGAGCCGAAGTGCTACTGCTAGCTCTAGCTGGCACCAATGACAAAAATCCACATATGGAGTAAGCTTAATGGAAAATATCATCGTTTAATCCTCTAAAGTTTCTATTGCATTTCCAAAACAAATAGAAACAGGTTCCAGCGATACATCTCGGCAAAGCAATCGTGCTTCATAAACAATTCCTACTACTATTTATCCGTGTTGATGTCCGAAAAATAACATAACGATTCTCCTCCGGGAGAAGCCAGTACAGGCTCAATGACAAAAGGTCGCAGCCATCACCTGGCAAGTTAACCAAGCCCGTGTCTCTGTTCACTGTACAGATGAATAACTACTAGCAATCGAGTGTTGGAACTTGGTATCATCTGCAAGAGCTTAGCCAGGAGTCAAGGCTACAGAGGAGAATCTTCGCAGCTAGCAGCTGAATAAACACCACCAGTTGCACCACTAGTTAGTCTTAGAATCGGAGACAAGTTCCATCTCCATGTCCTGCTGTTTTTTGAGATAATCCTGTGCTGTTGACGTGATTATCTTAATGAAGAAGTTTAGAAGCACAAGCCACACTATAGAGTTCCAGACAAATGTAAAAGAGAAATTCCACTGTTTGTCCTGTACATGGTAAAATTATAGTGCATTAATGAACCAGTAAGAAAAATGGATGAGGGTATGAGGGTAAGTAAGGGTAGCTAAGAGAGGTCACTCAAGCTCAGAATATCATGGATTTGAACTGAAGACACCAACCTTCATTTGTGAGGACGATGAGACTGCTGGTGGTGGCGATAGATACTTGTCCTTTGCAGCATGGAGTTTGGCAATCACAGATGGCAGGGTGGCAGAAAACCCAGGAATGTGACCAAATATCCAGATTAATTCCTTCTCAACAAGATACAAGAGCTGATTGTTGCACAAGGACACAATAAAGAGAGTCTGTGGGAGCAGAAAAAATACATGTCAGCATAAAGAGTGCTGCAGCTCTTGGTGTAAACCTTTGTCACAAATCAGGTATGGACATTAAATTTCACAACTTAATTTAGCTGGGCTTTTCAGGAACAAGAAGATTAGAAGTACACCAGATTCTCCAAATATGGATACCAAATAAAGTTACCGTATCAAACCAAATCTAGTTCATCAAATTATATTCAATTACCGAATTCTAGATTTATTTCATTCAGGTTCAGCTTTTCTTATGAAATGATTCGGGAACCCCAAGGGGTGGAACAATGAATAGGGGGACGCTACTGACTGGGCGCTCATCCTGATATATTCAAAACCTAACATATCAGAATGGCCAAGCTTTCAAAGCAACTTATGTAAAACCTGATATATTTTGAGCTAAAATCATATCTGAAGGGCCAAGGTTTCAAGGCCTAAAATAAGCGTACAGAAGTCTAAATCTCCTTATTGGGCTTTTTTGAGATGGCAGTGGCAGGTATGATAAGGTGAGTCCAAGTGGACAAGAATGATCACATACAAGCATACATCCACACAATATCAAAGAGTAGTTGCATCTAACAAAGTTAATACACGATTATCTTAACACATTAAAAAGACCACTGGCCAGACAATAGTATCAACGGAAATCCCTACAAAAAACTGAATATACACAGGCCAATTATTGTATAAGATAAAAGTACAAGGAAGATGCCTCACCTGAATATGAGTCTTGATGATAGCCTTCCCAATCAAAGTTGCAAAAAAGAACTCCCAGAAGGGCACACCAAATTGCCCACACATAATACCAGCAAGGTCAAAGAGTGGGTTTGGAACCTAAGAAGGGCACAAAAAATAATCTTTTTTAATAATAAAAAAGAACAAAAAACCTTTAGAGGAAACTTATAGTAGCTTTTGTACAGGGAGTGTCATGTTCCATTGGCTTATTTTTTGCTGTCGTTTATATCAAATAGATAGACAGCTTAAAAATGTGGAGTTAAACCTTGCACATGGTTTAATGGTGCATGGACTATCTAATTGTGAAGGCACAAGGTCATATGACTCATAAAACACATACTTTTGTAAGACATCCATACTAAAGAAACTGGTAAGGAAAGCTGGCTGATAAGAGACTAACCGAAGCAAGTATCAAGATAGAGAAGAAGTTCAGATGTTGAGAGTGAGAAAGAAGCCAACGTTTGGTTCGATTAAGAGTGGATGCTACTCGGCCATCTTCTTTGGAAGAAGCAGCATCAAGCTCCTTGACTGCTTTTGACTCACTTCCTGATAGGCGAGCTGAAACATGGCACAACATCCATTTAGGTTAACCAAACTTAAATCAATAAAAAGAACAGGAACAAAAATGCCACAACTAGCCTTCCTACTCTTACCAGGAACTCACACGCAACATTCTAGAAATGGATTTTCATAAATTCATCACATAATTGGAGCTGCACAACACCTCAACATACTAACATAAATGTGCAGCTGCTGCTACAAAGTGTGGGCTTGCTTCTAGCCCCACAACCTGACGAAACTTCCTTTGATGTTTGCTGGGAAAAGGCGAGTGAGAGAGTTTCAGGTCAGGTCAGAAATGGGTTAAATTCTATCATCATTCTAGGTGTATGGTTAGTTTGGAACCATCGCAATCGTTGGGTTTGATGGCGCTCCACCTGACTTGAATGCAGTCTGCAATGTGATCAGAGAGGAGCTTCATCTATGGAACTTAGCCAGGGCTTGAGGAATTTCTTATCTCCTTGCCCTAGAGCCCTCACAAGAGCAGTTGGGTCCTTGGTCTAGTTTAGGTCTCGATGCTTCATAGAATAGTTATCTAATTCTGATAGTAATGGGGTTTGTACAGGTTTTGACCAAAACAAAAACCTGTGCTGTAACTTTGGGTTTCTTTACACCCTTTTCTTCTTAATATATTGATACGCTGCTCTCCTGCGTGTTCGAGAAAAACGTAAATGTCCAGCCATAGCATGTAAAAGAAATGGGCATGGCCTGTTTCCTCTGATTGCGTTATCTAATTCTGATAGTAATGCTTCTGTACAGCGATTTGTGAAATTGTGTAAAGAAATGACATGCAATTTTACCTGCACGTGATATGAAATAAGGGGGAAGCTCGCCAAGTGCAGTCCCAATGCCCCAAAGAACTGCTTCCAGCTGTATCTGAGGTAGCAAGTCGAAGACTGGGATCCTAACTGAATAAGCTGATGCTGGGTACACAGGTGGTCCAAATTCTGAACATTTCTTGTCAAGCCATGATGGCCCAGCTTTTAGCTGTATGGTGTCATATGGAGCCATTTTCAAATCAATTCGGCCACATTGAACAGCTTTAATAGTGAACAGAGCAATATGAGGGCCCAGATACAGCACAAATGTATGCAAACCAGAACCTGCATTTTAAAACTTATATCATCAGCTTCATAAATGTGTTTTCTTATCTGTTACAGCAATAGAACATTCCAAATTTACATGTTCTAGTTTCTAACTTTAAATGTCGGCAAGCACTAATTGCAGCATGTGTTGACAAGCAAAAGCAAGTTTAGCACCGGATGTATTTGAAGGCTTGATTCGTCATTTGCTTTTGCTTTCTTTTAGGTGTAATTGAACTCCACAATGATGAAATGTGCAAATAAAACTTGCCTAGTCCGATTGATGAAGCCACACCTAATGACACCCACCATAACACAAATTTTGCATAGTTAATGAACTCCTGCACATGCTGCATACGTGTCAACAAAACAACATTAGTGTTCAAACCAATATGCTATCAAAAACATATTAGATCAGAATATAAAATTCTTCAAAGTATCATCTTCCTTGAATATTTTGGCTTTGTAGTAAAAACTCTATTACAGTAAAATATTGTATCAAGTGTGATGGAATGGCTAGCAGTATACCACAGATTAAAACAGCATTACAAGGAAATGCAACACACCTTCTTGTGCAGGCCATCTGAAACAACAAGGAAGATTCCAGGAGCTACCACCAGAACAAGTAAGAGAACAAACAAGCCACTCTTACTCAGGATATATGTTGCTAATCTTTTCAAGTATTGTAACAAGGCCATCAGAAAAAAGTGTAATGTTCTGAGTGGCTGTTTTGTCAGTGTCAAGTTTTCCAACTCCATTTTGTGTTTCACTCGAAGTTCTGCAAAATAAACAAAAAAATGAGATAAAGAAAACAAAACATGCACCAGTCATCATTAAATAGGAACTAGTAAGTCTGGTTATCAAGAACAGGGAACTCATACTGCCACTGGCAAAAGCATACATCTGAACATAGGTCCTTAGTTGGTCCTCATTTGCAATGCACCACCAAAAACTAAGTGAAACTGCTGACTGGATCAGCTATTCCATGGTTTCAGGCATTTGAGTTATGCACACAGCACAGCACACACTTGTTATCTAACAAGTCCATTGTAGTATTTGTAGAGGCATGTTTGATTTGCCTCACGGTGTGAGGTGCACAACCAACTGAGCTATGTGATTGATGCAAACTGAACTAGGCATCACAAACGGCAAAAACTACTATGTGGTTATTTGCCTCTCGTAATTATATTCTCTCTACAGTAATAAATGAATAGAAGAACTGGCCAGCTAACCTTGAAACTGAAACGCCTGGCTCGTCCAAAAGTAACAGCACAAAAAGGGATGTGACGTGGTATATTACGCGCACTGGTGTGATGCATGTTTGAACCCAAGCAAATCTTAAATCGACACCGACGAAATACACAGGCGGTACAATGCATGCACCGACGAACCTGATATCCCGCACTCCCCGTACAAGATTATCCTCCCCGATCTCACTAAGCTACATCTCCACTCCGTACCTCTCTCCCTGCCCGCCATTATCAAACCGGTTTCCATAAAAACAAAGGCAAGCTAGCCCCGATCCAACATTTCATAGTGTCTTAACGCCACCACACGCATAAAAAAAAGGCACGGATCTCACCGGGGATGACGCTTCCTCCCACGTTGGACCAGCTCCGAGACGGCGGCGCCGCCGCTGACATCTTCCGGCGCCCCATCGCTCCCACTCCGCGGCGCGCGAAAAACCTAGATCCCGCGGTTCAACGGCACCATAACCACCATAGGGCGTCCCCCGCCCGGATCTGAATCGCAGCTCCGAGGGCTTAGCGAGCGGCCGCCGGGTGAGCCGGATCGTGCACAAGATCTTGGTGAGGTCGCCGCGGAGCCGCCGAGACGCTGGTTCCCTCCCGACTCCCGTCGCGCGGTTCGTTCATTCTCTTTTTCCCCCCATTTCGCTGTTGCTTGCTCCGGTTCCGCTTGGTCCTTTTGCATCCAGGTCCTCTAACGTACAGGATTTCGTCTTCGAGGGACGCCCAGCCGTGCATCGCCGTTGCTTCCGCATCCGACGAGAAAGAAGCGAACGACCACGGAAACCAGGCCTTGTTTGGTTAGGGATGAAAAAGTAAAAAATTTTTGCCCCTTTGACCATTAATTAAAGGTATAAAATAAAGTTTAATTACAAAATAACCTCCATAATTATGGTACTGTAGCATGTGTTATAGTTAATAAGATTTTTTACCGCATGATTCGAGGATGATTATGAGCAATTACTGTAGCATCACTGTAGACAATCACGGTGGAACTTGGCTTATTAGATTCGTCTCGAAAAGTTACACACATCCGTGAAAAGGTTTCGCAAATACTTCGTTTAGTACTCCATGCATGCATTCGTCTTTTTGTGAAAAAAATTTTATGGTGTGAACTAAACATGGCCCCAGAGAGCCAGGTCAGTCGTCAGCCCACGGGCCCACAAACTGCGAAATCCCAATCCCCCGTGGGCCGTGGCCGTCGGCCGCTCGCTGCCGAAAAATCTATATATCTTCCGAAAGATTTTCCCCTCTCACCTTCCAGTATTTGAGATTCGTGTAAAACAGTCACAGCCGTTGGATCCACCTAACCCTAACTTCCTCCCTCACATTCCTCTCCCCACCAACCCCCCTGGCCGCCAGCCGCCCACCCCGCCCGCCCCGCGCCCACGCCGCCTGCTCCCGCTCGCCTGCGTCGCTGCTGGCTGCTGCATGCCGCCACCACGCGCGCGTGACGCCAGCTGCGCTGTTGCCGCGTGCGCGCGTTGCCACTGCGCTGCCGCCCGCCCGCCCTCCCGCCCCGCGCCCACGCCGCTTGCACTTGCTCGCGCGCGCCGCTGCACGCCGCCGCGTGCGCGCCTCGCCATCGCGCCGCCGGGCGCCGGCGCCGGAGAAGACGAGGATTCAATATTTTTTCAATATTGATTCAACATTTTTGAAATACTGACTCAACATTTAAAAAATATTGGGTCAACATTTTCTAAATGTTGGTTCAATACTTTCTAATAAATGGGTCTTAGGCCCCGTTTAGTTGCGCTCCGTAAAATTTTTGAAAAGTCGTCTTTTTATGTTGGAAGTACTAAACATAAATTAATCACAAAATAAATTACAGAACTCGTCTGTAAATCGCGAGACGAATGTAATGAGACTAATTAATCCGTCATTTAGAGGTTGTTTACTGTAGTATTATTGTAGCAATTTAGCGTCTGATTATGGCCTAATTAGGTTCATTAGATTCGTCTCGCGATTTACAGGCAGCAGTCGCAATGCGTTTTTTATTTCGTCTAGATTTAAGTCTCCATACAGGTGCCGGAATTTTTTTTGGAATTTTGATTTTTGCAACTAAACGGGGCCTTAGTGGACTTTATAGATGAGTTATTTAACCATCTTCCATGAGATACATAGGAGCCGCCCTCGCTGTCACTCCTCGAATTCGCGAGGAAATTTTTTTTCTTCTCTCTCTCAACTTGAACTGACTCTGACTGTCTTTTTTCACTGGACAATGAAACTGTCCGCCTATACTCCTCAAACTCGTGAAACCATTCATATATCCTCCTGAGCGGTTTGAGATTGAGGTGGCAAGGATTTTTTTCCTTTTCTTTTATATTTATTTTGACTGGATCTTTAAAAAAAATATCGTAAATCAAAAAAAATTATAAAAACGGAAATTCATTTTTGCTGGTCTCCTCGTCAGCCTTGTGGAGGAGGTCAACGACATCAGATTGAGGACTTGAGCTTCAGAGATCAGAGTAGGAGCAAACATCGTGTGACAGATTGTTGGATCGAGACTCGAGACTGGGACTGTAAATTGATTAGAATGTGACTTGTTAATGTAAGCAAGAAACAATGAAATTTTGCAAGCAAACATCCTGGAGCATGGAAAAGGATCGATGCGAGTCCAAAACATTTAGAACATTCAGTACAGCTCTACCAGTTTCAGTGCAGCTGGTGCCCTGGCGGTGCGACCTCCGCGGCCACCGCGTGAGAAGAGGGCCCACCAGGCAGCGGCGCAGAGGGCCCCGGCCAACGGCGCGGGGGAGCCGCTCTGGCGGCGGCACGCGGGAGGAGCCCCGATGCCCTCGCGCAAGGGAGGGGGAGGAAGAAGGCTGCCAGTCTATCTATAACAGTATGGGCCATAAGGGTTGGTGGAGTAGAGTGAAGCCAAATAGAATGGGAAAAAATAATGGAGTGGAGCACTTTTTTTTTAGAGTGGAGTGCTCCCAAATAGCCTCTAAGTTGCAGTGGCTTTAGCCACTCCACTGGATGTCGGTCCCAATTTCAGTGCATCACCCGCAACTGGGCATGGTCCTCTGGCACTCATCCCCTCGACGCTGATATACGCTTCCACAATCACCGCCCACCTGTTGGCGACCGCTGCGGAGCAGAACAAGGGTCTGCGCGCTGAGGAGAGACGTGCTGCCCATGCTCGACCGCATGGTCCGCCGGTGCAGCCGGGCATGGACTCACTCGTCATTCGTGGGCCATTGGATGGCCGATCAAGATCAACGCAATGTCCCATCACGTCGGACATCCCTCTAAGATGTTGGTCCGCATTCCGCAATGTTCGCCGCTAGACATAAGGCCGGTCTTATGGGAGTTTTATGGAGAGTTTCATAATATTAAATACCATCAATTTTGCTGATATGGCAATGAGAGAGAATGATGGAGTTTCATGGGATGTGAGGAGAGTTTCATCACCATGAAACTCATCTGGCACGGTTATCTAATTCTCAGTCTAGGTATCTGTGTCTATGAAAGTCCCACTGAGACTGGCCTAAGAGATCAGAAAAATAGCATGACTTGTATTGGAGGCAAGTCTGATCTAATTGAATTGACGTCGTGACACTGAAAATTGTAGGTAAAAGGAACAAATCAGCAGGAAGAGTGTGCATATTTCTAGAGGAAACATCAACTCCCTTTTAATAGCATAAGTAATTCAGGTGTTGTCTTCACTGTGCATATTTCGAGCATATTGCAAATATAGAATCTGGATCTGAATAACCATGAAAACCCTTAAACCAGCATAGGTGCTCTTACTGTTGATGTTCTTTCTGATCTTAAATTCTCAATGCATTTCAACGCTCCACCGGAAATTCCCTTTGCCCCGTCCAGTGGTCCATCCATCACTGCAAGGATCATTGCACATTATGAGTTGTTACCGTGGTGTTTCTGAAAATATTTGTGGTCCAAGAAGAGTGAAAACATAGCTAAAGTTTTATATGTTACCTGGCAAACTCCTTGTTCTCTTCCACTCTGGTTTCATCCATGGAGCACTTTCGGTTTGCGTAGCATCCTGAAGAAGGCAAGACGAAATACGAGTCTGCCAAGAAGACGTGACATGCGACGATGCTTTGTTTAAAAAAAAAACATATTCGACGATGCTTAAACTTTTTCAGCGGAGGTTATGGCAGCTGGCAGCTGTTAGTACCTCTGGTGGTGATAGATGTATGTACAGGAGTGACAAATGAATTTGGAACTGATTTCAGTGTATGCTCATCAGGAGAATATGATAACAAAATCTGGCAGAATTCAGTGAATTCCAAAGGCGTGGGGGGCTATCCGTAACCATCAACATTTCAAGAGGGAAAAGTTATGCCACCAATATAAACACTGTGAAATAACCCCATATCATCTGAATTTTCTAGTAACACTATTAATACTCATGATGGATGCCTGTCGTTGTATCCATTGCTTATCCAAAGTGAAAAGGGTTTTATCATGGAAGAAAAATAGTGGAAATCAGTAAATGCCACGAAAAGATGATGAGTTATCCCTATTCAATTCATTTCCATAACTTGCCTAAGAGATACAAGGCTCCATCTCTCAGCTCCTTCTCCTAGTTGTGCATAGACCACTCGCTTCACGGAATCTAAGCAAATACTTACAGTGCCAAATTCATACACTGGCATGCCATTGTAGGACTTGCCAACTTTAGGCATAAACAACAAACCCTTCTCCATCGCGTATGCCTGGATACACTCCTTGAAGCTCATGTCTGTCATGGCTGGTCCTATCACCCCATGGCAAGAAGGGAACCGTGATTCGTTCGGTGCTGCATCGGGTGGTCGCTTCTCTGTATCTCTCAAGCAGCCCAGATTCTCTCTAGTCCCAGGCTGCACAACCTCCAGTCCTTCGGCGGCTTGGTTCATCATGTCCAGGCCTAGTGCCAAAAGCAACCGTATGCGCTCGTTGGCAAGCAACTCCGGTGGGAAACGGCCCTTCCAGTCATTGTACCAACTAACGATCTCGTTGAAATCGGGATTTGGTGAACACAGCCAATGGTATATGACCTGATGCCACTTGCTGAAGAAATCAACTTCCAGCACATGAACCATGTGCTGCACCGGGATAGTTGAGGCCCAAAGCATCACCCAATTGAACTGATCGAGCTTCTGGTCTGCTGGCTTGATCTGAAACTCCTGCAGTGCCATCTTCAGTTTGGGAACGATACAGCGCGCAATCAGGTCTTCCCAAATTCCAGAATCAAACACATTTCGCCATGGATGCAGCACCGTGCGAGAAGTCGTATGGTTAGTCTTCCTCCAGCAAATCCTTCCACGATGACATGACCTCCAACCCAACCGACGGGTCCCGGAGCGGCTGCCAGCCCTGGAAGAACCGGATGAGCAGCGGATGCGCGAATTGGCAGGCGATCCACGCGACGCAGCACATCTTGAACTCCTCCCCGAAGCGCGCCTTCAAGTCCCGAATCGCCATGAACAATCCTTCGAGAGTGAGAGCGCCGGCTGCATCGTCCAGCCGGACCTCCTCCAGCGCCCCTGCGATCGTCTCCATGACCTGCAGCTGCCGTTTCTGCGCCGCTTCCTGCTTCGACAGCTTCTCCTTCTCCCGCGCCAAGCTGGCCGCCTTCTCCCGCTCCCGCCGCAGCTGGCCGTGCAGTCTCTGAACGCAGATCCTCGCGTCGTCAACAAGCAGCCGCACGTTGTACTGCAGCTCCGGCATCGGCGCGTCGTCCGACTCCATCTCCTGCTCGTCGTTGAGCCCTCTCAGATCCTTCAGGACACGCTCCTGTGGCCCTCGCCTGTCGATCACCTTCTGAACAACAGCTGGCTGACCCCCCTGCTGCTCCTCCCCATCGCGTTCGCGCATTGCCAACAACGCGATTCTTGTCAGGACCGGAGTTTTCCTGACGCTGTCCTTCTTCAACCACCGATGCTGCCGCTCCTTCGTTGACGCCGGCTGACAAGTCGCGGGCGGCAGGTTCTCCTTGGACGGCGCGAGCATGGGTTTCTTGGATCCCTCGACGTAGCCGAGGCCGGCGTTCTTGAGTCGCACGGTGGCCTCCAGCGGCTCTGTTCTCCCCTGGCCGTACTTGCTGAGGCCCATGCCGGGACAGTACCCTCCCTTGCGCATCATATTGGCCACAGTGGCGTTGGACTGCATGCTCCCCGGAGCCGGCGGCGGATTCCCCGGCGCCTGGCGCCGGCGCGCCGCGGCGTCGCGCTCCCGTTCCTTCTCCTCCCACCTCGCGCGGGCGCCCTCCCTGATCTTCCCGAACATCGTGGGGAGCGGCTCAATGTCCTCCGCCTCTGCCCCTGCCTCGTCCTCCTTGGCCGCGGCGTTCACAGGGACGGGATCTGGTTCGTGGGAGGGCATGGCGTAGCCGGTGGAGACGAACCGGACGGGCTTGGAGAGGTCGGGCTCGGGCGCTTCCCTGCGGCGCTTGCGGCGGCGGGAACCATCGTCGTCGGAGTCGTAGTAGTATGAGTCGCCCTCAGCGGAGACCCCGTTGATGGCGTCGTGGCGGGCCCGGCCCGCGCGCTCGCCGCCGCAGTCCATGGCGCCGCCTGCCGCCGCTCGCTCCCCACTCTTTGCGATTGGGAGGAAGAGAATCGCGCGAGGATCGAACAGCTTCCTCTGTTGGTTCGCAAGAAGTATTCGCGATTCGGTAAGCAAATAGGACGCGGCGCGATTGGGGAAGGATGACGGATTTTTTGCAATGCTTTGCATGGACCAATTCAATCCGAACGTGTTTTGCCTTCAGGCTTGAGCCCGAGCGAGTCGGTTGCGTTCATCCGTGAGAGTCGGTTCGTTCCACGTTGTAGATTTTTTTTTTTTCTTTCCCACTGCAACTCTAGTCGGTTCAACCTGTTTGCTTCAGAAACTATTCTCTCACAAGGAAACTATTCAGCTCGCTCAGGCCTTGTCTGTTTGGCCTGGGTGCTTTGGGTGTTGATGTCTGTTGTTGGCAGCGAGTTCTCTTGGTCAGTTATGAATGAGCAGAACTGTCAAGTCCTGAACTGGAATGTTAGAGGACTTAACTGTCCGGTAAGGAGGAAAGTGGTCCGTGATCTGGTCAGGGACACCAAGTGTACGATCGTGGCTCTGCAGGAAACGAAGTTGGCTGTTTTCAGTGAAGCTCTTGTCACAGATACTCTGGGAGTTAAGTTTGCAGCACATTTCATTGCACTGCCGGCACAAGGCACTCGTGGTGGGGCTTTGATCGCAGTGGATGAAGACTACTTCACTCTGCATCATGCTGAATTCAGAAGTCACTCTGTTACAGCATTACTGAGATCTTGTCGAACTGCTGAGGAATGGTGGTTCACCGTTGTCTACGGCCCGCAGGGAGATCATGAGAAGTTGCTATTCTTGCAGGAGTTAAAAACATGGGTTGATGTGGTGGGTGATAACTGGTTGGTCATGGGAGATTTCAACTTAATCCTAAGTGCAGCCGATAAGAGCAATGCAAACCTCAATAGGAGACTAATGGGTGAATTCAAAAGTGTGGTCGATCACTTGCAACCGAAGGAAATCAGTCTTACAGGCCGAAAGTTCACATGGTCCAATGATGTCACACAGACACGCATTGACAGAGCGTTCTGCACGGTTGCGTGGGATCTCATGCTGCCATCATCGGGACTACTTGCTATATCCTCTCTGATGTCCGACCACTGTCCACTTCTGCTTATGGGGGGGGTAGCTGTCAGAAAGTTCAAGGGATTCCGTTTTGAGTCTTTCTGGCCGTCGTTACATGGGTACAATGAGGTTGTGTCAACTGCGTGGAACCGAAGTTTACAAGTCGTGAAGGAAAGCGGTTTCACATCAAGTTACAGAGGACGGCAAAGGTTCTGCGCAAATGGGCTAGGGCACAAATCGGCAACAACAAGCTTCTGTTGTGTGCAGCAAAGCAGCTCATTGGGGTGCTAGATGTTGTCCAGGACTACAGACCACTAAGTGCTGTAGAAAAACTTCGAGCTAGGCAACGTTCTAGACTTCTGAATGTTCGCGCAGCTGAAGCAAACACAAAGTTGTTCTATCTACAAGCAAACAACAGGAAAAGGAAGAATTATATACATCAGCTGGCCACGGATCATGGAGCTGTTTTCACTCATGATGACAAAGCAACACTTTTGCATGATCACTTCAGTGCAACTTTGGGTCAGCCAGCAGGGAGGGAATTCACTTTGGATTGGGATGCTCTAAATATTCAGAGACATGAGCTGAGCCATCTAGAAGAAGAGTTCTCGGAGGGTGAACTGAAAGCGGTCATATCTGATATCGCCTCTGAGAAAGCACCAGGGCCCGATGGCTTTATAGGGCTATTCTATAAGAGAAGTTGGGACGTAATCAAGAATGACTTAATGGAGGCTGTGAATTTCTTCTACACGCAGCATGATCAGCACTTCACGTTGTTAAATAATGCACACATCATCCTGCTGTCGAAGCGTGCTGATGCGAACTCAGTAACTGATTATAGGCCGATCAGTCTCTCCCACAGCACGGGCAAGGTTATCTCCAAATTGTTGGCAACAAGGCTGGCCGGGGAATTGAATGTGTTAGTGTCAAGGTCACAAAGTGCGTTCATTAAAAGGAGAAGCATACATGATAACTTCCTATACACTCAGACCATCATCAAGGAGCTACACAGATCAGGGTTACCAGCACTTTTCCTAAAGCTTGACATTGCAAAAGCTTTCGATTCGGTCAGATGGGACTTTCTTCTGGAAGTGCTGGACAGAATGGGTTTTGGAACACGTTGGAGATCTTGGGTCTCCATACTACTGGCTTCAGCTTCGTCTTCGGTCCTGTTAAATGGTGCAAGAGGCCGGTGGTTCAGACATAAAAATGGTTTGAGACAAGGAGACCCCCTATCACCGATGTTGTTCATACTTGCAATGGAGCCTCTACACTTAATGCTGGACAGAGCCACTAATGATGGTTCGCTCACGCCAATAAATAATAGAAGGGCTACTTTGAGGACCAGTTTATATGCCGATGATGCTGCAATCTTGCTCAACCCTGTCAGCCAGGAAGTCCATGCAGTGAAGGACATTCTATCAAGCTTTGGGGCAGCATCAGGTCTGCTTGTCAATATGCAGAAGAGTGCAGTCTACCCCATCCGATGTGAAGGATTGTCACTTGATCATATCATGGAAGCCTTTCAATGCCCAATCAAAACTTTTCCTTGCAAGTATTTGGGACTTCCACTTCACACTCGACAGCTCAGGCGCGTGGACATCCAGCCGCTCATTGACAAAGTGGGGGCGAGATTGTCGTCATGGAAAGGGAAGCTACTCAACAGGGCAGGGCGTCTCCGACTCATAAACACAGTACTCACCTCCTTGCCAACCTACCATCTAACAGTTTTCAGCCTCCAAAAGTGGGCAATCAAGAAGATTGATAAGTTGCGACGAGGTTTTTTATGGAAAGGTGAAGAATCAGCGAATGGTGGGCACTGTTTGGTCCAATGGACGAGATGCCAAAGACCCAAGAAATTTGGTGGCTTGGGAATTCTGGATTTAGATCTTTTCAGCGGGGCACTGCGTTTGCGCCGGCTGTGGTTCCAATGGACGGAGCCGGAGCGGCCATGGGTTGGGACAGATCCTCCGGTAAATGCAGTCGACCGCCAATTGTTTCGAGCGAGCACGGTGGTCACTTTAGGGGACGGTGCAACGGCTTCCTTCTGGCAGTCCGCCTGGCTTGATGGTTTGGCCCCCATGGACATCTACCCAAACTTGTTCAAGCTGGCTTGGAGGAAGAACCGTACAGTCAAGGAGGAGCTGGTGAATCATAATTGGACGCGGGGCCTTTGGCAGATGCAAAGTGTGCATGAGATGGCTTGTTTTGTAAACCTTTGGGACGCAGTGCAGGCGATTCAGTTGACTGATCAGCCTGACTCCATCCGTTGGAAATGGACAGCCCATGGCGACTACTCGGCCAAATCAGCTTACAATATTCAGTTTGCGGGGTCTCATGGACAGTTCATCAGCTCTCACATCTGGCAAGCGGAATCGGAAGGGAAACACAAGTTCTTCACTTGGCTGCTCGTGCAATCCAAGCTACTAACTGCGGACAACCTACTCAAACGTCAATGGCCTTGCGAACCGGTGTGTCAGCTTTGCAGTCAGGAGCCTGAAACGGCTGATCATCTTATTTTGAGCTGCTGCTTTGCGAAGGAGGTTTGGCACAAGATGTCACGGTGGACGTTGGGCTTTATCACAATGCCGTCTACATATGTTTTAGTAGCTGATTGGTGGCAAAACGAGTTAGCAGGTCTACCGAAAAAGCAAAGACGGGTCAAGGCAGCACTCCTCATGTACACTGCTTGGAATCTTTGGAAGGAGAGGAATCGACGCATCTTTGAACATGTAAACTCGGATGCAGTGCGAGTCATGCAAGAGATCAAGGCAGAGGTCGCGGTTAGACGGCTTGCTTGCGGCGGGCCTGAGCTCACTTTCACTCATGATTAGTATTTTACTTCGTTTACTAGCTTCGGTGTTTCTGTGGGTTGAGTTTCCTTCGTTTTATGTAATATCGGTCTTGTATTAAACCAGCATGCTTCTTCTCCTTAAATGAAATAGCAGTGCTCCTGCTTTAACCTTCAAAAAAAAACAAGGAATCATCCATCAAGTGTTTTTTCCCCTCTTGTTGACGCAGAAATATTTATGCAGTGAAAGAAGAAGCTAAAATAAAATTCGGTGGCACTGTGGTATGGCGGTTATCTTTTTCTTCTTCTTCTTCTCAAAAATGCAGAAGAACTGCGCTTCTTTGTATTATGATAGAAGAAAATGGTTCCAAATTACACTTTGCGTAACACGACTTTGTGCACGGGCCCATCTCTTGCTAGATTACAAAATAAAAATCCGGATCAAGGAACACAACATAAAAGCGACTCCTCGCTAACTAAACAACCTAGTCAGCTTCGTCGTAGAGCGATCAAACTAGCAAGAGCGGCTTTGCGCCTGCTCGATGTCTCCGCACCCGGAAACAACTCCTTCATGGCCCGTAGAGGATGGGGTGAGATGGCAATGTTGTCTACGCCCGACAAGAAGTTCGAGGAAGACTATCAATGGCTATGGCCCCAACCCAAGTACCAAGTACGACGGCTATCACTTGTGCTACGGTAGCTTTTTTTCGAGTTGTGCTACAGTGGCTGCTTCCAAGTTCAAACCAATGGAAGGTGCGGGGTCAAATTCTCCTTGTGCAGAGCTGCTGATAGCTCAGCTACTGATATGCTAGCAGAGAGCAAACGAATTTACACGTATTTTATTGGCCACACGGGTCACGTCGAAGGATCCTGAAAGGCCAAGTCCATCGGTAATCATGCTTAATCAAGAAACGCAACATGTTCAGCTAATCTACTGATTTTTACGATGCTGACTGCAGATCCTCCCTTCGCCTGCTAGCTAGCAGCTACCTTGATTGAAGAATTGATACACGAGCATAATCTCAAAAAAAAAATGATACACAAGCATGGCCGCAACGAGAGGAAATTAAATAATGGAGATCCCCATGTGAGTAACGAGCTCACCTGACGGAGGTGTCGAGTGTCGCCTCACCACTAGCCATGAAAACCTTTTTGTTTCTTCGAGTCGGTTGTTGCTTGCTCGCTTTGCTCACCTGTCCGGTCTCGGCGGCGGCGGCCGTCCGTTCTTCACGGCTTGGGCGCTTGGCTCTCGGCTTCTAGGTATGAGATGTATGTATAGGAGGCGGCCAAGGCTCGGCATGGGGTGGCTCCGGGCCGTGCTCTCCCCGCTGCGGAGGCTCTGGTGCCGCGCCAGAGCGGTGCAGCGCAAGAGGGAAAAAAATTCGGTGAGGATGGGCCGCACCAGCAGTCCCGTGAGGACCCCCTCCCGATGCTGCACGCGTGGCCAGCAAACTGATCCGACGCTCGTGGCAACTGCAGCTCTACCGCACGCTCGCTGCCCCTCTCTCTCTATCGAACGCTGGCTCGGCTTGCTTGCACAGGCGCAGCGCTGCTCTCTCGCGCCTTGCGGCTCGCACAGCTCGGCTCCCAGGCTTAGCTCGGTTCCTCTCCATCAGGAGCTCGGATTTGTCTCCATCAGGCTATCACGCCCAATTCGTTGGCTGCTCTCTGCAAAATGACTACCGAAAGGAGTAAAGAATTTATTAAGTAGGGCATCGGCAGAAAGAGGAAGCGAATGAATCAGTAATCAAACACCAATCGACGAGACGAGAGGCCAACATGCTGATGGAACGCAGCGGGCGAGGATCCTCCTAATCCGACATCCGCCAATCGGTGATCCTCCCCTACCCTCCCTCCCGGGTCAACTGCTCCTGCCGCTGCCAGGAGCTGGCAAAGAGGAAGAGGAAGGTGGGCGCCAGTAGGTAAGGCTTCTCCGGTCATGGTGCCTGGCGGCTGCCCTTGCTCGTGGCATCGTGGCGGCAGCGGCGGCGGCGTGTGGATTGAGATGTATGCTTGGCTCGCAACGAAGCCTATAACGAAGCCGAGCAAACAAGCGTCGCCTGGGAGCCGCGAGCTGCAAGGCCTGAGGGAGTAGTGCTGCGCCCGCGCAAACCGAGCCAGACGTCAGATAGAGCCGCAGTTGCCACGAGCGTCGGATCAGTTTACTGGCCACGTGTGCACCATCGGGAGAGAGGGTCCTCACGGGAGCGCTGGTGCGGCCCGTCCTCACCGAATTTTTTTCCCGCAAGAGTACGTCGGCGATGGCTGTGATATCCCACGGCTGCTCTCTGCTCGTCTGGTGTTTTCTAAACCCTGCTGGTGTCTGATGAATGGGGAACTCTTCTTTCTTCTTGTTGGTGTGGTGTGTGCAGAGAGAGGGATATACATCCTGTACGACGACGTCAAGTCGTGCCAATGCGAGGACGTGCACGTGCTCTGGTCGATTCTCGTGGAGTAATCCATTTTCAGAGGCGGTCGCCTTAAGGCGCCTGTCTCCATAAATTCATTTTCGGAGATGGTCACCGTCTCCATAAATCGATTTTATAAGGTAGTTATTTTTTTGCCTCGGTAAAATCAAACGATCGCATCTGTGAATTGTTGGATATTTTACAAGGTGGTTAGATTTTGTGACCACCTCGATTAATGTTTGTGCAGTGTCTCGTAAAATAATTTTTGTAGTAGTGATATGCAGACAACGTGAAGAAATATTTGTTTTTATTAGATTGGACGAGAAACTGCTCAAGATTTAAGTTTACAGTTTGATTAGTTAGGTCAACAACTAATTCATGTCATAATAATAATTTATATTTATTTATTAAGTAATGGTTGTCAAAGTTTCAAAGTCCCGTAACTGAATCTAACAGATTCTGAAGAAAAATAAAGAAAGAAATTGAAAAAAAATCAAATGGGAAAAGAAATCGGTAAAAGTGACCAATAATGACTCAACTCTTCTTCCATAACTACAGGGTCTCAACGTGAGAAAAAACAGGATTGAACTAAAAAAACTCACCGTAGTTTATTTGGATTAGAATTCCTAGCTGCATATGTCTAAAGGTTATAGCATGTAGATATTTAAATAGAGATTGTTTCCACAATCACATATAGTTAGAGAGGACCGGACAAAAAAAATAGATGGAGAAATATTGTCTCTTTATTATCTATCTATATATATACATATTACTAAAGCGAGTAAGATTTCCACCCAAATTTTTTATTTGGTACATTGGTTTGATCCGCCTATGTTATTAAAAGGTGGGTCTTAGTCCATTCCGTATGAGAGTCGGACCAACTCCCCTCTGTTCACGACTCGATTACGTAGATCACTAAAAATTAACACATGAGCACCAATACGTATCCGATACTTATACCAGCTTTGTCCATAGTAATGCATGGGCATAATTACATAGTATTTTTCTAAAGCAAGCAATGATTCCACGGTCCATCAACCGGAATCCTAATCGGAATCCAAATAAATCAAGCGGAATCGTAATAGAAACCTGAACAAATCAATCCGAATTTCAATACAATCGAAAACCGGACAATTAATACCTCACGCGGTCATGGTACAGATTGTACATGGAGTTTCTATAAAAAAATTATTGGACCCATATATTTATGAGTAAAATTTATATAAACCGTAGTGACGCACGAGCACAATACTATTAAGTATAATATAGATATTAAAGAAAAGCCCAGCCCACTCGCGTGCTCTGTGGCCCAGTCAATCTGAGCAAAGCGAGCTCTGTGGCACTCAACCCATCAGCGCGCCTTTTTCATTTTTATATTAAAAAAACAAAATTTCAAAAATATATGTCGAATAGAGAAATTTTCAAAAATGGGTGCCTGTCGCCCCCTAATGGGCGACAGGGTGCTTGTCGCCCATCCAGTGGGCGACAGGACCTAAATGTACAAATAAATTTACATTTAGGTCCTGGCACCAAGGGCGCATTAAACAGTGAACTTGTAAAATCGATATGAAATCGTAGAAAAATCGGAAAAAATACAAAATCAATTGTTCTGTATTCTATGAAACAAGATCTACAACTTTTGTTACATAAAGTTTTTCATTTGATCAATGTATCTAAATCAAGAAAAATAGTTCTTGTACCTAGAAAAATCTAAAATAATTCATTTGGTCTAGTTGTGTTTATCTAAAATTTACCAAACCTTTTTTATAGCTCTTAGGAAATAAAATAATCGTACTATAAAAGTTATGGCTATACTTAGTATAGCAGCATGGATAAATAACCTATTTAAACTAGACATATTGCAAGATCTAATTTAAAAACTTATTCTAGAAATATTTTCTGGGACTACCAATTTTGTACAAGCCTATTCTCACCATATGAAACACATTGGCCAAAGATGACATGCATCCAAAGGATGGATCTTGAGATTTAAATAAAAGTGCATTAAACTGATATTTAAAATAGAAAAATATACATTGATCAAATGAAAAACTTTATGTAACAAAAGTTGTAGATCTTGTTTCCTAGAATCCAGAACAGTTGATTTTGTATTTTTTGATTTTCTACGATTTTATATCGATTTTATAAGTTTACTGTTTAATGCGTCCTGTGCGCCAGGACCTAAATGTAATTTTTTTTTTACATTTAGGTCCTGTCGCCCACTGGATGGGCGACAGTCACCCTGTCGCCCATTACGGGGGCGACAGACACCTATTTATGAAAATTTCCCTATTCGACATATATTTTTGAAATTTTGTTTTTTAAAATATAAAAATGAAAAAAACGCCCCATCAGCACCATTGGTAGGAATCCGAGGGCGTGTTTGATTTCTGCGCTCTAGAAGGCCTGGGCGCCTGGCTCGTGGCTCGCCAGCCACACCTAGGCTCAAGCCAGCAGTTGCTCTTGTTTGATTTAATTGTACCAAATGAGCCAGGCTATGTAGCGAATGTGTTTGATTTGCGTGTACCAGCGGTATGGGTACCTTGCATACAGCAACATGTAGCCTTACCACCCATCCTTTCCCTGCTCTCGCCTGTGAGTCATTTCGTCGAACACATGCATGGCGACCAGCCAACCACCTCTGGGCCGGCGAAGCAGCACCTCAGCGCCGTGGAGACCCTCGTGTCTCGCTCCCGCCAGCCGCTGCGCACGCTCTCGCTCGTCGGTTGGCCACCGCGCTCGCCCGCCGTTCTCGCGCATCTCAACGCCGGAGCAGGGAGCCCGCCGCTCACCCGCCGCTCGAGGTCGACGACAGCACGGCCGGTGTGCGGGTGCTCGCGCCTGGCCCATGGTAGGCGAGTCCGGCGGCCTCGCTCAGGCCCACGCGGAGGTCGCCGTCGCCCGCGACAGAGCCTGCTGCCGTGGGAGCCGGTCGCGGACGCTGAACGAATGAGGTCGGACGGGGACGCCAGTGGAGCAGGGGAGAGCGGCGCTTGGCCTGGGCGGCGGCGGGGGATGCGGCCAGCTTCGGGATGTCCATGGTGAGGAACACCGCGAGGGCCGCGGCCGAGGGTGAGACCGGTGCCGGCCTCGACGCCAGCACCGCGGACGGGGGCACCGCGGCGATGGCTTGGACCAGCCGTGCTCTGCTCCACCACGAGCGACGACGCGTCCTCGCCGCGCCGGACTGCGACAGGAGCGTCGAGCAGAACCCCAATCCACCGCCGCCCTGCTGCCAAGCTCTCGGCGCTGGCTCCTCCTCCTGGCACGCCTGCCTGGGCTTCGTCGGTGTCGCCGGGCACGACGACGAGGAGGCGTCGAGGTACCGTGTTCAAGGGGGGCGGTGGGTGAGAGTGGAGGTAGCGCTATCCTCACCCGTGGCTCGCGCGAGCACGGACGCGCTTGGCTCCAGAAAAACGGAAGTCAAGAGCGTCGCACGGGAGCCAAGAGAGAGAAGTTTTTTTGGTTCGTTGGAGCCTGGTCGAGGAGCAGTGGAAGGAAATCAAACATCGGCTGCCTGCGTGTGGGGAGCTCGAGCCACTGAATTGGCCCATATCAAACACGCCCCGAGTATCCAACGTTGGCCAGCTCCCACGCACTTGACACCTCTCCTTACGCTGGGCCTTGGCCCAACAAGAGCGCAGACAGCTCCTTCCTCACGCCAAGCAACGCCGCCGTGCGCTCCGCTCCGTGCTGCTGTTCCGCCCAAACCGGCCGCCGCGGGACGAGCTAGCCCCGCCGCGACGCTCCTCCGTGCTTGCCGGCCACCACGGGCCAAGCTACCCCCGTCACTCATCCCTCCTCTGGTCGAGGTGGCCGCCGCGAGCCGAGCTCCACTCACCGCGCCGCCCCTCAGCCCGAGCTCGCCCCGACGCGTGCTGCTCCTCCACTCGAGCTGGCCACGGGCCACCCGCGCGCGCTCCTCCCATTGCCCTCCACCTCCTCGCGACTGATGCCCGCCTTCCTAGGTCAGAGTTGTGCAGATCCAAACACACGGAGGGAAGAAGGGATGGAAATCTTCAGAGCTAGTAAGGGCGCACTGCGAAGATTAAATAGTAGGATGTTGACCGCTTGTGCTGAACGTGGGGAAATGATGAGGAGGAACGGTTGCATCCCGCCGCCGCCACCGATTGAGTTAGTCGATTATCCAGGTATTTTTTAAAAAATAAATTTTAATTTGCTGCATGCCTGCCTTTGTGTGCTCCTCCGTCCTCCTCCACTGGAACTAAAATTTGGAGTAAATTGGAGTTGTTGACTGTCCACCACTACACGCTAACACTACTGATGTAAGCCTAACTTCCCCCGTGCCATGTCTATTTTCTTCAATATATAACTTTGCGATCGTTCGCTGTTTGTGTGTGTGTGGTACGCAGATTTTTTCGAGAGAGCTTGGGGATGGGATTCCTTACTTTCACACGATATGGTTACTCCTTTGTTGCTATCCAAGATGTACCTCCGGCATTATTACATCCGCAATCATCAAATTGAAGCCAATGCTGCTGGTGCCGATGGTCTCGATGGAGATGATCACGGGAATGGAATGCTAGCAGCTCTGGCTGTCTCGGTAGCTTCCTGCCTGGCACCTTGTTATCCTGTTTAGCTTCTAAGTTCCCTAGCTTCATTATCTGATTAGTTTATATATGCTCACAACATTTGTGAAATCATTTGTTTTCAAGTGTATTAAGATGGAGAATAGTCTTAAACATGTGTGGGAATGCCGTGCTGAATCCTTCACTATTGATGATGATGAGACGGAGGTCCAATTGGTGAGTGACAACATTACCAAGCGCGCTCATGAAATGGCTCAAATTCAGGGATCTGAATTTCCTGCCGCTGCTATTGCTCTTAAGGTATGTTTGCATCCCTATCCCTACCTTTAACATGCCAAGCAAACCCCACCTTAATTGGAATGATCAATAATGTTTGGTAAATTGACTCCTCTTGTGCTGATTGCAAACCATGTTTAATTTCAAGTGTATCACCAAAGAGGCTGAGCTGATGCGCCAGTGCATTATTTCTGGGGATTCCATCATGTCCTTCAGTTTAAGCAATTCTCTCCGGCGGTGTGCCTTGATCCTTATGACCTGCAAAGATTATGTTCCTGCCGCCGCTGCCATGATGGTACATGCCTTGACTCTACCAAAAGTCCAAAACAATCTGTGACCTAGCTACTTAATCTTCAGTATTAATCACATGATGTTTATGAATGTCTTGTTGTTGCTTGCAATATAACTTTTAGGGCGTCATGAAAGAGGCTGAGTCGGCGATTGGTTTGCTGCGGGCAGACCAAGATTTAAACAATGCAAAGATTGCCTGCACCGATTTTGTTAGGCATCGCACCTTGTTAATTATGTTTGAGTTGTGTGATGAATGTTCAGCTGTTGCACAGCCTACTGTGTATGACCTACTAACATATTATTCCTCTCATTGCACACACATTTCTCGATTATCATAATATATACATGACAAGTATTCCATACAGATAGCAAAATGAGCGACAGCTCAGTGGTGTGGCTAGATGTGGTTGTGACCACCGACCGGGGTTCAAATCCCGGTATTCCACCCAAAAACACCCCCCCTACTGGCTTGTGGCTATGGTGCGTCGCCAGCCCAGGTAAAGGGTGAAGCGTCCCCTCATAAGAGAAGACTTAAATGTGATACAAACATCAGTCCCAGGAGGCTGATGCCACATTTATTACATCAGATGGTTCATTACCGTACAAACCTCCGAGGACACTCGATACAGATGATAATAACTAGTAACCAAGCTACAACATAACACCAGACCGCAACCCACATGGGATCTAACTCGGGCTCAGAGTACTACGTCAGCGAAAACATCCTGAACAGGGCCAGTTCCACAGGCGAGGTTGGGTGTAGAACGATAACCCTACTCGGCGTCGTCTGGTACGAAGTCTGGGTCTTCTTCTGTAAAAAGTAAGAATGGGGTGAGTACAAACGTACTCAGCAAGTCCAACCACACCCACGGAGGGGGTTACATCAGAAAAATATGCACAGGTAAATCAAGGGTGAGGTTACGGTTTAATTTGCCGAAAGCTAAATTTTATGCGGGGGTTTATTTAGCAGAAAACATTTCAGAAATCAGTTTTTGTAATGAGTAACACGGAGTTCAAGTTTTAACTGCTACCGGACTCCCCGTCCGTCGTAGCACACGGCACAACTGCCGGACACAATTCCAAAACCACTCACGCTAACCCATCCCCAAAGAAACACTAGTTATGTGACCACACCGTAACTCGCCCAATGCCGTGGGCACGGACTATTCGAATAGATTCTTAACTCTGCAGAGGTGTGCAACTTTACCCACAAGCGGGTACCACAACACGAGCACCGAAGTGTCGGTGTAGATCCCGACATAGCCATTACCCACCTTAGCTAGACCTGACTAGCCATCACGGGATGCACCAAGGGGTCATCGACCGTTCACTTAGGTATAACCGGGCATAAGTCACTCGGGGCTTATCCCTTTTCCTTAGTCACCCGTTGCTCTCAGCTCTCCTGATGGCTATCAAATTAACTAGTGGGATTTATGTTAAGCCGTTGCCCATTCAACGGTCGAGTGGTTTGCACGATAGTGGAGTTAGGTGAGATGACACACCAACTCGGTCCTTAGACACGACAAGATGGATATCTCCCTTCTTTGCCCTGCCACATTGGCACGAGCACACCAAATGGCAAATCCGTAGAAATGCCATCCATCCCGTCCAAATTTTCTTTACAAAAACACCACATTTATCCCATCCCATATACGCACACATTTTCTTTATAAATCATATTATGAGTAAAGTCCTAAGCATTCTAATATCGATTAACGTCCAAGCAAAATTAGACATTAATCTAGGTGGTCAAGGAATGATCATCACAAATCAAGGGGTGGCTATCCAACCGTGTTTTCATGTAAGCAAAACATATGCAATTTTATAAAGCAGGCCATTGGGTTGTGTCTATAAAAATTAGGACAAAAACATGCATCAAAGGATGGGATTGAACTTGCCGTCTTCAAAGCCTTCTGGGATGTCCTGTCCTTCGGGCTCGGGGTCGCGGAACGGGCCCTCGTTCACCTGCTCACAGCACTGCTCGTCAACGGGCTCTCCTTCGTTCACTCCGTGGTTTACAGCGCATACAAACAAGCACACAATCAATACACAGAAGGTAAAGATTTATCGTCGAGCTCGAATCGGGAACACATAAGATATGGGGCATGGAGTAATATTTTTGGGTGTGTTCCTAATGGCATGGTCAAAACTATGTTATGAGAGGCGTGGTAAAATTTTAGGTTGATCCGAGGTCGTTTGGCGCATGAAATGATAGGTTACATAAAGGGTTAGGAGTTTAATCAGGGTCCAGGGGCCTAATTGTAATTAAATTTAAGAAGGCAGGGGCTTGGTTTGTATTTTAGAAATTACTTGGGTTAATCTAAAAGAGTCAGGGGCTTATTTATAAATATTTTCATAAGGTGGAAGGGTCTGTTTTGAAATATAATAAAGGCTAGGGTTTCTTTTGCAAAAAGGTCAAGTGGTGGGGGGTTTCTTTACTGAATAGGGGAAAAGCTAGGGGGTTTTGGGCATATTGCCCTGTCTTCTCCCTTCCCCCGCACTGGGAAACAGGGGAGGGGAAGGCGCTCGTCGGCGGCGCCCGATTCGGCCGCTCTGGGCCACGACGGCGACCGGGGTGAGGGGGAAAAGGAGCAGGGGGGCACGGCGGCTTGATTCCCCCACCTGGCTTGACTTGAGGGGAAGCGAGGCGGCAGGTCTTCGAGAGCGGGCGGCGGCGGCCACCGGAGTCCGGCGGGGCGACGCTGCAGCTGAGGAGAGGAGGGCCGTGGAGGTCAGTGAGGTCGGGGTGGTGGGTGCGGAGCTCGGAGGCGCCCCTTGGCCCCTTTTTATAGGCGGCTAAGGCGGTGGAGGCGAGGGTGCTGCGGTGGCGGGCCGGCGGACTCCGCGACCGGCCTTAATGGCGGTGGGGGCCGGCTCGGCGCGTAGCGGGGGCGGCGGCAGCTGGTCGGTGGCGAGGCGACGTGACGCCTCGGGCAGGCGGCGACCGTGCGCAGGCGGCGCTGTTCCGGGGTCGCCGGCGCTGTGTGGCGTCAACGTCCGTCGGCCGGTGGCGTGGCGTGCGGGATCGAGCGACGTCGCGTCGCGGCGTGTCGTGCGTGCGCGCGCGGAGGCGGTCTGAAGCGGGCGTGGCACGGCTTGCGCGGGCGGTCGGGTGCGCGCGCGTCGCGGTGCGCGTGGGCCGATGGCCGCGGCATGGCGCGGGGCCGGTGGCCATGGCACGTCTCGACGCGGCGAGCACGTGCGTGCGGGCGCACGGCTCGGGGGTGGCTCGGCGCGGCGCGGTGGTCGGCCAGGGAGGGTTGTGCGGGGCAAGCGGCGGTGCCAGCGGCGGCGCGGCGGGCGCGCGCGTGCGAGACCGCGGCGGGGCGTGCGCGTGCGTGGCGGGTCGGGTGTGCGGGCTGGGCAGGCGGGGCACGGCCGGGGGCGCGCGCGGCCGTGGGGCGAGGTCAGGCGGCGTGCGCGCGGCCGAACAGGAGGCGAGAGAGAGAAGGGGGCCGGGCCCAAGCGGAGCAGAGCGGGGAGGGGGGTGGCGCAGCCGGGTGGCGCACGGGAGCAGAGAGGGAGGAGGAGGGAGGAGGGAAAAAGAAAAAGAAGAAAAAGAAAAGAAAAAGAAAAGAAAAGAAGGGGGAGAGGAAAGAGGAGAGAGGGAGAGATTCGCGGCGATCTCGTTGGTGGCGACAGCGACGCCGGTCGGGCACGCGTGGCTGTCGCGGCCGCGTGCCGTGGCCAGGCGCGATGTGCGGGTCAGGGCGAACAGGGTGATATATTCGGGTGTCGAGTCTTCGGGGAATCGGAAGATCGGGCAGAACAGGGAAAGTTCCCGAAAAACATAGGGTTAAGGTTTTAGGGAAAAACCTGGGCTTAACGACAGAGACTCGATTTAGCGAACGATTTATCTTAGCGGATTTTTGAGATGTTACAAAGGGGCATCGCGCCGGCCTGGGTAACGGTGTTCGTTGGGCCAAGTTTGTCCCTAACAGGCATAGGTAGGGTTTGGGGGATTTCTTGACCAGGGCCATACAGTCCCTTTTAAATTACAATACCATGGTGGAGGTTGACAAGAGGGTGCCACAAAAGCTAAAAGGCAAATTCTATAGGACAGCAATTCGTCCGGCGATGTTATATGGTGCTGAATGTTGGCCTACAAAAAGGCGACATGTCCAGCAACTGAGTGTAGCAGAGATGCGGATGTTGCGGTGGTTTTGCGGGCACACAAGGAGGGATAGAGTCCGGAACGAAGTTATTCGGGATAGGGTCGGGGTGGCACCAATTGAGGAGAAACTTACCCAGCATCGGTTGAGATGGTTTGGACATGTCCAACGAAGGCCTCCTGAGGCGCCGGTGCGTAATGGGGTTCTTGAGCGGGTCGATAATGTAAAGAGGGGTAGAGGTAGACCTAAACTGACGTGAGATGAATCGGTTAAGAGAGACCTTAAGGATTGGAATCTCTAAAGAGATAGATTTGGATAGGAGCGCTTGGAGACTAGCTATCAATGTGCCTGAACCTTGAATTTATTTCTTTCGGGTTTCATCTCTAGCCTACCCCAACTTGCTTGGGAAAAAAAGGCTATGTTGTTGTTGTTGTTGTTGTTTTAACTATGGTGGAGGTTCTTCTCCCCACCGGTTGAGTTTCTTTTTAGTATTTCATACATTTTCTTTTTATCGGTGCAATTCTGACCTACTATCACCAGGAGTGACATTACTGGAGATTTGAATTCCAATGAATTAGATAATAAACTGGCTGATAATGGCAATCATGAGGAAAGGGGCGATGTAAGTGAAAATAAGGTATGTTCTACACTGAAATTGGGTGGCTAGCTCAAGTAAGTTGGTATCTGTTTGTGCAACTCATTACTAATAAGCATTGTATGATGAATCCAATGAAAAGAACTCCAAGAAGGAACTAGCAAGGAAGGATGGAAGCAATAGGACAGATGAAAATCAGGTATAGTCTACACTGAAAATTGGGCGGCTAGCTCAAACAAATTGATGCCTTTGTGTTCTGCTCATGGCGCTCCTTACTGATATTCATTGAATTATGATGAATCAATGCCAAGAATCCCAATGAGAAACTAGGAAGAAACAGCCTGGAGAAGGGCGAGGTGAAGCCAGATACTAAGGTAGAGTATTTTCAAAGAAAATTTGTTGAGTGCTTTATACTAAAGTGGAATTTGTTACTACATATATATTGGATTAAGAAGCATCTGACAGCAAGGGCTTTTTTTGAAGTCTTGTGCAGAAAAACAAGCTGACCTGGTGGGAAGCAGCAATGAGGGCTATAGTTCCGCCTCTAAGAAGAAGAATGTAGACATTTCAAAAACTGATGAAAAGAACTCCAAGAAGGAACTAGCAAGAAATGACATGGAGGATAGCAATAGGACAGATGAAGATCAGGTATAGTCCACAATGAAAATTGGGCGGCTAGCTCAAACAAATTGGTGCCTTTGTATTCTGCTCATGGAGCTCCTTAATGATATGCTTTGAATTATGATGAATCAATGGCAAGAACCCCAATGAGAAACTAGGAAGAAACAGCCTGGAGAAGGGCGAGGGGAAGCTAGATAAGGTAGAGTATTTTCAAAGAAAAATTGTTGAGTGCTTTATACTAAAATGGAATTTGTTACTTACATGTTTATTGGATTATGAAGCTTCTCACAGCAAGGCCTTTTTTTGAAGGCTGGTACAGAAGAACAAGTTAACATGGTGAGAAGCAGCAATGAGGATGGTTCCGCTTCTAAGAAGGAGAAGGTAGACATTTCAAAAAAAATGTGCAGCTAGGTTAAATTTGTTTATGTTCTTCATGGAATTTCTTGGTAACATGAAATTTATTTTAGCTGTCTGGAAAAGCTGGTGGTCCCAAAAAGGTTTGTCTTTGTGTGCTCATCCTGGCATTCTCTTCTGCTCTGCCAAATTGAATTCTATTAGCATATTACTATCTTTCAAGTAATCTTGGCCTGATGACAAACATATGCCATCCCTTCGATAAAGTTAACTTATGCAGAACACTAGCCCACTTCCTGTTATGGTTGCCTTGGCCCTTTTATACCTGGTTTTCACGTGTTCTCTCTCTCTCTCTCTGAGGATTTCAGGATGCTTTACTTTGGGGAAACTGTCGTGATGTGGTAAACCACAGCCGGGTGGCGGAATGCACCCGCCTAAGCCAGAGGATTTCAGGATGCTTTACTTTGGGGAAACTGTCGTGATGTGGTAAACCACAGCCGGGTGGCGGAATGCACCCGCCTAAGCCCAGAGGGTGAGTACTCGGGGGTTACCTAGCGACTAGTTCGATCTCGCTCAAGAACACGATGAACACAACAGGTTTAGAGTGGTTCGGGCCGCCGAAGCGTAATACTCTACGCCCACTGTGTGCTGTATTGCTCAAGTCCGAAGAGTTGGAGCTGAGTCTAGCGTGCGTCTGTGCGTGTTCTGGATGGCCTGCTCCTGTGCAGTGAGCGCCTCCCCTTTATATCTATATCTCAAGGGAGGCGCGTACATGGCTGCTGGGTCCCCGACAGGTGGGCCCAACGATGTAGTATAAAATAACGTATTGTTCATACATTATGGCGTCGCAGGCGAAGGAGATCTCTCTTCTGGATTTTCTTGTCTGCTCCTCGTCGGGATTCAGATGGAGTTGAATTGGGGCTCTTCTTCTTCTTCTTCGACTCCAGTCTGTTCTTCCCCTTCTTGTTGCTGCTGGTCCTGCGTGTGCAAGTCGCTGGGCAAGCTGAGCAAGAGAAGGCGTGTGGCAAGACCGCCTCGAAAGGCCCGACGGCTGATGGGCTGTTACGGAGGATGTGCTGCAGCTTTCCATTGTTTGCACCTTCGTTCCGGACTGATGGTGGAGGACTGCGGCTTGTGTGCGCGGTTTGACGAACAGATGGGGGTCGATGGCCGGGTCGGAGGTGGAAGATCTACAGTAGCAGTAGGGACTTGGTTGTAATTTTCTTATACCTTGGGGTCCTTTCTGCAAAAGTTGGGTGTACTGATCCGTTTGCATCCTTTTTAATATATATATATATATGTGCATCCTCATCGCAAAAAAAAAGTAATCAGCCATCACGTGCTTTTCCCCCCTCTTGTTGACGTCTAATGTCTTTGCACGTTCGACCCAGAGATCCAGAAATATTATGCAGTGCATGAGTGCAAGAACAAGCTAAAATAAAATTTGGTGGCACTGTGGCGGGGACGGCTATCCCTTGTGCTACAGTACCTTTTCTGCGAGTTGGGCTACAGTACCTTTTCTGCGAGTTGTGCTACAGTGCCTGCTTCCAGGTTCCAATTCCAACCAAGGGAAGGTGCAGGGTCAAATTCTCCTTGCGCAGAGCTTCTGATAGCTCAGCTACTGATCATGCTAGCAGATCAAACGAATTTACACGTATTTTATTGGCCACACGGGTCACGTCGAAGGATCCTGAAAGGCCCAGTCGATCGGTAATCATGCTTAATCAAGAAACGCAACCTGTTCGGCTAATCTATTTTTTACAATTGACACACGAGCATGGCCACAACGAGAGGAAATCAAAATGAAGATCCCCATGTGAGTAACGAGCTCACCTGACGGAGGCGTCGAGTGTCGACTCACCACCAGCCATGAAAACTTTTTTGTTTCTTCGAGTCGGTTGTTGCTTGCTCGCTTTGCTCACCTGTCCGGTAAATCGATGCCGTGCATTGTAAGAGTTGCCCGATGCATGCGTTCCCACCCACGCCTACGCCTCTGCGGTGCGCCAGTCCAAGTCCAAGCAAGCATCATGGACGCGAAGAAAAAGGAAGAGGAGGAGCTTCCGGCGCAAGCGTTCGGCATCCTCGCCCCGACCTGTTTCTTCTTTAACCCCGGGATTTGCATCTTGCTTAATCCGCCGGTGAACAAGGCCCAGAACCAGAAGAAACTAACACCAGACTTTGGCCTGATTGGTTTCTCGATCAGGCAGCAATCAAACAAACAAGAGGTCAGGTAAATGCCGTCCCGTGCAAGATGCGGCTAGCATGCAGACAATGCAGTGCTAGCTAGTTTAATACTTTAATCCGCACGGCGATCCGGAAAGCGAAGGGCGGCCGTACGCGAGCGATGGATCCGCGACGGCGACGGGGCAGCGTGAAGATCCGCCGCTCGCGGCGCTCGGCGTAGGATGATTGCGCGGCAAGGGAGTCTGGTGTGGCAGGGCGCACCGAGACGGAGCCGAATGGGGAGGAGAACAGTGTGGGAGGCTTTACCCCGAGTGTAAAGCAAGGCCGCCGAAGGCGAGCTCCGCGGGTTACTTCACCGGCTGCCGGGCGCCCTGCCCATATACACTAGCTCGCTGCCCAGTGACCGCACCACGCCACCTGCCCCTCGCTATTCATTCTCAGCCGCAGCGGCCGGGCGGCGGCCGTCCGTTCGTCACGGCTTGGCTCTCGGCTTCTAGCTTAGGCATGAGATGTAGGAGGCGGCCAAGGGTCGGCATGGGGTGGCTCCGGGCCGTGCTGTCCCCGCTGAGGAGGCTCTGGTGCCGCGCCAAAGCTGTGCAGCGCAAGAGTACGTCGGCGATGGCTGTGATATCCCACGGCTGCTCTCTGCTCCCTCTGGTGTTTTTCTGAACCCTGCAGGTGTCTGATGAATGGGGAACTCTTCTTTCTTCTTCTTGTTGGTGTTGTGTGCAGAGAGAGGCATCTACATCCTGTACGACGACGTCAGGTCGTGCCAATGCGAGGACGTGCACGTGCTCTGGTCGATCCTCGTGGAGTCCCACGGCCTGCCGCCGCCGCCGCCGCCGATGCTGAGCCTGAAGCGGTGACGAGGGGGGCGGTGGGTGCTCCGGCACGGCAACCCCTGAATAAGAGAAGGTCGATCGACATGGCCATGGGAGGTGAAGTGTGGTAGTGCTTCTGAATTCTGATGTACGTAGGATCAGTGGCTCATAGCAGTGTGTTTCCGCCGGCGCGGTGTTCTACTGCCGGCCCGGATCGGCGCCTCTGTTGGAGGCCGCTGATGAGACCAAGGGTCGAGCGTAGCCGCTGCTCCGGGTGGCTTTGATGAGTGTGGTGATGGGCTTCCTGGAGCGCACCCCTCGTTCATTTGACTCGTTTTCTGCGAGACCTGCATTTGGATGCAGTAAGTTCGTTCATCTATCTTGGAATGAACATAGCAGGAACAAAACTGAACCATCAACAATTGTCTGAATCTGCTGTCAGTATTTTTGTATTTTCGCTTATGTGTACGGTTAACACTCGCTGGTCAGCACCAATTCTGCGCCGGCAAATTCGTCGTATGGAAAGGAAGATGCGTCACGCACTCATAGGTTGCTTCATTTGTAGTTGTGGCTGCTCGTGTCTGTGACTCTGAAGTCTGAACTCTGTTCTGTCGAACATGCCACTGTGAGGCCATTCCTTCTCCCAGATCACCAGAGGGCTTCTGTTGGGCCGGGCCGATCGTCCCCTGGAGAGCTTTGTGCTGGGCTCATTATTATAAGCTTCCTCAGGGCCCAATTTTCAAACGAGGCTGACCGCGGCGGACGAAGCCAGCAGGAAGCCCAGCTCCCAGTTTCCAGTGACCCCAAAATGGAGTTTTTGAGCAGTTGCAGGTGGCAGCAGCACCCTTCGAGTTCTAGCGATTTCTTCTGAGAGGCCAAGTGGAGAGGATTGAGTGACAGCAGATGGCAGGAAAATCCGCTGCCCGTCCTTCAACACCAGCATGACAGTTACGAACGTGCTGTCTGCCAATGGCCCAATGCACCCACCATCCTTCCGGCATTCGCAGATAGCACGAGGCCGGCACCGCGCAGTTGCGCTTGCGCCCATGTGCCCCGCGGCGCCAACGTACGCAACGGCAGGCCCCGGCAGACCGGCACCGCCGCGCCAGCGCCGAAAACCACCGTCGCCTCCTCATGATGAAGCCTCCCAACCAATCAGTCACCCACGGACCCACCCGACCACACCGAACCGACGCCAGGTACGCGACAGCCGGTCCGTCCTCCCGTTCGCCAGCCCAGCTTCCATTAGGCGACTCTTGCGGCGCAGGCAGCTATATATATGCTCGCCTCTTCCCCCGCTGCCCATCCATCGAAACAGCGACGATCCCGAGCTGATAGCTTCTTGCCGCGCTGCTTTCTCAGCTCCTCGGTCCGTCCAAAGAAGATGGCAGCAGGGCAGTTGAAGGCCAAGATCCTCGCGGCGGCCGCGGCCGCCGTTGTCGTCGCCTCGTCTCTGGTCGGCACGGCCTCCGCGGCCGACGCGCCCGCCCTGGCGCCCACGTCCGGCGCCACGGCCGCCGCGCCGGCCTTCGCGGCGGTGTCCGTCGCCGTGTCTGCTTTCGGCTACCTCTTCTGCTAGGCGGCCCGGGCAGCAGGGTGCAGGCGTGTGCGTGCGGGGCCGCCCGCCGCGCACCGCCCCTGATGATGCGCGCGCCCACATGTTTGTACTACGACTTCAATATTGGTTGTTTTACATGGGTGTAAAGTGTAATTCGTTATTTATTTATTGGTTCGAATTTTGTGCGTGATCACATATTCGTTTCATCATTTGCATACGGTGGGAAGTGAGGACGAATTTCCTTACGGCCGATTTTATGTTCCATCACAAGACAGACAAAGCAAAGCAGCTATTCTTCAAAATCATATTCCCTAGACTGGCAACAATGGCTATACTCTTACTCTTATACGCCATGGAAAGGGAGGGCTAGGAGCGCCCGGACGTTGTGGGCGTGACACGTGTCCTGGAGAGAGAGAGGAAGTCCGGCGAGGAGCATGGATTTGGCTCATACGCAGCAATCAGCCCATTCGTGTCCTGAGAGAGGAAGCTCAACGCGGGATATGGATTTGGCCCATACGCAACAATCAACCAATTTCCACGCCCTCCAGTGTACTTCTGTTTCTGCTCTATACGCATACTAACCATCAACACATCAACCATTTTACTTTATATTTTTAAGTAGGCGCAGCGTAGCGCGCAATTTAACTAGTTACATATGTTCCATCACAAGCAGACAGACATGCAAAGCAACAGGTACATGGAAGCCAGAAATTGAGCAGAGGCTGGTGTTACATGAACACTGTGACCTTGTAATTACCTTGTGGTTGGTTCAGGTATCTGGTGATATCACTGGGAAGCCAGGGCACGAAAGGCAACAAGCTATTATATTCCTCACTATCAATAGCATCTCTTTGGCGGACAATCAGTTCATCGATATACAGGACACATGAGAGAACCAACAGCTGCTTCAGGTCAACATAAATTATCCACGTCCTCCCACAAAGCCCATCTTCCCTCAGCACGCCGCACAGGACATCCGGATCATTCTCGGTCAGGACGGGGGAACTCAGGCATGAGGGGCGCCGCCGGCAGGCCCAGAACCTTGTAGTCGTTTTGCGCCCAGAGGTCATCGAGGCTGATCTTACGATGGATCTCCCAGCTCCAGATATCGGCCATCATCATCAGATTCCAAACAGTGATCGCCCGGTCACTTGTTTGGAGGTCCTGCCAGTAGTCGTTGTCGATGTGAACGAAACGTGTATCACGCCTTGGCTGACAAACACGTTCCGGAATGACTCCGGGCGCCACCTCTCGATCAGCCTCTTGCTGGAAAATTGCTGGTTGCCAGGGACAGGCGTGTAGTGGAGCACAGGTGAGTCCTCATCGGAGACGTCGCAGAACACTATGCCGCTGTAGAAGTCGACCCAGCACAGGAATTGACCGGCGAAGGGGACCACCATGTCGCAGTCCCAGAGGCAAGGGAACCGGCCCTGGCCATGCGGCTGCGGAGCGAGCATCTCTCTGGTCGTTCCAATCCCCCTTCTTGGAGGAGAACGTGCAGAGCGCGGCATACATCTTTTTTGAGCAGTTAAGGGCAGGTGCTCTGCCTATTCATTTAGTAGAGTTAGAGGAAAAAATATTTACATGAGAAACTACAAAACGACTAAAAGAAACCAAAAGGCCTATACAACAATACACAAAAAGTAGGAACGACAGGAGGGCCTATACAACAGAGGTGGTGAAGTCTCGCTCGTCGGGGGAATAAACCGCTTTTTTCCCAGGACACGACGAGGTCTGCCACCACGTAGCTGTTTGGGTCGCCGCCGCGGCACAGGATCCCCACGTCGGTGTGCGACTGCGACGGCGGTGGCGTCGTGTGCCACGGCCGCGGCCGCGGCGTCGGGGTCATCGTAGAAGTGGGGACGGCCCAACCGGAACAGGAGCATCCAGTCGGCAAACACCTATGGCTTCGTCGGCGAGCCGGGATCGCGTCGGCCATCTCGCTCTTTTTGATCTGGGATCGGTCCACTAGCACCCAGTCGGAGAACTCCGGCTCCGGCGAACCGGTGGTGGTTGGGTTCGTTTTTTTTTTAGAAACAGATGTGCTCACAAACACGCACGTATACTCATCCCTATGAATACATGCACACAGCATCTCCGAGAGAATGAGCCGACAAATCTTCGAGATCGACGAAGTCACTACATGCGTTTCGTTGTCGACAAGAACGTCGTCTAACACTGAAAGCACAAACACCATTAAATATTAAAAAATTCGCTCACACGAGCGAATTTCCCCGTGGATTTCCCCATTAGACTGATCGTATCTTGATTGTCGGTGTACCGACCCGGGGGCCCGGATCCCAACTAGTAAATACTGCGTGTTTCCTCGTCCTAGATGATGATGCAAGAGACAACACAGTAACGCACGGTTTATCTTGGTTCCGGCCGCGGGGCCGTACGTCCAGCAAAGGGGGTGTGCGAGGGCACTGTATTATCTTGCACCCGGAGTGCTTGTAGTAGGGGTACAAGCGAGGCGAGAGAGGGAGGGAAGCTCCCAGGTCTCTGCTAGAAGAGGAGTCGGGTATGGCGATGATCGTGAACGTAGGTGACCGCAGTAGCTGAGGCCTAGAAGTGTCTGAGCGTCCTCAGAGAGAGAGCGAGAGAGTCTAAAGAAAACCCGCCTCCTCCTTTTATAGTCACAAGGAGGGGCGGTGCACATGAGTGGGGGCGTGGAAGTCATCGTTTTCCCCCGAATCGCGGGGTACAGAGGCCGAATACTGTAGGAAATACACTGTGGGGCATGGCATCAGGCGCGACAGTCGTCCTGGATATCGTCCTTGGTCTTGCGGAGATCGCGCCGGCGTTCTGCCAGCCCCTGCAAGTGGCGTGACGGCGTTTCGTGGGCCCTGCAGGTCATGGTCCGGCGTGCTCCAGCGGTGGCATTCTGCGGGCCCCGCAGGTCAAAGTCTTGTGTGCACCAGCAGTAGTGGGGCACACGGCGGTCCTGAACCCCCTGGTCGGAGTGCTGGCGTGCACATTAGGAGGTCCGGGAGGCACGTGGAAGTCCCGGACCCCTCGAGGGGGGTCCGGGGCTCCGGCTGTGGGTGACGGGCATCCCTCTTCGAGGGGTCCGTGGCGACACCGGACCTCCTCCCCAGCGGAAGGTGGGCCCAGGGCCATACGTATGATGAGGTAGAGTCCGGACGGCCGGAGTTGGCAGAATAGTGCCGGGAATAGTGCCGAGCCTATCTTGTCCCGCGTCGCAGGTTCCACAGTGCCGCCACAGCGTCCGGGATGGCGGAGCAGTGACCGGAGGTCATGGATGGGACTCCTGTCACAGCTACTGTGGGAATTGCGGCCTGACGCCGCCTGTCCTGAGCACTGTGGAAGAGTGATGGGCATTCAATGCCTCCGTACGGCGAGTGGTTGGGCGGCGGGGCCGTTCGTCCCTTGTGCCGAGGGCTGGCCTCGAGCGAGACAGAGATGCGTTGCGCGGTCGAGGGTCCCCAGGGGAGCCCTCGAGCGAGGCGGAGATGAGTGACCCGCTCGAGGGTAGATCCGTTACCCTCGAGCGAGGCGGAAATTGTCCGGCGGGCCTGAGAGGGGTGCGAATGATCCACATGCTGGGCTTCTTTGAGTCCTTTTCTTTCTTTCAGATTTGGAAGGAGGCCGTGGGCCTTCGTGGGCCCAGTTGTCTTAACATGTGTTTGAGTTTTGAAGCAGTCTGAGTTCCCCAATTAGGGTGTCCCTAATTGTGGTACCCGACATTGATATTTTCTATTTGGGATCGAGGCCGCAACCAAAACCTAACTTTTATTTGAGAACTGCGAGTCATTGGGGGTTGTCACAAACCCAGCATGCCGATTCAAAGAAGAAGAAGAAAAGAAAAGCAGCAGGCCGATGCGTGCATGGAGGCGATTTTTTTATTTTTTTTATTTTTTCGTTTTCGTTTTTTACAAAAATATATTTTCGTGTTCGAAATTGACATGAATATACCCCGGCCGCCCCGCTGCCAGGCGGCAGGGACCTGGCCGCCCGGCAGCCGGGCGGCAGGGGCTTATCTGCAAAAAAAAGTCGACAAAAAATTGCGCTGAGGTCCCTGGAGGACCGGCCGCCCGGCAGCGGGGCGGCCAGCCCTCCAGGCCGCCCGGCAGAGGAGCGGCGGGCCCTGGTCGCCCGCCTGCGGGGCGACCGGCCCCCCAACCCTATATAAGGTGTTGGCTGCCCCTCACCCCCTCATTTGCCTCACTAAATATCCAGAAAAAAAGAAAAAAGAGGGAGGGAGGGAGAGGAGGGGTGAGGGAGAGGCAAAACGGCGAAGCTCTGTCGGATTTTCAAGCCAGCGACTGTAGGGAACTAAAATTTTCTACATTTTATAAATAGATTATGTTGTAATTATTATTTTGAAACAGTAGATTAGCAATCAGTTCAATTATTGTTAGGAGTGATTAGTGGTACATTTAGGTGCAGTTACTTATAGTGATTAGCGTTGATATAGAACATTTAGTGTTAGATTTAGTATTAGAAAATACTAGAAAATTGTTAGAGGTGTATTAGAAAATCAAAAAAATTGCAAGATAATATTATAAAATTGTAGAAAATGTTAGAAAATTGTAGAAAATTATAGAGAATGTTAGAAAATTGTAGAAAATGTTAGAAAATTGTAGAAAATTATAGAAACTATTTTGTTGAAACAGTAGATTAGCAATCAGTTTAATTATTATTAGGACTGATTAGTGGTACATTTAGGTGTAGTTGTAGTGATTAGTGTTGATATAGTACATTAGCAATCTAATTAATTAATCTTAAAAATTCCAAGATAATATTAGAGAATTTATAAAATGTTAGAAAATATTAGAAAATATTATAAATCGTTAGAAAATCTTAGAAATTATTTAGAAAATATAAGGAACTATTAGAAATATTTAGATGTGTGTGATTGTATTGTATTGTTTTGATCTTACATGGTAGGTATGACCGGGGTTACTCCTGCGTTGCTGGACCCAACAATAGACTCGGTTCACCGGGCTTTCCTTGCGAAGGTTCAGCAGCAAGAACTAAACGTGCTGCGTCCACGTCCACCTGCAGAGTTGGTTGTTGTAGACCCACGATGGGTGCCCAGGTGATATGTCGTCTATTTTATGTTTTTATCCGTTATACATTTCGTTATATAATGTATTAACATTTGTGCACTGTATGATGCAGGTTGAGCGAGGCAGGTCTTCTCACTGTGGCTCGTCTTGCTGAGAGTGCTTTGGTGAAACTAGACAGGTCTCTACTTTCAGCTCTCGTTGACAGATGGAGACCTGAGACACACACGTTCCACCTCCCTTGTCGGGAGATGGCACCGACCCTGCAGGACGTTACGATGCTGCTTGGTCTTTCTATCACCGGAGACGTTGTCGGGCCCCATGTGGTACCTTCTACGTGGCTGGAGGATCTTGAGGAACGTTTTGCAGGTGTTGCCACCATGATTGATCCTGAAGATTTCAATGAGCACCCACAGTCGAAAGGCCCTTCCAAGTCATGGCTCCAACAGTTTCAGGTACAATTTCGTACAAAACGATGTTTTGATGTATTTTATGGCTTTGAAATAACTCATGTGTTTCTTATTCTCAATGTTTGCACTTCATTGCAGCCGGATCTGTTGGCAGCCGATGCTGATGAGTACAGCGTGACTAGATCACTCGAGACATACCTGTTGTGGTTGTTTGGGTACATCATGTTCAACAACTCACACGGCCACTGTGTGGATAGGGTGCTTCTGCCCTACGCACAGGAGATTGCCGATGCAGATGAGGATGTCATACCCTTATATAGTTGAGGTTCAACGGTTCTTGCATGCACATATCGTGGACTCTGCAAGGCATCACGACAGAATGATAAGAGTGTTGTCCTAACGGGGTGCCCAATTCTACTACAGCTTTGGTCTTACGAGAGGATTGCTATCGGTCGTCCCATGATTGACCAGTCACCGTACACGCCGGATATGTACGGTGACACGAAGGACGACAGACCCACCATGGGGACTCTCTGGTACTCTCGACAGGTATGGAACCGATAAAAATTTATATTCTATGCATACTATGGTCATACATTGTTCTCTCAATACCTTTCTTATGGACACATAATTTTTATTTTTGCAGAAAACATGGGCACATGTACAGACCCGGCGGTCTTATCCTGAGTTTGTTGCCGAATTTGATTGATTGACAACCGAAGACATTGTGTGGGAGCCATACAGTCCTTCGGCTATAGCCGCACGTGCACCGCTTGGGATATCTTCGGTGTGCACACAGGACCAGGGCCTATGGATGACTACTGCAGCTTTGGTGTACAACGTTGCAGTTGAGGCCCACTGCCCGGATAGAGTCATGTGGCAGTTCGGTCGACGCCAGTCTTTCCCTGTGTCTTCAGCGTTGGATCGTGTTCAGTGCCACGATCATTGGTAACAAAAATGTATGAGCACCCATATACTAATAATGTGAAACTAATTTCTATTTAACGTGCAGTTTATCAAGGGCTGGACATCCTTTCTCGACAATGTGGGTCACTAGATTACAACCATGGGTGGCTGCGTGGGATGATGCAGGCGAGCAGTTGGCTGAGGATACCGGTCCACACACTGAGCATTCGTTACGGGCGTACCTGACCTGGTACGAACCGAAGACTCGTTGCCGTTTGACGTATGTTGACATGCATCCACAGCCGCATGTTGCGACTTCGCAGGATCGCTATGCACGACACAGGGATGAGGCATTAGCTGGGGTGGTGAGTAAATATTGACAGCATTTTCGATATTTTAAGATTTGTATACTAAGTTTTTTTGGTTGCAGTTTGAGGTCTGTAGGTTGCTTGAATTAGATTGCTCACTGAATGTAACGAGGATTCATGGCGGGTCTACGATGAGCATGCTGGCACAACTCGGGGCCTAGACCACTCAACGTGATAGAGCCCGAGGCATCCTTCAGGCCTTTGCTATACGGACGGAGTACGAGGATTCCTACGGATCATCGCAAGCGTCGACTACGGTTCCTTGTGGTCCCACATGGCAGCAGCATATACCACCGACAATACGAATGTATGGTGTGATATTTACCGATCCGTATGATTATATGCAGTATTTAAATATGACTCCACACAGGGTACGGGTACCCCGGTTCTCAGCCCTATAGAGGGCCAGGTGCCTCGCAAGGGGCACCATTTCAAGGAACCCAGTTTACCTCTATGCCACATGCTGGAGGGACTTTAGGTAAATATGTGGTGCATAATTTTATTTGCTTATGTTTTATGGTCGAAGACTCATACGTTATTGTTTATACTCAGGATCACAACAGTTCACCGGAGCGGGGCCGTCTTCGTATTACCCTATGCCACCACTAGGAGGATATGAAGGAGCTTCTTCCTATCCACCACCACCACCTCCAACATAGGATACGTACAATAATTTGTACGGAATTGTATTCACCTATTGAATGTTGCTTGAATTTTTTTTGATCTGTAGGGTGGTCTGAAGACAACGACGCGGCCTCCTTGGACGACTTTACACGGTTATTTGCTACGCCTGCCCAGGATGATGATCCCAGCTTGCATACACCTGTGGCTCTGTTACGCCGTCCTGGCAGAGACGTGAGGCCATCGGAACGTCATAGCTACCCTACAGATCACGTACACGCACAACGTAAGAAAGGTCGGAATGGTAGGGTGGTTAGTTGTTAGCACTTGTTTCTCTATTGTTATTATGGACTGTTTCGACTGTTCGGATTATGGTTGTTTATGATTGTGGTAGTTTACTTGTCATTTGTTTCTATAGATATTATTGATGTGAACTTGTTATATTTGTGGGTTCTATAATGCTCGTGAAATAAGGGAAGTTCTTGCGAATTTTTTCCGTGATTTAATGAAGGACAAGTTAGGTGCGGGAGGAGTTAGCGGCCGAGATCCCGCCGACGATGACGACGACTACCGCATACAGAGTAAACTTCGTGACACGCTCGTATAGCTCAAAATAGGGATCATAGTGTATCTAGCTGCGAGTACGAGATCACAGGTTGCCACTGCTCAGCACGGCGATCACGAGTTTCCCATATGTCGCATTGTTTGCCCAGACAAACGTGACAAAAGACGACAGCCCAATAGCAGTGCCCTTTCACCATTTTAAAAAGATGTGACAGCACGGCAACCACATCAGCTCACCTTCAAAGCAGTCTCTCGGGCGAGGACGACGGAACTGTCATTCTACAACGAAGGTCTGTGGCGTGTAGTGGGGAAGGCGGCATCTAGGCACGATCGACCGAGCGGCAGCGATGCAGTGCTGTGAGTCTGCATGCACTTAGATGCTATGCATGCACAGAGATGCATCGATTAGTCAGTTCGAGAATTGAATCTATCCTTTTCAGTGTTCGGTCCGCTAGCCTCTTCACTGTATTGTCATGTAGGCTTTTCAGGTGCATTTACACTCCACACTCCGGGTATCAGACCTTTGTGCGCCTATAAATACTCCGAAGTTTGTGAACTCCCAGCAGCACTCAAACACCAAAGCTCATTGTATACCCAATGTCTGGAGGTGGGTCTAGCGGGAAGAATTACTACGGTTTTGGGAAAGGAAAATGGGGAAGAAAAGGAGATCCCATAATATGGCAGGGGCCTCTTGGACCTGATTTCTTTCCGGAACCACTGTTTGAGTTTCCGCCACAGCACAAGAGTGAATTTACCAATGAAACTCCTCTTCGACAATACGATAACCGTAGAGAACCGTGGCAAAAATGCAGACATGGTGAGGACTGCTTAGTGCATATGTGCACCGACGGGATGGATGTCGGCGGCGTTTCTTCAAATGCCCACACGCATGGATAATACTCGGTTGTTTTATTTCTTTATCTTCATTGAGACACCTTACATGAAATTTATTTTGCAGTCTTCAGATGCTCCAGAAAACTGTGGTTTTACCAGGTGGGTCGATCCTGCACCAATTGATTCAGTTCAGGAGTTCATCGAGTACCTCCAGATAAAGATTTTTGATCTGGAATGCAAGGTGGACCATTACGAGGAAGTGAGTGAGGGTAATAAAGACGACGAAGATGATGATACCAGCAATGGTGCTGCTTCACAGGATGAACCATGCACTATTCCTTACTGCAACTGCCCTTGTCACAAGAAGAAGGGCCCTGCCCCTCCGGCACCACCGCCTGCACCACCTGCAATGGGTGGATACTGCGGAGAAGGCTCAACGCAGTTTGCTACGTGGGGGTATGGCTACTAGGACTACCTAGTGCTAGTGACATGCTGCATCGTTGTGATTGTTGTGTTTTTTTAAATTACCTAAAACATGTTAGCTTAGTTCAGAATCTGTTTACCGTAGTTGCAACGGGTTCTGTCATACCACTGTATGTCTGATGTGTGTTTCATTAACGTTGTATTATGATGTAATTCATATGGTTTACATTGTGTAATGCAGTTTTTAGTTCTTAATTCTTACCGTTATATTTGATGTGTGGTTCACAGTATTCTAGTGTCCAGAAAAGGTCCGAAAATATTAAATGCAAGTTCGAAGATTCACTAGATTGCTTGTGCGTGCGTGGCACCTCGGCGCCGTGATCTGTGGCGCTAAGACGTGTTATTTCGGCGCCACATATTACGGCGCCGACCCCTAGGGTCTATTTCTGGAAAAAGTTACAAAAAGAGCACATATGTAAAATTATTTCGTGAAAATGGCTAAATTGCAAAAATTACGGCCGGTCGCCCCGCAGCCGGGGCTATTTTTGTGAGATATAAAAATAACAAATTTCTAACAAATATATCTCACAAACGAAGTCGATTTTGGACAAGATATTTTACAAAATTGTGTATCATCATATCATCTATATGTGTGATTTTTTTGGTGAATTTAGACAACTTTTTTGCCGTGGTTTGCACGGGTTTTCACAAAATTGTGGTTTGCACCAGATATGTTCCCTTCATTAATGGAGGAAAGTACGCAGAATCTAGTGCCAATGTAGTTAGTATATTGTACTATAGTAGCATCCTAATATAGAGATTTTCTTCCTGAAAAACTGTACACGCGTATATGCTCATATATATGCATTGTATACCAATTACCAAACCATACCAACGCACGTACGAACACCCTACCACTATGCATATGTATAGCTACTATACCGTATGCGCCGTATGCGTAGAGACCACCAGCACACAGCAGGTAGCTTATTAGGGGCCGTTTAGTTCCCAAAAATTTCACCCAAAAAATTTTCACCTCCCCTTTGAAACACATGTATGAAACACTAAATGTAATTAAATAATAAAACTAATTACACAGTTTGGATGTACACGACGAATATTTTCATAAAAAATTTTGCACAAAAACCCCTGCCACCCCGCAGCGGGGCGACCAGGTCCCGGACGACCGGCGGCGGGGCAGCCGGGGTATATTCCTGTAAATTTAGAAAACGAAAATATATTTTTGTAAAAAACGAAAATAAAAAATAAAAAATAAAAAAACCGCGTGGATACATGGGCAGTTGATTGATTGCTCGCTTGGAGGCTCAGTGGCCTGCTCATAGTACTTTCCCGCATCGTTGCTCTCTAGCATGAGGGTGCACTGCCCACTCCACGGTGCTCACGCGCTCGCACCGACCAGGCTCGGCGGACCACAAATTTTCCCGCACCACAGAGCCAGGCTGCGGCGCTCATTTTGCATCCAACCAACGTGCGCACCTCGCATCTTGGGAGCCTGGCTGGGCTGAGACCAGCCAACCAATCAGTCCACAAAGGGACGGTACATAAATTTCTTTTTTTAAACGTAGGAACGTACTAGTTCTTTGCTGCATTGTTGGGAAACCTGTATTTACAAATAAATTTCATTTCCATGGTGAGTGATTCTAGTAGTATCTTACATTGTCAATCTATATTAGTATGTTTTATTTATTGATACACAAAATTAATAAAAGTTTGTCTGACAGCAACAGTAATTGAGTATATCATATTGGATAACAGTATCACACGGAGTAGTTTGCTTTGTACAAAACGTTTGATAGAGTTCATCCAAAGCATTTTCCATTTTGTGTCGCTCCTCTGAGCTCTCTCGGACTACAGTGGTGGGATGTGTTCTCCTAGACTTTGTGTTTTCTGCTGGCGTGGCCTCTGTAGCCATGGAAAACCTGGGCAGCTGTGCTACTCCCATGACCAGAGCCACAGCACAGCACGAGCCAGCGCGACAGTTGTCCGTTGCCACCATGTGACGCCCGCGCCGCAAAAGCAACCCCCGCCGCCCCAATACCGAGATCCGCCCTCGCCTTCGCCTCATGAAGCCATGATGGAACCTGCCGGCGCCTAGCCAAGCAACCACCCGATCCGAACCGACGGCAGGTACCCGACAGCCGGACGTCCTCCCGTTCGCCAGCCCAGCTTCCATTCATCCTCCCGTTCGCCAGCACAGCTTCCATTCGCATCAACCAGCAAGCCGCCGCAGGCCGGACCAAACCACGGCGCCGGCCGCCGGCGAGGGGGCAGCTATATATAGGCGCGGCCGCCTTCGCCCACCAATCAACAGCAACGGCAACAAGTTGGTACTAGTACTAGCTGCCTCAGCTTTTTTCCTTCAGCGTCTCCCGGAGCAAGATGGCAAGGCAGCTGAAGACCAGGATCGTCCTCGCCGCCGCCGCGGTCGTCGCCTCGTCCCTGGTGGGCCGCCGCGCCCGCCCCGGCGCCCACGTCCGGCGCCACCGCTGTCGCGCCAGCCTTCGCCGCCGTCTCGGTCGCCGCCGCGGCTATCAGCTACCTCTTCTGCTAGACGTGGGCGCGTGGGGCGGTGCTGCGCACGGCTGCCCGCGGCGCACCGCCCCTGCCATGATGATGCGCGCGCCGCGCCCACATGTTTCGTTGTACTGTCCGTTTCAAGATCGGTTGTCCGTTTCAAGATCGGTTGTTTCGTGCTGTACCTTTAAACGGGTGCAAATCTTATATTGCTGGAGACCTGGAGTGTATACGGTGGGGAGGTTAAATACACGAACATACTGTTTGAATTTCGCCGGGGTACCCTTGTTCGCGATTCGCAAGATCATGTTGGTGGGGTCACGCCCGCGCCGGGAGTCCGCCGGTCTCTGGGTGACCGGCACATGATTTGACAGCCCCGTCCGATCGTGATGCGATGCGAACGAACATGCGAGGCGTGCTTGCTGAACCGTCTGCACGCCGCGCCCACGACGCGGCCGTTGATTAGGGGATCTGTCTGCGCAAGAATCAGGTTAATGTACGGCCGTACCGCCACTTTTTTATAGAGAAAATCACTGATTATAATTTTTTATTTTTGCAATTTTTTCACTTCGAAAAAATATCGTAGTTTCAATACCGAGTGTCCAAATCAAAATCCGATTACACAGTTGTGCTCGTTTCAACAAGAGCTTCGAAACAAGATCCCACACCACTATATTTCGAAAATATATTTTTCGTTTAAGAAAATGCTTTTTGGTGTATTCTACTTTGCTTATGAATTTTGGAAAATTTGCCCATCGTTTTATAAAATATTGCCTGACTCGTCTCTGTCTAGTTAAGTGGATATTGATGTTGATGTTTAGAAGATAATTGGATGGTGTGATTAGAGGATGATGGCAAACAATTGTGTTGGAGTAGGTGGATGTGTTATTGCATGACCAGTGATAGCTAACTTTAGCAAGTCAATTGAGCAATTTTACTAATTTGTGTTGGCATTTTTTTAATCTATGTAAGCAATTTATGTGTATTTTAAAAATATTATTGAAACATATGCAAGTAACGTCTTGTTTTGAAGGTCTTTTCAAAGGAAATACAGCTGCGCAATTAAAATCTGAATTTGACGGATGTTTCGAAAACTACAGCTTTTTTAAGAGAGAGCAATCGAAACAAAAATACTTCTCTATGAACCGCTTCTTATAAATGCATGCGGCCGTACAATCAAGTTAAAATACGGCCGGCCAGTATGAAGTCGCCTGACGACATGGCTTTCTTTGGTAACGTGTAGTACGTGTGTGTATATACTGCACAAAATGTGGTGCCTGGTTGGTGGAGACCCGAAGTGAAGCTCCAAACGGTAACGGACGGAGAGAGAATGCTTGAACCCCGGTGCACGCACTGCATCCACCATCCAGTGAAGACAGTGCAAAAAAACCCGAGTGATGAATGTACGGGCGTTGGTGCAAACTAATTAGATTAAAAATTCTTATCCTGTGCAAATTGCTCATCCAACTTGATAAGAAGATGGATACTAATTTCTTTTGATAATAAAACCTGTATTTTCAGGCTTCACTTCAACACTGTTGTAGTGTTGCGCAGAGGCGAAGCCAGCCGCAAATGTCACCGGGGTCTACACGTTTATGCAACAGGATCTTCTACTAGTGTCACAGTATATTTTTATAGGATTTATGAAATTTTATTGGGGTGTTGTGACCTCAATGCTAAATGGGCAGCTCCGCCGCTGGTGTTGCGGCCAAGATTACACGTCGTGGGGTGTTGCTTGGATGATATGCCACATGCTCGTCCTTCTATGATAAATTTAACATATAAAGCTGTTTTCTCTAGTATACTCGTGTGTCGTGTCTCGAATTTGGTATATACTGGCACCGTTTGGTTTCTTCGTGCTACTTTCTAGCACGAATTTCTTTTGCATACATAGAGTACTAAATGAAGTCTATTTGCAAAATTTTTTTTAGGGATGAGTGTAACTTTCACGATAAATCTAATGACAGTAATTAATTGATGATTGGCTACAGTGATGCTACAGTAACTATCCTCAAATCACGCGGTCAAATGTCTCATTAGATTCTTTTCTAGCACAGGGGTTCTGAAGTTAGTTTTGTAAACTGTTATTATTTAGTACCCCTAATTATTAATCAAAATTGCTATAGTTCCTAGCGTAGCGCAAATCAAACAGGGCCACTATAGTCAAAATCAAAAGAGACGTGTAAAGGACGAATGGATTTTTCTTTTTCCTTTTTCCGTTCGGGTGCTACTAAATCATAATTTTTTCCCGCCAACGGACCGTTAGAAATGGAAGAAGGCCCGGCCCAAGTTGCGGTACTGTTTCCAGCCGTCTTCTCTGTCGTCTGCCTCCCACTCTCCTATCACCTCACTCCCACAGGCCCCAGCCCTTTTCCAGGTCCCAGCCCTGCCCAGATCCAGATGGGAGCTCCACCGCTGCCCTTCTCCCTGCCCCACGCCGCTCTCCTCTGATCCCGCACTCGCCGCCCCGACCTCCACATTCACCTCCGCCTATTCGCCCCACCATCCGCCGCGGCCGTCCGTAGAGCCCACCGCGCCGCCGTCCACTTGGAGTGAGCAGCCGCGGCCGCACCCGCTGCAAAGCAGCCACTGGTTCCCCTCTCCTTCCGCCGGCGGCACCGTTCTACGGAGGAGGGGATAACCCCTGGGCCTTGAGTGAAGGGCCGCCCGCGCCTCTTTCCGCGGGACCCGCCGCCGCCGGGAGGGAAGGAAGACCAGACTCCCTGGATTGAAGTGGGCACACTCCCATCGTCCGACTTACACAGGTACGAATCGGACTGCCCACTTTACAGTGCGCGTGATCTGAGAAAGGGCAATTTTTTTCCAATACCGATCAACAAATATACGAGTGCTAGAACAGTGAGGACTACGATATGAACAGTTCTCGGAGAATCGGGAAGGGATCTGGACTCTGTGCCTTTGCTGACTTGTATAGTCCTTATCTTTGAACATACTACAGTTTTAGGAGCGGTTTGGCTAGATCAAGGCCAGGCAATGTTGACCACCTAAGCTTTAGAAAAACTGATGTCATGCACTCCATTCTACTGCCGAGTTGATATGAGTTGCCAGATACGCGCACAACGCAAAACGTGTCTTTTCTGAAACCACAACATGAAATGCATGTGATTATATGCAATAGCTCAAAAATGTGTGATCTCTTTCAAATTATACGGTTCTAAAGAAAGAAAAAAGGAAAATGGGGATTGATTTTCACATCACACAACTAACCTGCACTTTGTGATTTTCTTTCTGGTTCATGGATCTACTGTTCCTTAGGTTGTGCACATTATTTTTTTCTCAGGTGGACATGAACCCTAATGCTTATTACTAGCTATTATTTACATTTATATATGCTTTGCTTATTCATTTAGGTATAACAAATTTTGACATTATTCATTATGGATTTATTGCAGACAGGATGAGGATATGTTACCTTTGCCTGCTTGGATGTTACTTCCTTTTTAATCTGTAAATATATATCTCGTTCTTCGATTATGGCAACTATGGTTGAAGGGTGTGTTGGTCCAAGTGAGCTTCACCTGAAGAAGGAACTTATTGCCTTGAGAAAGGCACGTTTCTTGCGTGATCCTGAAACATGCTCATCCTGGAGGTCACCATTAAGTTCTAAATCATTCTTAACAACATCTGGTGTTACACATCACAATGGGATTGGCAGTAGTCTGTCGCAACAGCAGACAGAGCCAGCTGCTGTACCTCCCAAAAGTGAAAAGAAAAGGAAAAATGTTTATCTGTACAATTGGAGGCATCATTCTAACAAATCCAGCGAAAGCGGGATCAAGTTGGATGTGGATGATAAGCAAGCCTCAGCCGATTGTAGCCTGGAAAGCCCATGCATTTCTAATGGTGTGGATTCTAGGAGTGACACATGTCTGGAAGTTCCTGTCAGCATATACAGCGTTCAAGGCTCGAATTCGTGCACTCCTGTTAAAAGAACTGTTAGAAGGGTGAGGAGGAGTTCATTTTCAAAGAAAGGAGCTATGAGAAATTCAACCGTTTCAAAGTTGCTAGATCTCCATGTGAACTCAGTTGAGCAGTCTGAGGATACCGAGAACTACAACTCTGAGAATCACGAGCAGCTTCAGAAGGCAGGCTATTTTTCTCAATCGACATCACCTCTTTTTGCTGCATCAGGATGTTTTAGCTCATCGAATCCCTCAAAGCTGCTGAGAGTTCCAAGAAGAGAAGGCTCTTCCTTCTCTTGCACTCCGGTCTCGACTAGCTCCTATTACAGGTACAAAGGGAGGAATCCTAGTACTGTAGGTTCATGGGATGGAACAACTGCTGCATCACTTGATGACGATGGGCTGAACCAACCAGAACTGTTGACAAGTAGGTGTGGCATTCCATGCTATTGGTCAAAGAGGAGTAGACAAAAGGGATCTGAAAGGAGCTGTTCTCCTTCACTTTCTGATACACTTAGAAGAAAAGGAAGCAGCCTTTTATGTGGTAGTCAGACAATGCACCGAAGGAAGAAATCATCAGGCTCCAATAAATATGGATATCTTAACAAATCTTCGCAAGGTGTGCCGCTGTTGGGTGATAGTAGTCATTTTGCTTATTCATCATTTGATTCAGCAAGTGAAGTTTCAACCATCTTTGGAGAATTAGATCTGGAAGCTTTGAGCCGTTTGGATGGCAGAAGGTGGTCAAGCTGTAAAAGCCAGGATGGAATTGCACTGTCTGTGGGTGGAGCTGATCATGTAGTTCCAGACCACAGAAGCTTAAGCCAGAAATATCGACCAAGGTCATTTGTCGAAATTGTTGGTCAAAATTTTGTTGTACAATCACTTGGTAACGCCATCACAAGGGAAAGAATAGCCCCAGCATATCTGTTCCATGGACCTCGTGGGACTGGAAAAACATCTGCTGCAAGAATATTTTCATCAGCTTTAAGTTGTACTGCTACCGGAGAGGCCAAGCCCTGCGGAATTTGTACAGAGTGCAGTGACTTTTTCACTGGAAATGGAATTAATCTAATTGAGGTTGATGCTACCAACAGAAAAGGCATAAACAGAGTCAGGCATTTGATTGAAAATATACCAGCATCTGCAACTTCTTCACGGTACAAAGTATTTGTTGTTGATGAATGCCATATGGTATCTTCTAAAGTCTGGTCAGCATTTATGAAATTTCTTGATGAACCGTTGCCTCGTGTTGTCTTCATATTTATAACAATAGACCCCGAGAACCTCCCTCGTTCTGTCATATCACGTTGTCAAAAGTACATGTTCGCCAAGATCAAAGACATTGACATAGTATGCCGATTGAGGAAAATTGCTATGAAGGAAAACCTTGATGTTGAATTGGCCGCACTAGATTTGATAGCGCTAAATTCAGATGGATCGTTGAGAGATGCAGAGACAATGTTAGATCAATTGTGTTTACTAGGGAAGAAGATAACACCATCACTTGTAAATGATCTGGTAAGGTTTTTTTTTCAGATCATTGGATATTTTTTAAACTATCAATAATTCTCTATTGTGCTAGCTTCTTTGAAGTATTCTTTGAAACATTATAAGTTTACCGTGTATTAAGGACAGACAATAACACACTGGTTACCATATGTCATGTAGTATATTGCTGAATAGGTTCATTTTCATTCAGTGTTCTTTAGTCAAGGTATTGCCTTTTTCCCATGCAGATCCATGAGCCTCTCTTCTTTTTGGTAACTTGTGGTGCTATCTTTTCCTTTTTAATAATGGGGCCTGGGGGTAACCTCAATTATCAAACTATTTTGTGTTGTTGCATGTCAATACAACATTGCAACAGGATTTGGCATATAGTTATGTCATGATTATTTTCGTAGGTTAACATCTGCAGTTTATTCTCTAAAAGTAGAATTCTAAGACTCCCTGCACGACTGGAGCGAATTGGAAGCCAGAATAATGGTAATGCCAGATTCAAAAAATGTCTGGCATCTTAACTTTGTGATCTGTTATTCGTATCATTATCATACATAAATAAACTCTCTCTTTTTTGGCTGTTCAGTTTTATGATATGAATTGTTGCACCATTTAAACTATTCACACAGACTCTAATTTTTGTTTTAAGGTTGGGGTTGTGTCCGAAGAGAAACTCCTTGACCTATTGGAGATAGCCATGTCATCAGACACTGCTGAAACAGTCAAAAGGTCAAGAGAGCTGATGGATTCTGGTGTTGATCCAATGGCATTAATGTCACAATTAGCTGGGCTCATAATGGACATCATTGCTGGGACCTATAGATTAGCGGATCCTACTTGTGGTGGAGATGGAATTGGTGGTCGAAATAGTGAGTCTTTCTTAACTTTCAGATGCAATCTTTATGAGTTATCATTCATGCACATGCTGTACTAGTTTACATATAGTTTCTTGTGCAGCCAATCATTAAGTATCATCATGCTTTCTTACACTTGTGTGTTACTGTTTTTGGAGTTTCCTCTCCTTTATTGTGGGGGTTTACATATGATTTCTTATGCAGCCAATCATTCAGGTGTGATCACTTTCACACACTTGTGTTTTACTGTTTTTGGACTTTCGTCTCCTTTATTGTGGACGCAGCACACTCAACTTATGATTCTAATGCCTGACATATGTGTTCGTGTAAACAATTTTATCTGAATTCTGTAGTCCTAACACATTTTTTCCTTCTGTAGTAACTGATGCTGAGTTGGAAAGATTACAACAAGCATTGAGGATTCTTTCTGATGCTGAAAAACAGATAAGACTTTCAAGCGAGCGTTCGACATGGTTCACTGCAGCTCTACTCCAGCTTGGCTCTGGTCATAATTCAGAAATAATCCAATCAAGAAGCAGCAGTAAGCAAAGTGTTAAAGCAACCAGTGAAACCATGATGGAATCAGTGAGAGAATCTTCTGCGAGCAGGACTACATCTCATCCTTTATTCACTTTCCGTGATTCAAAGAAAGCATTGGATCTGAAAACAACCAGTGGGCACTCCAGTCCTCAAGGCCCTTCATTGTCATCCAGGATGAAACACAACGATAACATTATTTATGGTGAATGTAGGTCTGTTGATAGAGCATTACTGGATTCTGCGCAGACAAGTATTCCTTCTGAACAAAGGCCTACAAATAGTGGAATCTCAGATAACCTTACCAGAATTTGGATGAAATGCATAGAGAACTGCCACTCCAAGACATTGCGGCAGCTTCTCTATGATAATGGGAAACTAGCATCTGTCAAAGAATGCGAAGGTAAGCCTATTCATTTTTCAATCTTGTCCAGTTGTCCTTGCATATTTTATCTTCTTCATCCTTTTCATTACAAACTTTAGTTTCTACCACTGGATTAGAGATGGAGCTGCCTGACCATGTATGGTATCTCAGTTCCACTGCATCGTTTGTGAACTTTGATGATCTAAAGCTTGACTCAGATTGGGAGGTTTTTGATTCCAACTTTACAACATTCTAAAACTAAGGGTAGGGTAACTAAGTTGCCCCAAAAGCTGAATGAAGTTGTATTTTATCTGTTGCTTGCAGTTCCAACTTCATAATGATATAAATGCAATCTTTAGAGTTGTTAAGGGTACAAGTTCAGGTTCCAGCTTTTTGCTTGGAGCCATAACTTATAGCTTTAACTTAAAAAATAGGAATAAGAATATCACTATAGCTTGGTAAAGCAAAACTTGTCATTGATTACTAGATCAACTTTTCTAATTCAATTTACAGTGATATTCTTAAAGTTGTTTGTTTGACTGTTATTTATTGTTGCACACTTGTATGTGTTTGAATGTCACTTGTCAATTGTTTGATTGAATTAGAACATCTAGCGTTTCAAACATGGGGCTGGAATGGAAGTGTTAGTATATTAGGCAACTCCGGATATGGTTAGTTTAGGATTGATTGTAATCCCGGGATAACATTCCTTATCTCTAGGAGAGGCTACTTGCCCTCCAAGCCATGTACTCCTATATATACCGCCCAAGGGGCTTAATGCAATACATCGACCACATTATACGCATCATACTTTCCTACATGGTATCACGAGTTAGGGTTTTGACCTAGGCTTCCGCTTCCGCCGCCGCCGCCGTCGCGCCGCCCCCGGGGAGATCGATCTCCGCCGGGGGCAGCGCCCTAGTAGGATGCGCGGCGGATCCCTCTGATCCACCGCGCCGTCGTGGTCCACAAGCAGCAGCGGTGATTACCTCTTCCCATCGCCCATTGGATCCATGACTGCGCCGCCCGTCATCCTCGTCGGGAACTGCGTCGCCATGGGCCCGCCGCTGGGCCTGCCCTACCTCTGCGTCGTCGCTCCTTCGGCACCGCATTAGGACTCGCCGCCCCTTCTGCGCAACGTCCAGGCACTCACCTCTCACTAGCGCCGCTGCACCGCTGCTCCTGAGCGCGAGTGCGTGGCTGCAGAGGAAGCCGTGGGGCCGCCAGGCCACTGCGCCATCGGGACCATCGGGCCACCGCATCGCCGACCGACGTCGTCGCCGGGCCGCAGCGCCCCTCCATCGTCGACTCTCTCCTCTGCGCCGTCAAGACTGCATCCCCTTCGTCCTCAGCGCCGCTTCCACCGCTGCCTTGCGCGCGAGGACGCGGCTGCGGTGGCGGTTCGGGGGCCGCCAGCCCGCTGCGTCGCTGGAGCTCGGGACGCGCCTCGCCAGCTCGCCCCCCTCTGCTATGCCTCTCTCTCCCTCTCTGTCTTTTTGACCGATGGTGGGAAGAGACGAGGATAAGGTGGGGGCATCCAGCTAGGTGCACCCGAGATTGTACTCGGAGGTCTACTCTGCTGCTGCTGACTTTTTTCCGATCTAAGATAGGTTTGCGTCGCCCTGCCGTTCGTCGCCGTTCATCGTTGACCCTCCCGAAGGACGAGGTTGTTGTTGCGCCCTCCAGGCTGCAGCGACGACGTTCGTGATTAAGCCACCCTACCGGTGTCATCGCCTTTTCAGGCGGTGGCACCACTCGCCGCCGGTCTTCGTCAAGCAGGCGCTCGATCCGCCTCCGCGCCTCCAGCCGTTGTCGCGCGGACATCGCCGCCGATATTCTTGAAGGAAGACGTCGTCGCCACCCCTGATCTGAGCGCGACACTTGCTGCAACCTGCGCCGTCGCCACCCCTGTCCTGAGCGTGACCTAAGTCCCAAACCGCACCGTCTACCATCGTCATCCACCGCACCGTCCTGCTGCTGTCTTCGGCAAGAAGCTGCTGAGTTTGTGTACTCGAGCACCTCGACGACGCTTCGACCCGCACCCCCTCCACGGCTTCGACCACGTCCACCTTGACTTCGACTACTACGGCACTAAAGGGCTATCATCTTCTTGAATCTCCAGTCAAAGCTTTCGCACCGGCGTTCCGACTGCAGGGGGGATACGTCTCCATTGTTCTCCAGTCTGACCATTCGTGTTGCTACCGCTACGACTGCGGGGGGATGTTAGAGTTAATTAGGCAACTCCGGATATGGTTAGTTTAGGATTGATTGTAATCCCGTGATAACCTTCCTTATCTCTAGGAGAGACTACTTGCTCTCCAAGCCATGTACTCCTATATATACCGCCCAAGGGGCTCAATGCAATACATCGACCACATTATACACATCCTACTTTCCTACAGGAAGTTTGCCTATTTCTCGAGGAATGGGGCTTAATCCCATGATTTAAATCAATGAAAGTGGATGTAATAGCAAAGGAATTTTGATTACACTATTCAGCATCTCTGAATTATTAGATAAAATTTTCTGTACTTACTTTTTCTCGAGGAAGTCTGTCCTTTTTTTTTTTGGTAACAACTTTACGTCTAGGTCCCTTGAAGACTCCACCTTTTACTAGCTTAGGTCCAGATTCAGCATTCTCTTTTACGGGCAGTGCAACCAATAACTGATACCCTGCAGCTTGACAGATTCACCGCATTTGATGCTTAATTGTGACGAAACGTGTAAGTTGAGCATTGAAAGGATCATTGAAAATCTGAGGCTTGAAAATGGGAACACACTTGAAAATTTAGAGACCATCTAGGATTTTTCTTCTTTCTTGGCTGCTTATTTGTTCTTTCCTAGTCACAGGCTGTTCGTCTGCCCAAACTAAATTTTGATTAACTTCATTTCCAGGCACCATTGTTGCTTTTATAGCATTTGAGGACAACGACATAAAGTTTCGAGCCCAAAGGTTTGTCAGCAGCATCAGGAACTCAATGGAAACTGTACTGAAATGCAATGTGGAAGTAAGGATTTGTTTAATGCAAGAATTTCTCAACGGTGGACTACAGCATCAGGCATATCCGGATGAAACAGGCGAGTCTGATGTCTTGAGTTGCTCAACAAACAGTGAGCGTCTGAAGGGAGTTCTGAACCCATCAGGTGCTGCTGGTGGACTGCAGTCAAACAATGTTCCCATGATCATCTCTGATGGAAATTCAGGAGTACATAGAACAAGATCGCAGGAGGTCTCTTTTGAACAGTTGAAGACAGCAGCTCTTGATGAGCAAAGGTTAGACAGTGCATGGCTCCAGGCTGCTGTAAAACACACACCTGGTTTGTTAAATCAAGCAAAACCAGAGAGAAATCAAGTTCTTCCACAAACCGGTGGTCAGCATCATGGGAGGTCCTCAATGGCCACCGTTGTTCCCTCTAGGCATGTTGACAAGGATCTGACTTGTGAACTGAAAGCCTTAAAGATCAATGACAGTCATGGTCCCCAGAAATGTCAAAATGTACAGACGGAGAATGGTTATGCTATTTCACCAAGCCTCTTGCACAGAAACAACCATTTGGCAAACTGTGACAATGAGAGTGTGTAAGTAACATATTTCCTTTTTTTTAACATGCATCAATCCAGCTTTATCTTGTGATCTTGTCTTTAGAACATTGGCAGTGCTACTTGGACAACTGCATGTTACCTTTGAGAGAAGAAAATGTAGCTGCATATAAATCACAAAGGGCAGCATGCTGATTGTGATGCGACTTCTGAAAGTGGCATTAAAGCATCTTTAAATCCTTAGCACTAGACAACTCCATTGTTCTGCCAAATTCAGAACTATTCTAGCTGATCTACTTCTGTGTATTTCATGGTTCACAATTTTTTGTGCCTACTCTCCTATCTAGTATTTCAGTCTTGTAATGCCCACCATTTGCGTGCCTAATTTACAGGGTTTCTGAGTCCGGAGCACCAGGTTGCCATGGGCTCTTCCCATGCTGGAAAACTGAAAAAACAAAAAGAAGAAAGGTAAATCTGTAATTGTGCGCGTACGAAGATAATTCTTTTGGGTATCATGCCTCACATCTTACCCGATTCATTGTTTTGTGAAGCAGGGAAAAGGGCAGACACGGCTGAGGCCATCTTAAGTTGGAGATTGAGATGCAGCGAGCATTGTGCCCCTGGGTTGTGGAGAAACGGTTGAAAATATGCCTTGTGTGTGCCTCACAAACACCTTGTTTCATTCTTTCTAGGGGATTCGTGATGGCCGAATCATTATATTTTCCTTGAATTTGATGCTTCTGCTCAGAGGAATTCGACATTTTCGACGCATAGACTCAACAAATGTTGGACATCGACGCATGGACTCAACAAACGTTGGACATGGATTTTAACGAATCCTTCTGAACCGTCAATGCTTGTTGTACAGACATTTGGATGTGTATGCCCTTGCCAAGTCACAGGGCTGAGGCGTGAGGCGGTCCGCGCAGTTAGGAAACAACCATTAGCGAGTTGATCAGGCACACTTATTTTTTTGCATTGTTTTTATGGCATTTGACAGCATTTGAGTTTACATTACATTTGTTGTTCTACCAACCCTTTTTGTTATAAGAAAGGAAGACCCTATGTCGTTTTAACTTATGATCTTATCAAGTCCGCACAAGAACTGGCATCTCCTGCTTTTTTCAGATTTATCATTGTAACGCCCATCCTAATCAGTTGCATTTGCTCAAATATTGCATGCTTTGTTGCCCAAGTTCATCTCCCATACATTCCCCCTCACATAGTTCACATAGCATGCATTTGAAAGAGTCACTGCATTACTTCATACGTATATATAGCTGTGTACACAGGTCGATCGATCGAGAGTACATGAACCAAGACACACACCCTCAACCGGGAGACTGCGTACGTCAACCGATCAGAACAACACACCCAACATGAAAATTCTGGCAATCAAAACAAGCGATCAACTGATATAAATACGTATATACTCCGTGGGGGCGGCAACGCAGCTCAGCAGAAGAGGTACCCGACGGCGGCGGCGGCGAGCGTGCCGACGGCGAGCGCCGGGCCGGTCACGGCGGCTCCGGAGCTGGGCCCGCCGGGGCCGGGGGCGGCAGCCGGCGCCTCGGACGCGGTGGCCACGGCGACGAGCGACGACGCCACGGCGGTGGCGGCGGCGGCGAGGATCCTGAGCCTGAGGGTGGCTGCCATCTCGCTAGCTGCTAGCCCCTCTCTCTCGGCCGGTGCTCGATCGAGGAACGGGGTCGGGACGAGAGGAGAGCTAGCGTGTGTTGGGATGGGGGAGGGAGGGGGAGCCCCGGGCTATATATAGCTGCCACCGGAGAGCCTTGTTTAGCCTTGGAGACGAGGAGGATTTCTTGGCCGGTGTCTCACAGGCTGGCCGGGCTGGCTTAATTTCAGGCCTTGCTGCTATGATTAGCTGGGCGATTGGGGCGGGATCTGGATGAGTGATCTGTTTTTGGTCTGTTGCGCCGGGACGAACCCAAGTGCATGTGCGCCCGCCAGCCGGTGTGGTGGTTATCAGTATCATCGACGACGACGCTGCGGCGCCGGCATTGCTGATTGCCATCAGCCGCCTGCGCCTTGTTTGTTCGAGCATCGCGAGGAATCGGGGCCCCTGCTCGACGACGGGCCTTGGTTCTGGAGATCGTTTGTTTGGTTATGGGCCTAGCAAGTAGTATACCCGTAGTCTTGCGCAAGACCCCGCCGAGCCGAAACCATCCACACGCGCAAGCAGCTCGATCTGCCGCGGCCGTCGCGCACGTCCTCCAGAGGTCACGCCCGCTCGGTCCGCGCTGCGTTCCACGCCATCGCCACGCTACGCGCGCGACGCGGTGACACCGACACCCCCGCGCGCGAGGCGACGGCCGCCCTCATCCTCTCTGTCGTGCTCGCGACGCCGGCGCGCCATGCGCGGGGCGGCCTCTCCAGCCGGGGGCGTGCCGTGCGCACGTTGCCCTTAACCCGCAGCTGGCGGCCCCCAGCCCGCCGACAGATTTGTGGCACCGGGCATTGCTTGCCTGCTGCACGTATGGTACTAGTCGCGCCGTCACGGATCGTGCGTATACACATCGTTGCAGCCACGCCCTCGACGGATTCGCGTGCACGGATGCGACGAGTTCCTGTTCCTCTGTTCGTTATTAATCGTTCGGGAAGCGCTGACCCGTCGATCTCTGTGGCTAGACTAGAGCATCAAGCACGAACGCGTAACCCACACAGGTCGAGACGTACGTGCTAATACATAGGTATTCAGAATATTATTCACAGGTGAAGCAAGCAAAATCCGCAGACCAAACGAGTGTGTATATCTCACTGCCAGATCAACACTAAATCAACCAATCCCAACGCCGCCGCTTCGATGCACACGCGCACGATGCGCACCCCGTTCCTCCACTCCACGGCATCATCAGCATCTTTCCTTTCCTTCTGTTTCTTTTTCAGAGATGAGCAACCGGTCTCAGCCGCCAGTTGGATCGCGTCAGGGCTCCGCGAGCAGGAACACGGCGGAGGCGGACGACGGCCGGTCCGCGGAGCGGTGGCCCGCCGTGGAGGCGCGCCTCCCGTCCGCGCCGGGCCGAGCGCTGGCGCTGGCGCTGCTCCGCATCCGCTCCCTGAACCCCCGGCACGACTGCATGTGCGCGTGCAGCTCCTGCGGCTTGAACTCCTTCCCGCACTGCCTGCGCGCACAAAGAGATGCGTGAGTGAGGCGGCGAATTTCTGTTGGATATTTGGACAAGTTCAGGCCCACCAGGGTTGCGTTGCGAACTTCCCGACCGCCCATCAGGGTTGATCAGGCCTTATCGAAAAGCCCATGAAGACCGACGCGCGTAAGGAGACGTCAGTATCTCTCTACGCTCAGAATGAGACTCAAGAAGCATCATGCCCTCAAAAAAAAAAATCTACGAACAAATCTGAATATATAAAAGTGTACCCTCTTTCGTCTTCTACTTGCACGGAATAACGTGACCTTTACTTGGTACAAGATCCACGCACGAATCAGTACGAACTTGGCAACTTTAGCCCCCCTGAAGAATCCGTTCCCTTTTCTTTTCCTTTTCTTTTTAAACGAAAAAAATCCCTTCTCATTTCTGCCACGCGCCACCGGACCCAACCTAGAAACCCTCAACAGCGGCCCAACGCAACCGAGCAGCGCATTTTAACGGCCGAGTCTAGTGGGAGACCGAGCACGAGCAGCCAGCCCGCAAACGCCTGGGGGTCAGAATTCAGAAATTCAGAATCGATCGGGTCGGCAACGAGAAACCGAATTTTTATTTTTTTTAATATAAAATTATACTATAATTACAGAATAATACATTGGATCTGTGGAATTTCAAAAATATACCCCTTTCGTCTGCCCAGTAGACGTCGTCTACACAGTGGATGAAAATACAGTATTTTCGTCCTATCGTCAGACGAAATCCAATTTCGTCGAACCAGTAGACGAAAATGTATGAAAAGGATAATTTTTGTGGGGCCTGCTAATTTTTGTCTACCCATTGGAAGGGTAGACGAAATCTAAGTTTCGTCTACCCATTGGACGAAATTTAGTTGTCATGAGTTCCTGTTTTTGAATAGATATTTGAACACCTTTCTGATGTTTTGCACAAAAACAAATCATACATTTTTGTAGTCCAATGTTCCCTGTACTTAGTGGTAATTTTTTTTTTCAAATATTTTGTATAAAATATTTTTTTATATACGTCCAAAATGAGCAACTTGTAATGGCAGAACGTAGACTTAGAATTTTTCCAAGTCTATGTTCTGCCATTACAAGTGGCTCATTTTGAATGTATATAAAAAATAATTTTATGCAAAATCTTAGAAAAAAAAATTTACCACTAAATACAAGGAACATTATACTACAAAAATGTATGATTTATTTTTGTGCAAAACATCAGAAAAGTGTTCAAATATCTATTCAAAAACAGGAACTCAGAGTTGCCGATGACAACTAAATTTCGTCCAATGGGTAGACGAAAATTAGATTTCATCCGCCCGTCAGGTACACGAAAATTAGTAGGCCCCACAAAAATTGTTTTTTTCATGCATTTTCGTCTACTGGTTCGACGAAATTAGATTTCGTTTGACGATAGGACGAAAATATTGTATTTTTGTCTTCTGAATAGACGGAATTTAGATTTTGTCTGCTGGGCAGACGAAAGAGGTATAGTTTTGAAATTCCATACATCCATGATATTATTCCGTAATTACAGTATACTTTTATATTTAAAAAAATAAAAATTCGCCAGCAGTCGACAAAACAGAAAAGCAGCATCGCGGCGGCACTTACGAGCAACGCGGCAGTGCGGCCGGCTTGTGCGCGTCGCGCTCGCGCCCGTCGCGCTTGCTCGGCTTGTCTTTCCCGCCCCGCCGCGACCTCGCCTTCCGGCTCACGCTGCCACGCACAAAAGTTCAGCAAAGGGACCAAGCAAACGCGTCAGGTGTAGTCTGGTGATCGAATCTGCGTTTGGACTCACCGGAGGCCGCAGCCGTCCATGCCGGGGCACGTCGGCGTGGGCGGCCAGTCGTCGTCGCCGCCGCCGCCGCCACCCGGGGCCTCGGCGGCGCTGCGGCGCGACCGGCGCACCAGGGGCCGGAGCGCGGCGTCGTCGGCGTCGGCCCCGCCGCACGTCAGCATGCTGTGGAGCGCCCGCGCCACGCGCATCCTCCGCGCCTGCTGATACCCCAGCGCGTGGCTCCTGGCGCCGCCCGCTCCCTGCCCCTGGCCCTGCGGCTGCTGCCCCTCACTCGCCGCCGCCCGCACCACCGCCTTCTCGGCCGCCGCTCCCTCCTCCGTCTCCTGCTGTTGCTGCTGCTTCTGCTCGCGGAGCTCCTGCGACCGTGACACCTCGATCTTGATCACCACTTCCTGCTGCTGATGCTGCCTCTGCTCACGAACGCCCTGCGGCTCCTCGGCCTTGAACGGCGCGGCACCACGGCGCGCCGGCTCGCAGCCTCCGGGCGAGTCCTGGTCGGCCGCCGGCGGCGTCTTGGGGGAGCTCTCTTCGGAGTCTGGCGTCAGAACAACTTCCACGCTGCGGTCCTGACTGCACGGCGTTTCCTCCTCCTCCTGTTTCTTCTCGGCTGGTACAAACAACGTACAAGTCAAATCGTTAACCTCAACGCCGAAATGATAAGAAAACACATTCTATTCTACAAAGAAGAAATGATAAGAAAACTAGGTCACAAAGGAATTAAATAGAATGAAGAAAATTCAGGCATGGATGATGAGTCACCTAACGAAGAAGTCCTTCTTGGCGCTTGGGCGCTGGGAGGAGGTGTTCCCCGGACGTCGCAGCCCTTGAGCACGTACTCGTTGTCGGAGACGGGCGTGATGAGGTCGTCGTCCTTCAGGTCCTGCCACACGTACCCGGCCTTGTACTTTCTGAACAGGAATTAGTTAGCGCAACGGTCATGCAAGGAAATCAGGAGAGCTGTACGTATCCACCTGGATCAAGAACGGAATTGAATTGGCGCAGTAAATGCAAATCAAACACAGCGCAAAAATCGGAATTGAATTGCAAGGGGGGAAAAATGTCCATGGATGGAAAGACAAAGAACTGGATCACCATCTCATCGATCGCCAACTCGATCACCATACCTTTTGTAAGACCACGAGAAATTGTCCGGCATGTCCTTGCCGCGGAGCTCCGAGAGCCACCTCTTGACATCTGAACGGATCGATCCAAAGGCAAACGGGGCGATGAGCCGCATTGATCGTCGATGAGCATTGATTGATGCGGAAGGATTCGCCGACAGATGATCAAGAACAGGCAGGCACGCAGAAGGGCACGTACCGCGGAGGCGGACGCCGGCGCGGCTGCGGTGGTTGACGCGGAAGAGGTGCGGGTGGTCCGTCCTGCCGCCGCGGCTCAGGAAATACACCACGTTGATCCGCCTCACCTCGCCGGCGGCTCCCTTATCTTCTCCCGCCTTGTGCGCGTCCATGATGCCGCCCTCCTCCTCCTCCTTGTTGGTATCGCCGTCGTCGTCGACGGCGGCGACAACGAGAGGGACAATCCGAGGGAACAAGGAGATACCACCAAATCAAAGCTGCGTGCGTGCGACCCGGCCCCTGCGGCCGATTCCCCCCTTTTGTATTTAAACCGACCTCGTCAATCAAGATGCAAACAAAGGAGCCGATTCTTATTCGCAGCAGGAGGGCAGGGCGGGCGAAGAGGGAGGCAGGCGCGCAAGGATTCACGGGCGGATCGATGGGAGAGCTAGGCACGCCGCGCCGCGCGTGGCTCAAAATGTTGGCGTGGGGTTGGAGGGCAGTGGCCAATGGAGAGGGTCCCCTGCATCTCAGCGTCCCCCTGGCGTAGGTCTGGGAATCTACCGGACCGGGGGGAGTGGATTATAATACGACGCTGGTGACAGTGTTTGGATGGGGTTAATCCCTATTTATACGGCCCCGTTTGGTGATCGATGGCGATGGCCCACCTCGTAGGAACCGGGGCGCGGGGGAGGCAGGGTTTAAAAAACCGGTGGTAACTGGTCCGGTTCTGGTTTGGGCCGGTATCAAACCGGCCCAAATTTAAAATTCAAATTTGAATTTAAAAAAATGAAAAATTCTCAAAAAATTCCTAAAAATACTTCAAGGTGCGACAAATCTAATGGTGTCAAATTTTCTCAAAAATTCATTCATTTAACATACTTTTCGGGCATTTAAAGTTAAACCAAAAAAGAAAAGGAAAAAAAATGAGACGGCCCATTAAGGCCCACTTGGTAAACCGGTCAAACCGGCCGGTATACCGTTCTAAACCGATTACACATGCGATTTTAAATTTGGATTTGAATTCAAACCGGTCGGTAAACCGGTACGAACCGGTTGAACTGAGTTTTTGGAATTCAAATTTGAATTCGACCAGTACCGATCGGTTTCCGGCCAAACCGGACCGTTATGCCGGTACCGGACCCCGGCGGTTTGGCCGGTCCGGTCGGTAAATGAAACCCTGGGGGGAGGGGGGCCGGGGGAATAAATCGGCGATCGAGGGGTTTTTTATATTCGCCAGTTGCCGTACACCCGAAAGTCATTATTAAAATGACTCCTACATATTTGCCACATGAGAAAACTTTTACTCTTTATTTTACCATTTTTGCCTAGCTGACACGTCACGCATGCACGCCACGGTAGCTCCAGCAAGGGCACATGAAATAACCTCTCTATCCCTCTGCCCTGTTCTCTCCCTCTCTGACAGCAGGTTCCGCAACTTCCCCACTACCAGGTGGGCCCCAATTATCAGCTTTGTCTCCCACCTTCAGCACCTGGATGGGAACTGGGAGCACCTCCGACTTCTTCCTAGGATGGGGACTGGGTAGCAGGCCATGGCTCGTATGGGGACGGGCGGACGGCGAGCGCGACCGAGCTGGCAACTGGCCCTCCTTCTGCCCCATTGCCTGCTGCCGCCTCCACCGTCTGCAGCCCCGCGTCGCGACGCGGAGTGGCGCGCGCGCCACGCAGCAGAGCTCGGCCACGGGGAGGCACGCGCAGAGCACGCAGCATGCCGACGCCGCACTCCGCCACTGCTGCGCCGCTTTGGTGGGTCCGCGGGCCCGGCTTAGAGTATACAAGAAATTTCACGTTGCCTCGTTGACTGGGAGCCACGGCGGCATGCCTACGTGGCGTGTCAGCTAGACGAATCGAGATCGAGAATGTGGTAAATATGTAAAAAACCCGCGATCGAGAATCGAGATCGAGACGTGATCCGTGCATTGTTTTTGCTCCGGAATTTCTCCATTTCTCCCATATTTGATCTTTTATCTCAGTTCGTGTTTGCGTACACATATAGTAAATAAAATATATTTGCACCCCTTGTCAGTGTGTTTGATGATCCACGGCACTCTTATCTGTGCAGGTTTGATGGTCCACTCCGTGTATGTTGGTCGTCGCCAAAAAAAAGCTCGGGCGGCCGTTATCTGCGTCTGTCGCTCGCTGACTGAACTAGTCCAACCTCGAGAACTCCAGCAACAGCAACCGTCAGAGCCCACCTAATGGTAAAATTCGAGTAGCAATGATGCCATAATCCCAGTAAGCAATTCTCAAACTCCAGGGACCAGGGGCCATGCGCATAAAAATGCCTCCTCTCCTGAAAGACTGAAACCGAATGTTTGAACTGCCGCTGCAACTATCGTTTTCTTTAAGGGGGCTCTGCCGTGTGCGTAAGAGTAAGACCGTGGCTTCGATCCTCATGGACCTGCCATTTGGGTTCAGAGCATGGCCGCGCCCGGTCGGTCGTGGCAGGACAGGAGGGTCCTTTTCCAATTCCTCTCGCTGTCTCGCAGCAGCAGGCCTGCCACGGTACGCGCCCCTAGGATGGAATGGGACAAATCCGCCTCCCGGACTTGACGACGGCTGCAACAGCTTCAAGCACTTCAGGAGGCGTCGCTTTCAGTTTCTTCTTCTTCTCTAGTATATACTTCAAAGATATTTCTATTGTCAAAGCATTGCAATGCCCGAGAAATAAAACCGAAAATGAAAAGGGGAGACACAAGACCAACAGAAAAACAGCTCTTAAAGACCGAAATAAAACAGCTCCACCTATTTGTTTAATATACACAGAAAAAGTCAAATGACCATACTATCCTCAACTTTTTTTTCTATATTCTTCTTTTTTAACATGTGATTCGTAAAAACATAATAGTTCTTAATGATGGATTAGTTAAAAATATTTTTTAACATGCTGCGCGGGAGCTCTTTGGTTTGCCACTCATGGCCCACTTGTAGACGTCAAGGCTTCTTTTTTTTTTAATGCGCACTTTGTTTGTTCTCATCCAACAGGCACTCTCATCTTCTAGCCTAGCGTGCTCTCTCAGTCTGAAAAAGGCCTGCCCACATGTACATGCGGCCACCAGGTCTATCGCCACCGTCCATCACCGTTGGTGGACCCCTTGCCCCGCCGCTTGTATTGTTTAATGGAGGCGGCTAACTTACGGCCTATCCTTTTTAGAAAAGTTTGCTTTTCTATTTTGATAACCCCGTCTCAATCTCTTTGCAAGCCCTTTTTTTTCGCTCCTCGGGACCACGTTACAACTGTTGCGGGCCCCACGAAAACTCTCTCCTGCCCCCTCCCTCTCTCCGCCGCCGGTAAAATTGCTTTCTCGGATCTGGATTCCACCACTGCCGCCGCCGCCTAGCACATACAGAAGCAGATGCAACTCCAACAAAAAATGACGGTGCCACAGAAGCAAAGATAGGCATCAACGAAAGGCAAAGAAAAGCAGAACACATCGGATTAGGTGCGTCACACATATCGAAGTCTTTTATGCTGCGATCATCTGCAAATTCTCCCCTCCCCCCCCCAACATCTAGGTTCCAGTAACCACATGGATCCACATGCGGTGGCACATCATCCCCAGAAAAAAAATGTGAAGACGAAAAACAGTAGATCTTCTCCTAAAATACAGAATAAATGCAGATACTCTGTAGTTGGATCCAGTGTTGTAGAACCACTTTTGAAGCCGCTGCCATAAAGCCTGATTAAATCCTGATAGAAAAATGCTTGATTAGATTGATTGTGGTGCTGAACAAAGTACAGACTAGCTTGATTAAATGCAGATAGAAAAAAGTATACAAAGGTGTTTTCTAGACAAATATAAGCTGAAATTCTTATGATCTGCCTGTTCAATAATACATTATTGCCTGCTGAATTACATGTAGTTGGTTTTTTGGATGCATATAAAAAAGATTAAATGCAAATAAAAAAATCATGATTGGGTTGATTGTGGTGCTGAACAATGTACAAACCAGCTTGGTTAAAATGCAGATAGACAGGTACATTATTGAACAAAATAACTGATCTACCTGTTGAACAGTACATTATTGGCTACTGAATCACATTTAGTTGCTTTTTGATGCGTATTAAAAATCATAAGAGAGATGCATGTTCAAAACAATGTGTTGTAATGGTCTGGTGCTTCTATCTAAATCAGGTTTGTGATCTGGTGCTGAATTAATGTGCAGGGGGCAGAGTTGCAAGGGGAAAAAAGAGGTTGAGAAAAAAGAATGGATTTAAACAAGTCCCCACTAGATTTTGATTACGATTTCCTTGGTGAGTCGGATGCAAATCCGCTTTATTGCACTCATGCAGAAGATGGGGGTGTGGGGGGGGGGCAGTGCATGATATTGAGCATGTTCCAGAGCAAGATCCATCTGTATTTCCTGTTGGCAACTATTTGGCTGCTGTTGGCAACAATGTAGATGAGGCCGCTCAGAATGTGCAAGTGAATGATGAGAACACCCAAGATTTGCAGGTTGTGGAAGAGATCTGGTCAACACCTCTAGTGCCATACATTGGGCAAACATTTTCCACTAAACAAGAGGCAAGGGAGTTCTACAACTCTTATGCAAAACAAATTGGGTTCTCAGTTCGTACAGGGACTTCACGCCTCTCAAGTTTGACTAGGGAACAACAAAAGATTATGTTTGTTTGTTTGTAACAAAGAAGGCCGTGGAAGGAAAATGAAAGAAGGCAATTCAATTCCAGAATCTGATGACAGTGATTCTACGGTGCGGGAATCTAAACTTGAGAACAACGATGAAGGTAATGACATTGAAAATGCTGAGAAAAAGAAGAAGATGGATGGTGGAAAGAAAAGGAAAAGGGAGAAGATGCATCATACCGATTGCAAAGCAAGAATGATTGTCAAGTTAATCGGTGATAGATGGCATGTGATTTTCTTTGCTCCAAATCACAACCACGACCTTGTTGTGAAGCCGTCCTTGAAAAAGTTCATGAGGTCTCACAAAGGCATCCCTCAGGCGGAGAAAGATTTCATTGAAATGTTGCATGGTTGCAATTTAAGCACTGGGCGCATAATGCAGCTAATGAATGAGTTCTATGGGTCTGCGCAGCTAGTGCCATATGAAGCAAAGGATGCTGGCAACTTTCGCTCCAACATTCGAAGAACAGAAAAATTTAAAGATATGCAGGAGACATTGGACTACTTTAGGGAATTGGAACATGGAGATGCATAATTTTTCCACAAGATTAAACTTGATGCTGAGCACAGGGTTGAGAGCCTCTTTTGGGTTGATGGTGCAGCAAGGCATGCTTACATCGAGTCATACCATAATTGTGTGTCTTTTGACGCAACCTACATGACAAATATGTATGACATGCCTTTTGCTCCTTTCATTGGGATCAACAGGCATGGGCAGTCATTCATGTTGGGATGTGCCTTCCTAAGGGTTGAAAAATCTCCTAGCTACACTTAGTTATTTGAAACATTTCTAGAGGCAATGAAAGGCAAGACGCCTGTGAGCATTATCACTGATCAAGATGCAGCTATGAGGTGTGCAATTGCTCATGTATTCCCTAACACTAACCACCGAAACTGTCGTGGCACATTATGGACAAGTTCACTGGTACAATTGGGCCTGTTTTGGATGGAGATGAGGAGCTAGAAGAGGACTTCAAAGAATGCATGAACCACACTGTGAATCCAGTGGCGGAGCCACCACTGGGGCGAGCTACGGCGGCCGCCCTAGGTCCTTAGGGCCGAGCTCCAGAGCAGATCCCCGTTCCGGTGGCGCTTGGAAGGTGCCGGTCTGCCGGACGCGAGGAAGAAGGTGGAGGACGGCAGGACCAGGACGCACCGTAGGAGAGAGGCGAGACGCGAGAGGCCTTCTAGGCCGAGTTTTGGGCCGGCCTGCGGTTCAGCCCAGCGCGTCCCACACTCCCACCCAAGTCTCCGCGTTGTGGACTCGTGGCGTGGCTGAGCTCGTCATCCATACCCCGCACCGCAGCCCGCCCCCGCTCCGAGTCGGCGCCCCTCCATTCGCCGCCGCCGCCCGCCGGTCTGCCGTCCCCGCCGGAGAGGATCCAGCGCCGCGGCTGAGCCCTCCTAGGCGCCTTCTGCTGGCCGCGCCGGTGCACCTGCAGCTGCAGTCCGCCCCCGCCTGGCTGCCTCCCGCCGACGCCCGGCGGATCCCGCGCGGGCGCGGCCGCACCTGCAGCTCGCGTCGGCGCCTCCTCCCGTCGTCCGCGCCGATGCGCCGTGCGCCTGCCTTTCCTCTACCTCACACTCGCCTCGTCACGCCTTCCTCTTCGCGTGCGCGCCGAGCGCCGTGCGCCAGAAGGACAGAAGCGAGCTGAGGTCGCCATTGCCGACCTCCAAGCCTGCGCCGCCCCCTTTTCGATTCCACCTAACCTACTCTGTCAAACTTCGATTCCTTGCATCTACAGCTTCACCCCGAGGTCCTCTACGATCTCAGGCCACGGGTTGCCCAAGCCTCGGGCTGTACCAGCTGCGCGACGGCTCGCCGCCGTCGCCATGGTTGCCGTTGACGACCTCGTAGGTGAGCTCAGGTGATATCTGTCCTTCGAGCCCAACCAACTTGCAAAATGAGTTCGCCTTGAGGTGCTGATGATGATGCTCTCGGTGGTTCATGGTTTTCGTAGCAGGATCAACGGAAACGCGGAGGTCAGCGCCACCGGCCCAACGTCACGCATGAACGTGGCTTCCTCCGCGAGTTCCGGCCACCTTAGTGCTACAGTACCCAGCCCTAGGTCATTTCTGGGGCTGGCTCCGCCACTGTGTGAATCCGTAAGAATTTGAAGAAAAATGGGATGCTATGATAAACAAACATGGATTGACTGACAATGTCCATTTTCAGCGCTTGTATGGACTCAGGAGCAGCTTTGCACCAGCTTACTACATGCACTGGTTCTACCCCTTTTTGCAGTCCACACATAGAAGTGAAGGGTTCAATGCTGTCCTAAAAAAATATGTAAACCCAAACATGTCTGTGCTGAACTTTGTTAAGCAATACCAAAAGATTCAAGACAAGTGTTTGGTTGCACAAGATGGGAAAGACTTCAAGACTGACGATAGAGACAGGAGAAGATGGTCTAGATATCCTATTGAGAAACACGCATCTACTGTCTACACTAAAAACCTATTTTACAGATTCTCAAAGGAATTTGAGAAGACCGCTGAGTATGATGTGAAGCCTGAAGGGCAAATCCAATACTACCTAGTGCCTAACAACAAATTTGTTTATGGCTATGGCAAGCGGGCATATCTTGTGACTACGATTGAGGACGAGGGAAGCTATTACTGTGAGTGCAGCAAATTTGATAGAGATGGTCTGATATGTTGCCACATAATGAAGATAATGACTAGGCTGGGTGTGAAGACAATACCTAATCATTTCATACTGAAAAGATGGACACAAGAATTAGTCCCCGAGAATGAGAATGGGGGAGTTAATGCTAATTCACATGTGCAAGCTGACTTTATTGCTCGAGGTATGCCCCTAAACAACAGAAAGACCATGTGGTTCGCAAATCTGTCTACAGCGTTCGCGGGATTAGCTGTTGAAGGGAGTGTTTCAAGGGGAACTTATGATCTTATGGACAGTCATATCAAAATGATACGCTCTGCACTAGATGAAATCAAGAAGAGGAAAAAACCAAGCAGACAGAGGGTCCGTGCAAACATGCAGTCTACCGGAGGGAGCATTATGCCTAGTGTTACAACTGAAAGTGCTGCAGATATACCCGCTGTTTCAGCTCCTGTTATTGGTGTGCATTCTGCTCCCTGTAGCGGAGGAGTCATTGCAACTACAAATGTTTTGCCTACTGTCCAGCCAGGTGTGCGAAAAAAAATTCAAAAACTATCAAACCTGACACTATGCACTAGATTAATTTGCTGGTTGGTGACTCTGCGGGCATGAAAAAAATGTTGTGACTAATATTGAAAACTTTGTCTGCAGGTGGTAGTGATGGTCTGCCTACTAAAAACCCTGGTGCTGGTGCATTATTGAACCATGTGGGCAATCCCACGAGGTCAAAAGTGAAAGGCCGTAAGAAGGAAAAAAGACTAAAAAAAGGATGAATGTAGAGGCAAAGAGGAAGAACAAGTGCAGCATTTGCAGGTCCACTGAGCATAATGCAGCAAGATGTCCGGAAAAAACAGGAGAGAGAGTTTCAGAGTCTGGGTGTGTCCGAGCTTTGGGTGGGTTGGAGGGATAGTTAGGGTGTGTGTGAGGCTATATTGAATAGTATGCACCTCAAAAAAATGCTTTTACGCTCATAGGAAAATGCTTCTCAAATGCACTTGAGATGCTTGTGTGGCAATGTGATTTGCTTAAGATGGTGGAACTTTCTAATTTAGTTACTAAATTGCTCCATGAATACAAATAAGATGCTTTGTGGGTTATGCTAATTTGCTTGTATGAGAAAAATGAGAAATCATACCTATTCTGCATTCAAGATGCTCTCCCAGTCTACGTCATTTTCTTCATAGCTGAGCCATGTATGCGCCAGGATCTTCCGTATGTTGGGAATGCCCTTTTCATGAAGCTCGCACACCAAACGTCCATCCCAATGTTGAGCATGCATCAACATGTGGAACCCACAGTCATGGCTGCAAAATGTAGAAAAAATCATAAAAAATAAGAATTTAGTGTGTCCTGCGTTGTGCATCTGATTGCATACATTGAAAAAGCACATAATTTTTTTTGCTTACTTGTTTGTTTGTTTGTTTTGGAACTGGAATTTGAACAGTTTCATAGTTCTCTATTTGCTCGGTTGTCTGAGCATAGTGGATTTTCCACAACTGTTTGATTCTGCTGGTGATTATGTTGCAGCACTGTGCCAGTGCTTCATTCTCCAGTGTTCTCATAGAGTCGATGACTTCAAAACTGTAGTTCCGAAGGTTCAGAACAATTAGGAAGTAGTGCCCTGAATGTATATTGCTCGGGACAAGCCTTTGCAACACAGGGAACAATACCTGTGTAATGCATGTCACAAAAAAATGATAAGATAAATTTGGATAAAAGGGAAGTTACAATGGAAGAACACAGGGGGGTGGGGGGGGGGGGTTGCTTTGCACCATACCAGTTGCCGGTGGTTTAGATTGTTTTCACTTTTTGTGAATGCATGTTTGACCGCGCTTGCGTAAATTTGTTGACTTTACAGGAATGTCTGTCATTTGGTTCGGTTATATGAGAAGATGTCCAATCCATGAAAAAAGAGGAAAAGCAAAAATGTTGTTATTGGACCCAAAAAAAAAGAGGAAACTCACCGTAACGTAAAGCAGCATGACCCATCTGGTTGCACCCTTTTTCTTCTTGCCATTAATTACATGAATGCCGATCTCTGCGATAGTGTTGGTTAGCTTTCCCCCTGGTTTAACTGAATCAACTAAATGTCCCAGTGTAGCATAGTTGGACAAATAGTTGATTATGACTACACTGCAAAGAAGCAAACACATAGTAAAAACAAACGCAATTTATAATTTAAGCATGCATAAACACTAGATGATAATTTAAAACTAAGTGGCAGGCATGATATACATACTTCCTGTTCTTGGACCTCGTTGACCTTCCTGAGAACATACAGACCGTGTTATAAGTCTTCGTCACGGCTCTACTGCAGCTGAACTAAACCTTCCTTGCACCATTAAGATAAGGGACTGTAGTGCGGCTGGCAGCTTGCGCTCTCTTCTTGGTGGAGGTGCATACTCTGGTGTGATGGAAAGATCTCCAACAGCTTGTGGTGCCTGTGCTGATGCGTGAGAGCTTGTCCCGACGTCTTGCAGTGTTCCTGTAACTTTTGCTGTTGCTCTTGATATCTTGCTGCTGGTGGGACCTGCATCTTTTGCTAGTGCTGCTGCATAAGAGGGTGTTGCTGCAACTTTTGCCGCTACTCCTGAATGCTTGCTGCTGCTCGAATCTGCTCTTGGCGCCTCCGGTGCATAAAAAAAAAGATGGTGTCCCGGTGGAGCTTGTCCTGACAGCTTCCAATGTTCCTGCAACTTTTGTTGTTGCTCTTGATATGTTGCAGCTGGTGGGGTCTGCATCTTTTGCTGGTGCTGCTGCAACTTTAACTGCTGCTCCTGAATGCTTGCTATTGCTAGAATCTTCTCTTGAACCTCTGGTGCAGCATAAGATGTTGACCCGATAATTTGAGTTGTTCCTGCAACTTTTACATCCCTATGCTTGGCCTTTGCTTGCTCATTGATCCGAATAGCCTGTGCTTCCAGAATTTCATACACATCATCATCCAGCCCATCCAATGTCCACACAGATATGGGGTTTGCTGAGAGAGAGAGAGAGACAGAGAGAAATGATTAGACACACGCTGGGGATTTGATGAACTTGGTTCCTGATGCATTAAAAAATGAATGCAGTGGCAGCGAAAAAAACTGAAAAAATGAACTCATTACCTATAGGATCAAGGCCTTGTGTGTTGGATACTTTCTGAGGTGGTGTGGGATCTATAATGAACTTCATAATATCACAGTCGGGGCGGGGAAATCCCATGAACTCCCTTTGACATCACCAACAACTGCCTTCGATGAAGTAGCTTCGTTACTAGATTTTGTTCTATTCCACCAACCATATTAATCCCATCCACTCCATTAGTCAGCTTGTCTGGCAGTATTAATCTAGAATGCCTGCTGATCAGACTGCCTGGTTTGAAAAGTTGTTGAACTTCAGGTCCTGTGCTACCCATTGGTTGAAGTGTAGAAATACCAACAGAGCTATCAGTAGCTGTTGCTGTTTGCACCCTGCCTGCTTGGCTTGTGGCTGATTGCATCCTTTTTAACCGTCTACTAAGGGGGACAAGGTCTTCTTCTTCTTCTTCTTCTTCTTCTTCTTCTTCTTCTTCTTCTTCTTCTTCTTCTTCTTCTTCTTCTTCTTCTTCTTCTTCTTCTTCTTCTTCTTCTTCTTCTTCTTCTTCTTCTTCTTCTTCTTCTTCTTCTTCTTCTTCTTCTTCTTCTTCTTGATCATCTTTTTTCTCGTCTTGTTCTTGTTCATCTCCCCCTTTTTCATCTTGATCGTCTTCACTCTCAAAATCCTCATCAGAACCATCCTCGCTGCTGCTAATCCACTCCTCTCCATCTTCATCATAATCTGGGTCTTCGTCTATGTCTTCTTCGCCATCATTTTCATATTGCTGTGCAGCTTTACTACGCTTTGATCTTCTCAATTTCGGCTTGAGGGAGTCTTCAGCATCAGCCATATCTTGTATGAAGGTACCAAGCAACTCTGATACCCAGTCAGAACTTTACTCACAACATTGATGATTTTTCTCTTCTTCTGCAAGACATTAAAAAGTGAATCCAGTGCGTGTATACTGATTTGCTCAATACATGCTATAAAACTGCGTGAGCGTAGGGCCTAAATTACTTTAACGGAGCACAAACACACCTCAATAGCTGTGTGTGTGGGGGGGGGGCTTTAATGCTACAAATCTGTTTACATCATCCATCTGGAAAAATGAAACTTGGGCCACCAAACTCCCTGATAATTTTAGCTGGAGAAAAAAATGCAGAAAGGTTAGTGAGGCCATTTACAGAACCTAACTTTACTGCAGTGAATAATGTGCATTAGCCCATTACCTTTAGCTTGCCAAATGATCCATCACGGTTTGTATCGAGCTTGATTACCTGGTCCAAAAGTTTCCTTGACCATGTTGCAATCCTAGGCTTGGTTGTAGGGATTTGCACATTACCAACATCTAATGAATCTACGTACAGGATCTGAAAAAAAGGTGTAAGATGCAGGAAAGTAAAGAACTTACAACAAGATGTCGAAGGCAGAAAAAAAGGTAAGATGCAGATAGTAAAATGACAGTGCATAAAAAAAGAGATGAGGACTTACAACAACAACTAGTAAGATGCAACCCCTCACAGAATTTTGCTTGTTCATTTTTGTGGCTGCCTCCTTGAGCTGGTCAACAACAAATTGACACTAGTTCAGCTTGTTCACGCGTGTAAGGTCAACAAGTGATGGGTAACATCTGGGGCTTATTCCCAAACCAGTGGGCGGGCACAAAAAGGTTGACACTGCAATCATCCATGATCTCAGAAAATCCTCATCTGCGCGCTTGTTTTGTTTAATCCTTTTCATTATTTCTTCAATCCTAGGTGCTTGCCCTTGGATAATTCCATACTTGCTGTAGATGAAGTTGATTGCATACACATCCAACTCATATTTGACCTCGTCACCTTTGTCTGGCAAGTTTAGGATGTCAGCCACAGCCTTTGGTGTCACTGAAATCCTACCCCTCCCGGGGAGAACTAGTTCTGATGATTCCGGATCAAAGCACTCCGACATCAGCCAATTGGCGAAGTCCACTGGCATTGTGGTGCACGCAATCTTCAGCAAGCCATCAAATTTAACTTTAGCAATCATTTTGCGCTGATCCTCATAAATGTATCTATATAGCTTGATAAATCTAGCAGGGGATGGGGTTCCTAAGGTTCTGCACACATATTATAATAAAAAGTACAAATGAAACTCAGAAAAAATGCCTGATGAGATGCATGAATTTGCTGTGCTGAAAAGAAATTATTGCCTAACTGTGACTTGGGGCTATTGCGTGAAATAACGTGGGGGAGGGGAGGGGAGGGGGGCATACTGCATTGGATGATGTCGTACGGGCATGTCGCTGCTTCTCCGCTCTTGGCATTGTAATTGGAGTGTGTTTCAGAGAGAAAAAGCTGCGCATTACACAAATAAAAAGGGGTAAGTACTGGTGCTGCTGGTGGTGTTAACAAATGAATAAGTGAGTAATGGTGCTGCTGGTGGTGGTGGTGGTGTGTGCAACCCAATGTCTAAAATACACATGCAGTGTCTAGATTCATTTAAAAACTGATCCATAGGAGAGCAATGTGCGGTCTAGCTCTCTTTACTTGATGCATAACAGGACAAAGGTGTGTGCTTAAAAAAGGCAAAAAAAAATTCAAACAAGTAACCATGCATATATACTGCATCTTCAGAAAAAAAACTGAAGACATGTTAAGATTTTAATGTCTGAAACTAAGCATTTTTAGGTTTAGTTAGATAAAATGTCTAGACATGTTCAGATTTGTGGTGCAGGGCAATGTGCAGCCTAATTCAGATAGAGGGAAAAAGGCTAATAACTATACATGTTTAGATATAATTACCTGGATAAACACATGTTCAGGATAACTAGATTGCCAAAAAAGCTAAAGAAGGGCCAGCACAAAAATCACAAAATCGCCACCTAAAACAATCTCAGAGCACATACACACAAATTAGCCTATAGATGCTACGGATGCATGAAGCACATAAACAGAGCACATGCGGGGCTAAAAAAATCACACACACATGCATCAATTTCGGTTGGGTTTGGACTGAGGCATCTAATCAGGGGGGATCCAAGTGAACTGCTCACCTGATTCGGGTCTGGGATTTCTGACGAACCCCCTGATGATTTGTGCTTGGATCCCGCAGATATGCTCGCTGGTGAGCTCCACCAAACAAAATAAAACAAATGGATTAGGATTACCTCCACTCGCACAAAAATCTCAGGAAATCAAAATCCCAGAAATCAAACGCGGATGTGCTTGGACTAGGAGTGAGAAGGGGCATGGATGGGGGGGGGCATGAACTCACCTACACTTCCTGCGGCCTCTCGATTCCAAAATGACCTTGATGATAACCTCCACCAAATACAACCACGAAGCAAATCAGAAAAAAAACCATTGCACGCTCGAGTGGTGAGGGGGAGTAAAATCCATCAAATCGGCGTGCGAAAAAGGAGAGAACACCTACCTGGATAGATTTGTGCTTCGATCCCCCCGGAGTGCTCTCGTGAGATCCCTAGATGAGCGGATTCGGGTGAGCAAAATGTCCCCCACGAAAGAGAGAGATGAACCCTAGAGAGAAGATGAGGAGAGACAATGATCCCACGAGAGAGAGAAAGGGGGCAAGGGAAATGAACGGCGCACAATTCGATGTTTTGAATGAAAAAACAATGTTACTAATGATGTGTGGGCCTGCAGGGGTTAGAAGCATGTGGGCCCACTAGCCGCGCCGGTGGATGCAGCTGGCCCAGAATACGGCCGGCTGTTGTAAATTCTTTACCTTTTAATTGTTTCGTTTTCACGTTTTGGACGAGGGGTAGTTTCGGAAGCTGCAAAAGGACAAGTGTAGTACGCTTCGGTCTTCCTCAGAAAGCTGCTGTGTTCAGTGTTCTAGACAAGAAAAAAAGGACGAGTGCAGCAAGGCGGAACTTCATTGCAATGGAGCACAACAGGAGTAGCTAGCCAGGGAAGGTCACGGTGGGGGGCTAGCTACGGAAACCCCAGTGACCTGTTGCTCCGGCGAAGGCGGCGCGTGCTGGTGCCTGGCGGGGAGGCATGGCAACGGGGCTGCTCGAGAGGGTCAGTCGGGCGGGCGGGCGGTGGCCATGATGTCTAGCGACGCCACCGCCGATTCGATCCCGGCCGCCCGCCATGGGCGCCCCTCCGGGGAAGCACGCCTCCAGGAAGCACTCCGGCGCCTCAAGCTCCCGCGCCCCTCGAGCTTCCACCGCGACTGTCCGCCTCGAGCTCCCACGCCGGCCGGCCGCCTCCGCCGGAGCTTCGAGCTTAGGGGCATTTCCGTACCTATATCCTGCGGTCTGAGGCGGAGCCGTAAGGAGCCACGATTTGTGTCTCCGCCTCACCAAAACTGCTCCAGTCACCGCGATTTCCGGGAGTGGAGCCGCTTGGAGCCCCTCCCAAACGTGCGTTTGGCACGGCTCCTCGAGGAGCCGGTCTTGGAGCCCCTCAAGAAGCCCTTGCCAAAGGGGCTCTAAATATCCTCACTGGGCGGCGGCTAGGGTTTTAGTGCTCTCTCCCGGCGGCGCCTCCACATTTCGTCTCTCGGATCGGGAGGCGAAACCAAGACAGAGCTCAACCCGGCTCCATCCCACTCTGGTTGCTAGAGCTAGTTCATCCATGCGCCGTGCTTCTACGGTTCTACCTGATTAGTATTTCTAGTGGAGAGTTCGAGTCGTTTTGGTTCCATTAAGCAGTGTCGTGTGTTGATTGGATTGAACCATAGGCCTCGAAGTGGTGTGCTCTGATCGAATCTGATGTTTTGTTGGGGTAATATAGATGTAAGTTATGTTAATTCGTTGGTTTGTGGGTACCTGTAGGTTCTCTCTCTCTGTGACACATCTCTACGATCTGTAGAAATGCGGTGCAATCCTGGTTCACTAAAAAACGTTTTAAATTATTCGGTTCTTCTTTTAATTGTGTCGATTAGTTAGTTTTTACACGTTAGTGTCTATGAAGTGGATATGGTGGGATCCTTTGGTGGAACTGATTTGTTGACTCAGATATGCTGTTTCGACATGAATAATTGTGGCCGCCACACTATGATCTTTCAACGATTTGTGGTCTGCTGGTAGTTCTTAGGTTCAGCGTAGTTATGTATATGATTTCGTTTTGTCTGTGCGATTGCTGAGTTCTAGTCCATTTTTTGTGATGTTCAGTACCTTGGAACACTATTGATGTGCTTCTCCGTACTTCAGTGCTTGAATTTGTTTTGTAAGCTATGCATTCCTTTTGTCCTGTTAGACTTTTCTGAAGGTTAGAATCTTCAGCTACTTTAAATGTTTGCGTAAATTAATCTTCTGGTGTTTCCATGTAATAAGTTGGTTTTCCACTACTGATAATTTGTCTGTATAAGAGTTCTTTGTTTGAGGTGGTAACCCTGCAGATGTGCATGTCTAATATTGTATCTACTTGTTTGTTGTGCTTCTGTATTTAAGTTGGATTAGTTTTGCTTTCTAGTAGTAGTAGACTAGTAGTAGTAGCTCACTGCAGTTTCCATTATGTGAAGTATGCTGTGCAATCTGTTGAGCCCGAGGCAATGCGAAAAAAAATCCTATTATGTGTTCATTGACTGCATGCATCAAGTGTTCAGTTAAATATTAGTTTAATGAGGATGCACCATGCATGTTTAATTAAGATAATCTTCTATTTATTTTTTCATAACTGTTATGGGCATCCAATACCATTAGTTGTTGCAAATGTTAGAATAGTGCTTGGAGACTTGCAATCAATGTGCCCGAACCATGATCTTTGTTTCTTCTTTTCATGTGTACCCTTAACTCTACATGCTATCTTGTGCTTTTGTGTTTCTCCTATCCTTGTTTCTTGTGGGTTTCATTTTTAGCCTACCCCAACTTGCTTGTTGTTGTTGTTGTTTCGGTATTAAAGTTAGCTTTTACAGGATATCCCACCATGGCCAACATCAGAGTAGTCTCCAGCCTGAATGATGTTGCCACTGAGCTGCAAAATCTGCAAATCACTGATATTGCTCAGGCTAATGATGTTCAATTTCAATTAGATGAGGAAACACCCCTTCAAGATGCAGCAGAGATGAAGATGAAGATCAGACCAGGAAAGCATGAATTTATATTAGTTAATCCAGAGCTGTTGGAGTGCAAGTATCGTGCCAAGGTGGAACTGGAGACGTCATTCAACAGCATGCTAGACGCATCCATGGAGCAGATTGATCAAGAGCTGCAGCCAATTGAAGAAGGCATCACAGCACTGAGGGTCCTTGTGCGCTACAATGACCATCAGATCCCACAAAATGGACCTCCACTTGACCAAAGAAATCGTGGTGTGCAATATGTCATCTATCCATGCCCTCCCGTACGTGTTTCTTGTTCTCTTCTCTTTTGGGATAAAGATCACTTTAAACCAGTTTTGAGTAGATCTTATGAAATTTGATTGCCCCGTGTTGGAAATGTTTCTATTACTATAAGATGTTTAGAAAGAATTATGCAAGTGTTGTGTAGCTTGGTACTTTCTTTAGATATTGTTTTGTCTCTGTTTTGCTCATTTCCAAGTTATAAGACATGGTTTTCATGTCACATCGTCTGAATGAGTCTCCTGCGTCTGCTAGTACTTGTATTGGGTGCATTTCATTGAGATAGACAACTTATAACTAGATGTCTGTATTACGAGTAGCATTTATTTATTTGTCAACTCTTGAGCTGGCAGATTGGTGATGAAACACATACCCGCTTTATTCCACTGATTCCAGTGATGGGAAGCTATGTTAACATAGCTTTTGTGGTTTTCAATCCGAAGCATCTGCAGCTCATGTAGCTTTTTTTGTTTTTTCTTTGATTATACTAGTATTTTTTTTTCCTGTTTCTTCCAGTCATGTCAAAATTAAGTGAAGTTCAGTCTTCTTTTTGATTGTGTCTCGAAACATGGCAGAAAACAAAGGGGAAACGGATCTTGCGACACTGGTTACTCATTTATCTAGAAAACTGTTGTGATATGTTTGCTATTGTGCTAGTGTTTGTCTGGAAAACTGTTGTGGTATGTTTGCTTAGTATTGCGTTTTTCTCATTTTCAGTTCCCGTTTGAGCCTCGTTTTGAGCATGGCACACACCACCAAAGGGTCCCGTATCAAAATGCTTATACTACACAACAAGAGAGGGATGCAGCAGCTGCTCGTGACAGGTGTGCCCAGAGGGCCGTCTGGGAGGCCAAACTCCGTATTTTGGAGGCGAGGCAATCCATCTTGAAAGAATTGAAGACTGCGATGCTGTCAAAGATGAGGTCAGAGTTCAAGATGATGATGGAGCAACGATCTAACTTAGGGACTGGTTATGCGGAGTATGCGTTCCCTTCACTGGCATAGGTAAGTCACCTCGGGTGTAAACAAGGTAGCAACTTTATTACTTCCTGTGAATTTAACAGAAGTGCAGCATGCCTAAGTAATGCCTAAGCATGTTAGCACACTGAAAACTAAAGCTAAACAATGGAAAAGGCCGTAAACTTGATCAATAAAGGAATTAATGATTCGCGCAGCAAGAACTACTAGGTCTAAGTCCAAACCACCTTTGTAAGAATTTTTTTTCATGCATGTTACGCTACCATAAATCTCTCAACATTTAATTTGTCCTGTTCATGATGCATCTCTAATGGTATAGAGCCTGTGGTCAAGAATAAGACTCCGGAGGTGGCGAAGCTGGCAACAGTTGAGACTCACTGAAGAGGTTCTGATCGTCTTTGGGAAAACAAATGTAAATGATCTTTGGAGGTGTTCTACGGTGACGAAAACTTGAGACTTTGTTGGTCTCCTCAGAGTAACTTGCTAGCTGTTCGAAGTAGTGGTGTGGGCATCGTTGGTCTAGTAACTTGTCATGAGAACTATTTGTTTCTGGTCAAGTTCTTAGAATGTGAACCTTAATCTGCCTGGAATGGAATGGTTACTGAGCCCATTTGCGATGATCTGGTATTGTTGCTTACTTTTCTGTTGATGCCTGCTTTGTCTTTGAATTTAGCTCTTACGTTCTTTAGTAGATTCCAGTGGCATGTATGTCCAGTTATGCTTGTTGAATGATGGTCTGCTCTGTATTCTTGTTCTGGAAGTTCACTGCTAGTTTGTGATATAATGCAGTTCTGATCCTCCGGACTGTAGGAGATGACGATGGTTCTTTTACATGCTTAACATTGATTAACATCTTTTGAGATGTGCAGTTCCTTTGCTCAATCGATTAAACCATAGAATAAAAATGTCAGCAAACCATGCTTTATATCTGGTCAGCCTGGTCTGAAGTGTTTGTTGTATTTTGCAACTGCTACTGCATAACTTCAAGCCAGCAACTAGGACAGATGACACCACCACAAGTCATCTGGTTTACAGCATGAATTGACTTCATGAGTTCAGAGCTTTGCGGAGTGGATCATCCCTCTAGAAAACGCAGCGTACGTGCAGGACTCAACCGCGCGCTCTTCCCGTGTCGACGTCTGCGCTTCGGCTATGTCGATGTCTCGATGAGACGATGACCGGTCACGACGAATGGAGCTGGAGGTGGGAGACCTGGCCGACGTACGGCGGCACGACGCATTGCACTTGAATACATCAGCCCATAAGCATAAATAAACGTAAGCCCAGCCCAACACCGCTAAGTTCCAGCCCAGTTCTCTGGATCCTTTTGGCCCTTTCCTATATTGCTATACTGGTCACGATCTTTCTTTCCCACCCTCCAACAAAGAAAACCAGAGCCCCCTACGCAAGAAAGAGAGAGTCCGTTTTGGTTGGAGGGTGAAAAAATTTTCGCCCTGAAAATTTTGTATGCATAGAATATTAAATGAAGTCTACTTATAATTTTTTTTACAGATGAGTACAACTTTACGCGACAAATTTAATGATTCTAATTAATCAATGATATGCTACAGTAACTATTATCTAATCGTATGATCAAAAACTTTATTAGATTCGTCTGCGAATTAACGCAGGGTTGCTAAAGTAATTTTCACCCCTAAACCAAACACTGCCTCTGACAAGAAGACTAGCCTGCCAGCTTCACCTCCCATTCCAATCGCCGATTTGCCATTCACCGCCCGCAACTGCCCCCCTCTCCACCACCATCGCCCGCGCGCTCACGAGCTCGTCAGAATCCTCGAGGTAAGTGGAAATCGCCCTGCCCTATCAATCGATCATCACACGCGTTGGGTGTGGGGCCGCGGTGCATGCTGGGCGGGGGCGGGTGCACGAACCGGTGCTGACGTTGTTAATGTGTGCTGGAGCTCGGATTGCCTTTGCCAGTTTGCCATGTGGTGCTCGCTAGCTGTTTGTCGAAATTCTCCTGTTAGTGAGAGAGCGAGCACCTGGGAGGGTTGTTCTAATTTGTTACGGCGTTTGCTTGTGTTTTGAGTGGATTGCTTCATACGGACTCCTAGCTTGTGTCTATGTTAGATTAGTGAAGCGGAAGGCCGAAAGCATACCAGTGTGAAGGTACCGTCTGCACTCTGAAGCAGGATGGGCGTGTGACATAACGTGCAGCTGAATTTCCATAACAGTTAATTCTGCGCTGAAATGCGTATTGGTTTAAGCTAATCATCCTGTGCTCACTGGGCAAATGTCACTGCCCTTGAGATTTGATTCATTGCTCTTACATGATCATGCTGCGCTCGGTACTGTTGCTTGACTGATACGGGCAGTATCAGTCATGGCTTCATGCGGAAAGGAATCCCTGCTGTTCTGTTATTACCCGAGGGTTCATGGCTTGCAGTACATTGACAAATAACAATAAAAGCTTATTTTGTACCTGTCCTTGTCGTTTCTAGTATGCTTGAAACTTCACAGATCGTGTCCTATTTGTGTTTCGCTGTTGTACTGTCCTCAACCATGCCACATTGCATGATGAAGGTAATATAGATTTCTGTTTGTTTCCTTCCATTTCTTTCTCTTGGGCATTATAAGTCCCGAACTGGCAATCTGGCATAGGATATTAACTGATGGTCCCATTGTTGCATTTTCTCTGTCAGTAGTTATTTATCTCCATTCATTCTGATTTCTGATCCTCCGTCAAGTAGATGAAAAGGTTTCTTTGTGATTTCTAGATTCAGTTAAATGTGTGAAGGTACCAATCTTATTGCTTTCTAGATTCAGCTTCTTTCTGGGTATGATCAAATGTGCTATTGCACTTTGGTTAATGCTCGGGGTAGAAATGTGTCAAATTATGCGTTCTTGAAATAACATTCCGTTCTTCTATTTATTTGGTTATGATAATTTGGGGGTACACTGCTTTCTCTAGAATTCTTATGTGAAAATTTTAATTGTTTTGTTTTTATTTCAGTGTTAAGATGGATTCAAGCAATGCTCAATCTGAAGGTTCAGCCCCATCTGTTCCAAAAAACCCTGCCATGGCTTCATGCCGGAAGAAGAAAACCGATGATGATGCTACCTTCATCGAAGATCTGAAAGACCATATCGATGAGTTCATTCATGCCTCCATGGATGAACACAAGACCTGCTTTAAGAAGACAATTCAGAAGGTCGGCTGCACAAGTACCCTGAAATAGGGTTTTCTCTAATAAAAAATGGTTATTTTCCCATTTGGTCATTCTGCAGTTTCCATATACTCCATTTCATGCTGAAACCTTATGTTTTTGCACGTTTTATGCAGATGTTTGGGATGTCAAAGGTTGTTGCAGAGCGATCAGCCACGGGGGCAAAGGAAGCTGAAGTTGAAAGTGCTCTGCCTCTTCAAACCAGTGTCTCGCAGTAGAATGTATTGGTGTGGTAATCTGTTCCTCTGTGTTATCTGCAACACTGAAGTGTCGGCAGTAGTATGTTTTGGACTTTTGGTTACTGGATTCTAGTGTCTCATTCTCCGAAGTTTGCTTTATGAGTACAATCATGTCATAAACACAGATTTTAGACTATGTAGGAGTGCAAGTTTGGGATTGAAATATCGCCGTGCTTATACTGGTTTCTGATGTTGTAATCAAAGTTAATTCAGGTTTGATTTGGTTTCACAGAATTTGTGGTGTGTTTCATGCTTCCTATTATCTCTGACATTTATTTTTAGCAACTTTCTTTCATTATCTTTAACCCTAACAAGATCTTGTCCTACAAGGAAGCACCTCTGAAAGTGGTTTGTGGTTTCAGCAAGGCTTAGCCATCAGCAGTACCACGTTTCTTCTTAGATGTGAGCGAGCGTCATGTACTCATGTCAAAGATATTCTGTAGCTCGCTGTGCAAACTTTTCCTCTCTCGGCGAATTACTGAGAGGACGTTTTTGGATTGGCAATTCTGTTCTGCTTCACTTAAAGGGAAAAAAAATGAGGTACATTTACCTCACGGTTCGCTAGCCGATATTCGTGCGCATCTTTTTGTCGGTGAAAGATTATCTGCATTTTGAGTTTTTTTTTGAGGGCATCTGCATATTGAGTTTGAGAAGTGAAACAAAAACATCATCCCTTGTGTTCTCTGATGAGAGAAATTATTCCGAAATATTGTAAAACGTTTTATCTTTCGGGTTTTTTTTGAGAAAATTATCTTTCGGGCTTCGGTTCTAAGTTGTAACCACCTCGGGCCGTCGTTAGGCCGAAATCAAGCCCGGCCCCTCCCGTACTGGGCCTGAAGGAATCATCTCTTGGGCCAGCCACCAAAAAGCCTCTCATTCCACGCGCCGCCATCCCATCTTCCTCGTAGTCGTCGTCGACGTCCGCCATCTCCGCCCGCCGCCGCCCACCTCTGTTGGTAAAGGATTGGCGCGGAGTGGAGGTCCATCTTATGGTTCTGGACTGGACTGGGATTGCTTTCTTCTCTGGTTGGTAAGGAATCCTAGCTTTGCTTTGGATGTGTAAGAGCGAGTTTTGGTTCTATTATTAGGTTTGGATGTAGATCTCCAATGCGCAAAATATTGGTGTCAGTTGACACCTAGGACTTTGGGACCCAGGCGCCAGTGCATTTTGTTGTCAAAATCTTTCAAGTTCTACCGAGTTACGGCGTTCTATTCTATCTTGTGTCTAAGCAAGTTACGGAATATCTCTTCTTTAATGTGGCGATGATGTTTCTGGTTAATAGTAACATTGTAAAGCTTGTTGAATATAAATCAAAAGAACTTGGCTGTTTTTATTAATCAAAAGTAACATTGTAAGTGCATTTGTTGAATGATTAGATTAGCACCATATCCAGAAATGCATCCAGAGTAGCTGTGTGTTGTTCAAGTTGGTGATTTTGCCAATCGCCACCATGCACCATGGCTGGCTCTGTGGCTCATGCCTAAATTCAGGCATTTGCAATTGTGATCTACTGTTTTATTCGTTTCAGTCCTACTATCAGTAGTTGCTGGCAGCTACTTTTTACTTTTATGCGCTATAATGCTGACATGCTCGATTGAATTCTAGAGGTTCTCATTTTTATTACGTTCTCTGCTCGTACTTGTGAAGCTGGTGCACCCATAATGCTTGATCCATTCTGTACTGCTACATTGTGTCTAGCATGAAATGCTCTATTCCTTACTATTTGGGTAATAGACTTATGTCTATGCAACTTTGTGGATTATACTTGCCCTCGATTTTGCATTTTCTGCAATCTGTAGTTATGGAAAGAAGTAGTGCTTCAGAGTTCAGAGTTGCTCTTCTCATTTTTCAGCAGCTCAGTAAGAATGATGGAATTTGTGACAAGATATTATTGGATGGTCTTATAGTTCACCATACATTGCTACACACTATCTAAAATTGGTTGAAGTACACTGAAATAACTCATACGAAATAGTATCATTCTTGTCCATCTCAATACTGGATGCATGTTTATAGTCCTTTAGTGGAGGCAACAAGCAGTATCCTTGTTGCTGACCATCCATGGGGAAGTCAAGTAGCCATCAGCCCATCATAAATTACTAGATTTTCCCCCTGTATAAACTTGCTCGGGGGCATCCGGCATACATCAGAAATACATCTGGTGCTTTGTATCCAAATGTGACAGCACGGAAAAGCGATTTAACTATTTGAAGCTTTTGTCTTGTTCTGTTATGTTGATGAACATTTTCTCTGATGAAACTCCAATCCTTCTCTTGTGAATGTAACCAGGCACAAGATAGTTCCCTGTTGGACATAATCTTTCTTCCGTTGCTATGGAAGCCAAGTTTTCCCGGTTCCTGAAGCTTGTTGGAGTAGGCTTCAAAGCAAGGTCAGAGCACGAAGGCCGTAAGTTATTTCTGAAGCTGGGTTACAGCCACGAGTTTCAGTTCACAGCTCCACCCGCCGTACGCGTCTTCTGCTCCAAGCCCAACACAATCTGCTGTACTGGTATTGCCCACCGTCTATGCTGAAGGGCCCAACTCTAATAAGCAGCCATGTCAAACGCGTATTCAGAGAAGGGATACTGCAGGATACTCACTCCCAAGAAACTTTCTGTGTCCACCGTAATTTATTCAAATACTTGGTTACACGTACATAGATATCGTATTGCGTTGTGTACTTGTGTTCAAACAATATATGAGCTGTAAACATGTGCCGGATATGCATGAGCAACACCTGGATCAGAGCACGATCATCGTCTGTCTGATCCTGAGGCTCGGAACTAACCGGAGGACTTGCGATAAACCACTGTATATGTATAGCCTGAACACATCATCCCCAACAAAGACACACATATTTCTGGGCTATACTGTACATACATGCATATATGTATATATATCGCTGGGCTGGGACTTATCGGGTGATCAGCTCACGAATATGACGGACGGGTCGCAGCAGCACTCGTCCAGGAGGCAGCAGCAGCACAGGGCAGCAAGGCTGGGTGTCGTCCATGTCCAAGACCAAGATAAAAGAGAGCAGCGTTATTAGCACAAAAACAGAGTTCTTTCTCCTCCTTTTTGCTTTTTTGTCAGTGATGGATTACGAGAACCAGATGAAGCTGAACGTTACTACATCATCTTTTTAAAAAAAAAAACTTTAAAAATCTCTACTGATTACACGTTTATCCTCCGTACTTCAGTTTCAGTAGACTCGTCGCTCCAAGAGGAAGCTTAATTCTTGCTGAGGCAGTTAATTCAGCATTAGCATGACTGCTTACCATCCCTCGAGGAAGCTCGGCTCCCGCCGCGGCGGAGCGGCATACTGGTACTGCGGCGGCGCCATCACCGGCGGTCCATTGTTGTAGTACCCTGCGTGGCGCCGGTGCAGACGGTGAGTGCCATAACACACAGGACACGCACGAAAGTTCGTGCACACATGCATGCTTCACTCTCTCTGAACATGATGAACTGCCCGGCTCGCCCACGCGACGCGCGCTTACCCTGCGGTGGCGGGTACGAGTACCCGTACCTCCGATCGCTCATCCTGATGGTGGTCAGTCTCCGGCCGCCGGCCTCGAGTTCAGAGGGCGCCTGTGTGCGCTCTGTGGCTCTGCTGCACCGTGGAATGGAAGAGCTAGGAGGCCGAGCTCCGGTTTGCCGGCTATAAATTGCTGTGCGGCGGTGACGGGAAGCAATATGGAAACTCAGCTCCATGTGGAAAGCGCCTCAAGTGTCCGAAGCATCCCGCGCGCGTGCGCCGGTGTCAGCAGATGGATCGCCGAGGAACGCCAGGGAAGGGGAACGAATAAGAATAAAGCTCCGTCAGCTTTTTTAATCCACTAGGCCTTAGCTTTTTAAATCCCGGGCCGGTCCGTTCTGCACCCTTTTTTTTTGCGGGTTTCTGCTCCTTTTACCTTTCTCGTTCTTTTGTAGATTCCTCTATCTAGCTTTCAAGTTTCCCTGCCGTCTGCCGCTAGGGATGTAAACTAAAATGATAGTTACCGATTTCCGATGATTGTTTTCGAGATTTTATCGACTTTTAAGGCTAAACGAAAATGAAAACAATTATCAAAAAAATGAAAACGAAAATGGTAAAAAAAAATACGAAAATGAAAACGAAAGTGATTTGAGCATCTTCCGATTATTTTCGAGAAATATTGTATTTTTGCGATATTCTACCGTATTTTACCGATAGAAATACCACATTCATGTACAATGTCAGCACACCCTGCTATCTATATTTTTTTTTGAACTGAACTGTATTTTTTTTAGAATGTCATATCTATATTTTAGAGAGTCATGACTCATTATCCTAACCCTAAATCACAACCTAGTGACGTGAATTCATGGGATTATATATAGTTTCATGGATGACGAGATTAATGTCTAAAATTTTAGTATTATGAAATGAGATACATGTCATGTACTTGGACTAATATCTTAACCATTAGTACTTGTGTATAAAATATGTTAAATCATATAGTCAGTGTTGGGATCTATGGTTTGACATATTTATCGTTTTTAAAATATTGTTTCGATGGATTTCGATCGTTTTCGACGTGTTCTCGACCGTATATTTTCGTTTTCGAAATTACCGCATTACCGATGTCATTTTCATTTCCGATAATATCGTACCGTTTCCGTTTCTGATGAAAAAATGTGAAAGTGAAAATAGTGAAGCCTTTCGCCGATCGTTTCCGACCGTTTTCATCCCTATCTGCCGCAGCGTCAAAGCGTTTCGAGGCCTCGATCGGCGGCGGCGGTAGTAGCAAGCCGTTGGTGAGCAACAACGATGCATTGTGCGTGGAACAGGGTGCCGGTCGATCGATTCGCAGCAGCGACGACGCCATCGGCAAATGCCAGTAACCACACAGAGACTCAACGGTGGAGCTAGGCAGCTAGCGGCGGAACGTAAACCTCGGCATGGCAATTGCCGAGCACTCTGGTGTGAACGCATCGGCTTAACTTCTTCTTCAGGGAAAGATTAGGGGAATCAAATAAATCATCCACCCACGGGACGGCGACGGGACGACGAGAATAGCCCGGGCGGCGCCGGTGAGATCAGCAGCGCGCATAACAGAACGCACGAGCACGTTCTTGCAGTCGCCGCCTTGATCTTGTCGTCCGAATGAGCATCTCGGCTGCTGCTGGTGGATTCCGATTTCTTTCACACGCGGCAGGTCCATCCCGGATCGCCATTCTCGGGAGCTTTCGGCGGGGCTAGCTGCCCGTTCGGCATTTGCGCAGCTTTTCTAGCGCACGGAATTGGCCGTGGCGGTGCAGCGCGGCGCCGAGCGTGGGCAGCGCCCGGCGGAGGGAGAACACGGTGGCAGCATTCGCGACGAGAATATGTAGCGGCAGCAGGTGGATGCTAACATGCTCAGGCGTCAGGCCTTGTTTTGGCAAGTGTCCGATAGGTGCCCCCTTTCAGCCCGTTCCTGGAATTGTGTGAGCTACAGGGATTCTAGGGGAGGACGACGCGCAGCACTCTGGATCACCATCTATTAGAAGGCTGGTACTCTCGGAGATGGCCTTCCCAAAAAAAAATTTCTACAGTACCCGTCCCATCGAATGTTCGGACACATACATATACATGGATCATTAAATATAGTTAAAAAAATAACTAATTACACAGTCTAATTGATTAGCACGAGATAAATTTTTTAAGTCTAATTAGTCCATAATTAAATATTATTTGTCAAGTAATAACGAAATGTGCTACAGTACCAAAATCAATAATTTTTCACCAACTAAACAGGGCTTAAGGAGGTGAATTGTGAATGTTGGGAGCCCTAAGGAGGCGTTTGGTTGGGGACTTGCGGTGCATGAGTCCTCAGCCAGGTTCTCCGCATGCAAGAACAGAGTTTTGTTTGGTTTGCGTATCTGTTCATCCAGGCTTTGCGCATGCAAAAGCCCTCCGCAGCCAGGCTCGCCAGGAACGCAGAAGTTGGCCGTTTCTGCTGGACTTTGGCTCACGGCTCGCCTGGTGCGAGCGAGCGTGGAGCCAAATAGAAGGTCTAGCCATGCTGAAATCGGTGAATAGATTATGAGCATTTAATACTAAATTAATCATAGTAATAAAAAGTTGTATGAAAATAGTGGCAAAAAATCAAAATTATTTCTCCACTATAGATATCACGTCCTTTCTCAATCAACAAAATATGACCTTACCCCTCAACATATATCCGGAAATAAAATTAGAAGATTGATTGGACCAATTAAAATAGTTTAGTTGAATAAGTTGAACTGTGATTCTACTGAGGATTTATGAATAAAGTGGATTATTTGTACTAGTTTTAAATTAAAACAACCTTTTCTCTAAAAAAGGTCAGGTAAAATCACAGACAAGAAGGGAGCACGAGACCCAAGCCGTGTTGCCAGTCGGTCAGCCTGCACTCCCCACTACCAACGACGATGAAGCGAAGTCCCCAGTTCTCTCTCGAAGGCCCTCGTGTGAACAGTTGAGAGAGGCGGAAGAGAGGCGGCCCGTGCTCCCGCCGGCGAGGTCGCCGTTCCCCTCCGTCTCCGGCGGGCCTCTGGCCCTCGGTGCCGTGGGGGAACGGTGGTCCTCGTCCCAGCGGTGTAGATTAGGTCCTAGAGTGTTTAGGTCTAGGTTTCCGGCGGTGGCGTCGAGGCGGCGGCGGCGGCGCCACCTTAGAATATTCTAAGGTCCTCTCGAGCTCGTCCCCCGTCTCGATGGTGCTCCGCTCCGGCGCCGTCGACGTGCTTGTGGAGGTGGGGTTTGGTTTTGCCGGCCCGTGTACAGGAGTCCGATCTCTGTTCGTCTGTTCTTCGTCGACTTCGTGCGGCGGCGGATCCGGCGGCTCGGGTCAAGGATGCAGCGACGGCTCTCGGTGTTGCGGCTTGATGGAGTGTGGATCGAGCTTGATTCTCCGGCGGCAAGCGTCGTCGACGAGCTCTGGTCCAGGATTGGAGGCGCTCGGGGTGTCCATTGGGAGGTACACCACCTTATATGTATCTATGGTACTCACAAATAAAAGAGCTGAATGAGTTCTTTGTTGTGGACGATACCTTAATGCTATGCCCAGCAAAGGCCATATGAAGCAGGGACATAAAAAAGCTGTGTTTCTGTGCAATTTTTTCCCGCTCTTTCTTAGCCGGGAGTTTGTGGCGTGGGTCACCTTTGAGGCATTCCATTGTGATATGTTTCTGGTTTTTTTCTTCTTTAATGAAAGGCAGAACTCCTGTTTCTTGGGTTCGACAAAAAAAAAACCTAACTAGAGGTGTTAAATAATCTTTTCATGAAGCACAAGAAGTTATGAATGTGCAGGAAAATTGGAGGAGTTATATCACCAGAACTGTAGGATCAGAGCTTCACCTTTATTCTACTGGTGTAAATGCCAGAGATGTTGTAGGCATCCGATTATCGAAACTATAGGATGTGAGGTGTTAGGTCATCTCTGGGGTCTTACTAGGGATAAAATTATCTCTCCTGATACACTGGTATACTTATAAAACAAATTCATATGCTTTACCAACTGGCAAGTGATAACATGTTAATCTTCTCTTTCTCAGATAATTCTGTGTATGGATTTGGCTCTGCAAGACGAGGCCAAGTTGGTACATGTGCTTCGAGGAACGAAAAATCACATAATGTTCCTAGACTAATCGATGGCTTTTCAGACTTCAAGATAGTAAATATATATGCCAATGGAGATCACAGTGCTGCATTGGATGGTAAGCCTTGTAAAATCTGATAGTCATCGGCTCTCGTCTTCTCCTAGGTCTTGGACCATTGATTTCCTTTCTGCTTGATGTTACAGAATATGGTCATTTGTACATCTGGGGAAGAGCATTAATTGGACAACATGACAATGATCATCCTTGTGTGGTTTTACCCTCTTTGAGTATTTCTCAAGTGGCATTAGGATGGCATCATGCCTTAGTTTTATCTGGTACGTGTGCAATGTGTTACATTTAAATCAAACATTGTCTGAAAATGTTGTTGATTGCAATTTCGTGTTATTACAGCAGGAGAATTGTTCACCATTGGTGTTTACCGACACCAGAAGTGTGATCTCCCTGTGCCCAGGAATGTAGTGGGGCAGCAATCAAACACAAGTGGAGCAAGCAGTTCTCATGATAGCTCATCTTCTCTGTCAGCTGCGAAGAAGATCCCCTGTATTGATGGCGAACGGGTGGTGCAAATGGCTAGTGGAACCGAGCATTCTGCCTTTGTAACAGGTAAAAGTTTTCCTGAAGGCTGGAAATGTGCACATAAAAAAAGGACTCGTGATGAAACTGACTAATTGGTACTGCATATTTGAGCAGATAAAGGAACAGTCTTCACCTGGGGGTGGGGAGAGCATGGACAACTGGGTTTGGGTGACACTTCTGACCAGGTGGTTCCTCAGCGAGTAAACATAGCTGTTTCTTCTGGTCCACGTGGTGTTTATTGTGGAAGTGGATTTACCGTCGCGGTGGACTTACATTAGTGACAGATTACTTTATATTTTATAATGGTGAAAATGAGTGCGGAGGAGGATTGGGCCAGATGGACCCCTTTACCAACCGGGCTTTGTTTGAACAAATATTTGGGTACCTTTCGTTTTGAGCTACCCATTTGACTTCTGACATCTTTATTACAAAGTGGAACAGAAATAAGGCCTTGTTTAGTTGCCTTCAAAATTTCAAAACTTTACAAGATTTTCCGTCACATCGAATCTTTTAATACATGCATGAAGTATTAAATATAGCTAAATAAAATAACTAATTACACAGTTTGTCTATAATTTGCGAGACGAATATTTTGAGCCTAGTTAACCTATGACGGGACAATAATTATCAAATACAAACGAAAGTGCTACAGTATTTCACACCCAATCTAAAATTTTACGCATCTAAACAAGGCCTAAAAAGAAAAGAGTGTGCCGTGCAGCGGCGGCTATTCATCAACCATCGTTACATCGAACCATATTCTGGAATGGCTACAAACATACAATCAGTAGTGACGCATCTGGTTCTCGAGAGAAAACAAAACAATATCCCTGGATGCTATCTTGCAAAAGGGTCAGGCCGCTGATCACTGGCCATACGACGAAGACAAGGTAGCCGATAGCAGCACAGCAACCAATACCTTTCTACAGAATCCGGCCATACACAACGATGGTAGGCGCTAATCTGCTGGCTGCTCCAAGAGGTTACACGACTCTTGATGAAACCAAGCGGCCCGTTCAACTAAAACATGCGTATTCTAGCCATGTGTTAGCTCGTCATACTGTAGTTGGTAATAGTCAAATCCAGAGTAAACAAAGAGGAGTGTGCTCAGAGCCCAAACGCAGAAGGAAGGAAAGGCTCCCACGAAGTCCATGCTTACGTGTTGCGGTAGGCAGTACGATTTGGTCAGAAAATTTGCATCGCCGTGCCTCTTCCCAAACGCGAGGCCTGCTGCCTTGGGATATTCCGGTTGGATGTCCCTCCGACGATCAGGACGTGGCCGACGGCGACGGGGGCTCCAATGAGATCACGGATCGGTGTCGTCTGATCTTGGATTGTCTTTTAACGGCAGCGTTTGCCTGGATATTCTGGGGGGTCTAGCTGAATGTTCGTACAATATTCCAGCTTGATTTCTCCATTTTATTTCAGGTTTAGCAGTTTTTTTTTGAAAACACCTAGAAGCACTGGGGAGTCATGTAAAAAGTTGGGTGCCCACACTAATCGGACTTAACGCAGATTAGGCTGCCCGAGCAGTCTCGGAACATGCTTACCGAGCAAACACACGCACACACCCACACACGCACACCACTTGCTCGGTTCACAGTGCGACACTCGTGCTCCCGATAGGAATAGAACGTGGGTGAGCGCGCTCGCGCACCTAGCGAGCGTGCCACTTGAGCTACGGCTCGTTCGCAGGTTTAGCAGTTCAACGGAGCAGATTTGACTTGGTGTGGTGTTGGATTTGGGGCAAAGATTTTAGATTTGACGGGTCAGTATAGTGATTCCTCAGCCTTCTATGTTGCCGCTTTTGAAGCCTAGTGACATTTGATGGCTACCGTGTGTGCCATCGGATGTGAATGGCTGAAAGCTCATCTATGATTTGGAACCTGTTAATTATTCCCGGCTGACCCCTCCACTCGATCACTCCAGGCTTAGTTTAGAACGGCATTAATTTTAGCCAGACTTAATTAAGACCAGAGAATCTACAGCATTTTCTGTAGATCGGTACATTCAACATACTCTGAATAGAATTGCAGTCCAAAGGAAACAAAATTGCCACTCACAAATTACATCAGTGATTACAGAAGACAAGTTCCCGACTAGAAAATATCCTGCATAAGCATAACGTGCTTTTGACCTAACGTCAGCCGCCATGTATGTTTCCATTGCCCGTACTCATCATTGCTCACTCACAGGCATCTCATGGTCCTCTATCCTTTGTGCGACCCATATAGTTCAACATTCACTGATATCAATATCATCTAGTGCTCTCTCTAGTAAAAGGATAGCATTTTGAAATTTGGTTCAAACTTTCAGTGTGCGTAAATTTGCCTAAAAAAATAAACACCTTACAAAGTGACAACAATAATTTGAAAAAAAGTGATAGAGTATTCTACTAACGAAATCCAGGCTAAATAAACTTTTTTTACAGATGCAGTTAATTAATAGAAGGACAATAGAATAATTCAAAACTATTAAAGTGAATTCAAATATTTTATTAGGCTATTATCTGTTTTTTTTGCGAAACTTATTAGGCATCTCAACCTCATAATGTTGAAGTATCTTGACAAGAACACTCCATTTGTACTTTGATACTCCCGATATGTATAATCTTGTGAATAGACATGAAAGCTTATCTTTTTTCTGTTCTTTTATTATAATATTGGAAACAAATGGTGAGAGAAATCTCCTTATATTACGCAGTGCCCGCTGGCCACTGCTCTCACACACCCTCCGGCTTTTCGTCTGTTCGTTCCTCCCCTTCCTCACAAAGTGTCGGGTACCACAATTAGGGACACCCCAATTGGGGTACTAAGACCGCTTTTAAAAACACAAACACCTGATAAGACGGCTAAGCCCATGAAGGCCCACGGCCTGCTTCTCATTCAGAGGAAAGGAAAGGACTCAAAGAAGCCCAGCGTGCGGCCCATTCACATCCCCCTCGAACCCGCGGGACGCTCTCCGCCTCGCTCGAGGGTCCCTCTCAGGCCCGCTGGGCAATCTCCGCATCGCTCGAGGGTAGCGGATCTACCCTCGAGCAGGTGACCGATCTCCGCCTCGCTCGAGGGAAGCGGATCTACCCTCGAGCAGGTGACCGATCTCCGCCTCGCTCGAGGGAAGCGGATCTACCCTCGAGCAGGTGACCGATCTCCGCCTCGCTTGAGCGTAGCGGATCTACCCTCGAGCAGGTGACTCATCTCCGCCTCGCTCGAGGCCACTCCTCGTCGCAAGGGACAAACAGCCCCGCCGCCCAACCGCTTGCCGTACGAAGGCATTAAAAGCCAGCCACTCCACCACGGCTCAAAGGACGGGCGGTGTCAGGCCGCCACTCCCACAGTAGACATGACCGGGGTCCCATCCGCTGACTCTGGTCACCACTCCGCCATCCCGGACGCTGTAGCAGCACCTCGGGACCTGCGACGCGGGACAAGGCAGGCTCGGTACTGCTCCCGCCGACCATCCGGACCCGCCACCCGCTGGGGAAAGGGTCCGGCGACGTCACGTGTCCGCCTGCAAGAAGCGCCCAGCTCACACGGACGGAGACCCGGACCTCCCCCCTTTAGGAGCCCGGGTCCTCCACGTGTCCCCCGGACCTTCTGGAGTGTACGCCTGCACTCCGACCAGGGGGTCCGGGGCCGACCGGCGCCATCTCCGCGGAACCAAGGACGAAATCCAGGATAACAGCGACGTGCGCCGCCTTCCCACAGTGTACTTCCTACAGTATCCGACCACTGTACCCCCGCGATTTAGGGGAAAACGACGACTTCCGTGCCCCCACTCATGTACACCACCCCTCCTTACAACTATAAAAGGAGAAGGTGGGCTTCCTTTAGCGGGGGCTGGCTGATCTCTCTGATCTAGGACCGGTCGCTCGCTCTCTGGCTTCTCTCTTCCAAGAGAACGTTCCACGACTACTAAGCACTTATCTCAACCGACTCTACTTCTAGCAGAGACTTGGGGACTTTCCTCCCTCTCTCGCCTCGCTTGTAACCCCTACTACAAGCACTCCGGGTGCAAGATAATACAGTGCCCTCGCACACCCCCTTTGCTGGACGTACGGCCCCGCGGCCGGAACCAGGATAAACCGTGCGTTACTGTGTCGCCTCTTGCATCATCATCTGGGACGAGGAAACACGCAGCATTTACTAGTTGGGATCCGGACCCCCGGGTCGGGACACCGATAGTTGGTGCGCCAGCGATGCATCCCCATCCCCGAGGGCAAGGAGCTGATCCGCGACGTCCATGCTGGCATCTGCGGCCATCACGCCGCGCCACGCACCCTCGTGGGTTACGCGTTCCGGCAACGCTTTTACTGGCCCACCGTGGTCGCCGACGCCACTGACGTCGTGCGGACTTGTGAGGGTTGCCAGTTCTATGCTCGAAAAACACACCTCCCGGCCCATGCTCTACAGACCATCCCCATCACGTGGCCATTTGCCGTGTGGGGACTAGACCTCGTTGGTCCGCTAAAGAAGGCGCCCGGGGGCTACACCCACTTGCTGGTGGCGGTCGACAAATTCTCCAAGTGGATCGAGGCTCGACCCATCGGCAAGATCAAATCCGAGCAAGCAGTTCTATTCTTCACCGACATCGTCTTCAGATTCGGGGTCCCGAACTCGATCATCACCGACAACGGCACCCAGTTCACAGGCAAGAAATTCTTGGCGTTCTGCGACAGCTTCCACATACGTATGGACTGGTCGGCTGTGGCACACCCACAGACGAACGGGCAAGTGGAGCGTGCCAATGGCATGATCCTCTAAGGACTAAAGCCGAGGATCTTCAACAAGCTGAACAAATTTGGCCGGAGGTGGCTCACAGAGCTACCCCTCGGTCATCTGGAGCCTGAGGACGACCCCAAGCAGAGCCACGGGCTTTTCTCCGTTCTTCCTCGTCTACGGTGCCGAGGCCATCCTCCCCACTGACTTGGAGTACGGATCGCCGAGGCTCAAGGCATATCAAGAGCAACGAAACCAGCGAGCTCGAGAAGACTCGCTGGACCAAGTGGACGAGGCTCGAGACGTGGCGCTCCTCCACTCTGTGCGCTACCAGCAGTCCTTACGAAGGTATCAAGCGCAGAGGGTCCGGCGCCGAGACCTCAACGAAGGGGACTTGGTGCTAAGACTTCGACAGGACAACAGGGGCCGCCACAAGCTCTCACCTCCATGGGAAGGACCGTACATAATCGCCGAGGTGCTCAAACCCGGCACGTACAAGTTGGCCAACGAAAAGGGCGAAGTCCTCACCAACGCTTGGAATATACAACAGCTACGTCGTTTCTATCCCTAGAATTTCAAGTTTTTTGTGCATTTGCTCGTACTCGCGTCTTCAATTTCCCGAAATAATAAAGTACGCTTTACTGGTTTATTTTTGGTAACCATCTGGGCCCTCGAAGGCTAGGATGCGCGCTAACACTGAGGTACGCCCGGCTTTACCCTCGGCTTCCCGGCTTTACCCTCGGCAAAGCTGAGCCTCCCTCGGGGGCTACTACGGGGGGAACCCCCGAACGTCCCCAAAAAGTCGCCAATGTTTTTCGAAATATTTCCGTCTCGATCCTAAGCTTCTCGTACCCTTGGAAAAACGGGCGCAAGGCGTAAGCAGCTACGGTACGGGGCCGGCCGAGTCGTGGGGCCGCCTAAGCCTCCGGGATACGGCACCCCCCTCACCACCCTACGCCTACGTTGCTTATAAACGCGAACCCCCTCGCAGACGTTCGTCCAAGTCGCATACAAGAACACGGAAATAAAAGTAAAGAAACACAGGCTCGAACACACAAGGCCTCGACGGGCCACACATTCAAACTACGAAATAAAATCTCTTATATTCATAGGATGTGATTACAAAGCGCGACTATGATATAAACACTAATCTATTTACATGGGCTTCGAGGCCCAGTTTTCCTACAGGCTACCATCCCCCCCTTGTGGGCCCTCAGGGGCGTCGAACTCGGCGATGGGAGGGATGCCTGCTTCGAGCTTCTCGGCAAGGACGGTGGCGAACTCCTCCGCGGCTGCGTCGGCTTCATCCATGATGGCCGATGCGGCGTCCGCGTCAGCATCATCAGGAACGACGTACCCCGACGACACCCTCTGGAGATCCATGAGGTAATGCGTCGAGGCTACGGCGAGAGCCCGCAGGACACCGAGACGGAAGGTGCTCTTGGCGTGCTCGGCAACCCGTCCGCCTAGCGCGCGCAGGCGGCTGATCACCGAGCTGCCCGAGACGGCACCCTCCCCCTAGAGTTCTTGACACACGCTCACGACGGTCTGCTCCAGCTCAGCAAACTCCATCTGTGCCGTCGTGAGCGCGGTATGGACCGCTTCCTTCGCCGCGGTCTCGTCCGCCACCTTCTGCCTCAGCTCTGAGCAAAGGAAATCAACATCAGCTACGAAAAGAAACAAATCAACGAAAAATCGAAGGTACTCACCCGTGAGGCTCTTCTGCGCCTCCTCCCTTTGGGTCCGGGCGGCCTCTTCGAGCGAGGACAGGGAGGCTTCCTTCTCTCTAAGGGCAGCCCCCATGTTCTGAAGGGCCACCTCCTTCCCCTCGAGGGCCTCGCCCTTTTCCCGGAGGGTCCCGGTGAGCGCAACCACGTCCACCTCTTTATGGAGGAGCTCGGCCTTCTGCTGCTCAAGCGTCGTGCTGAGGCGCTGCAGCTCAGCGCTCTGCACCTCCGCCTCGCGAGCTCTCTCCTCGAGCGCCGTCCGAAGGCGCTGCAGCTCGGCAGCTTGCGCCTCGGTCTCTCGGGCCTTCTGCTCCGCTGCCGCCCTCTGGACGTCCCGCTCACCAGCAACCCGCGCGAGCTCCTCCTCCAGCGCCTGCTGACGCGCCCCCAGATCGGCCATTTTTGTGTTGGCGTCGATATTTTTGAGCACCAGCTCGGCATTGTGTTGCCCGAGTTGGCTTATCTGGGAGTACAGCCGGTTCATCTCGGCGCTCTTTTCGCGCGAGATTTCCCTCAGCTGCTGCAAAGGGGGAGGACGTGGGTGAAGACGCGTAAAAAAAAAACTAAAACCGAATCTGAGCAATTTCCGGGGGGGCGGTACTTACCTGGCTGACCTGGTAATCTGCGTTTTGGTGGAGCTGGAAGGCGCGGTCGAGGGCTTGCAAAATCTCCCGACCCACGCCCATCTGTTTGTTCCAGGCCTCCTCTTCCTCCTGCTCCTTGCGGAGGAACTCCGAGGGGACCCCGGACGGAACGATCGCCCCGAGATGGCCCCCCTCGGACGTCCCCGCCTCGAGCATGCCCGCTCCAGCCGACGCGAACTCGGCGATATGCGCGGCAGCGCTTGCCGCAGCAGCGGGGTCGATGTCCATCGAGTCCCCGTACTCCTCGCTGCTGTCCGGCAGCTCCACCACCTCCGTCGTACCCTCCTGCGCCGTTGGCACGGGCACTACCGCGACAGTACCCTCGTCCCGGGCCTCGGTGGGCTCCGAGATGGGGGCTCCTTCCACCTCCGGCGCCCCTTGCGCCGCTGCCTCCCCCGCGACGCCCTCGCCCTCGGCCCTTGGGGGCTCGAAGACGAGGGTCTCCTCCACTGCTTGGCCGGCAGGGCGCTCCTGCGCGCCCCCGCCAGCTTCTCCTTCCATAGCCGATCGGGCGGCGCTAGCCGCGTCGCCCTGACCGGCCTTAGCTTCAATAGCCGCCTGGGCGGCGTCGCCGGCCCCGCCCCGGCCGGTCTCCTCGGCGTCATCGGCCGCTCCGGCACCGCTCTGGCCGGCGTCGCCCTCCTGTGCCCGAGCCTGCTGTGCTGCCCGGCCCCCTCGAGCCAGGGCCTCCCATAGCCTTGCGGCCGCCGCCTCGAGATCCACGGCAGGCTGGGGCTGCGGCGGCGGATGCGGCGTGCAGCGTGCCCTGGTCTTGACAGCCTTGGCCGGGGCAAGCTGCACCACATCTTTGGGAACGGCCCCGGGACTGGAAATCAAGAGACACGAGTTGAGGACAACGGGATCGAGAAACCCACCAAACACGTAGCAAAAACGAAATTCAGAATACTTACCCAGATCGAGCACTCATGCTCCGCTTCCTCGTGGCACTTCTTCGGGCTCGGGGCATTGTGCCGTCCCTCGAAGACTGCCCCGAGGGTGGCCCCCTCGTGTCGGCCCGGTGGCTCGAGGCTGCCAGCACGGACGACTCCTCTCCCGCCGCAGCCTCGTCGCCACGGAACAGCACTTGGGGCGCGGGCGTCTCCTCGCCAGCCGCCGGCGGGGATGACTCCCGCTCTGCATCCTCGAGGGAGGGATTCGCCGATGACCCCGACACGACCCTCGGCTCTTCTGGCGCCACGGGTGCTCCCACTTCTTCGTCCCACAGATAGAACGGTGGGGGGCTCGTGCCCGCACCTTCCCCGTCGCTCCTCAGAGCGTGGTCCTCGGCATCCAAGGCCTCCTCCTCGTCCTCCTCCGAGGACTCAGGTGTGGCGGGCCGCGGCTTCCCCTCCGCGCGAGCGAGCTTGCACGCCTTGTCGTGCTTCGCCTTCCTTTTCCTTTTCCTCTCGACTTTCGCCTCCGCCGCGTCCTTCCGCCACTTCATCTTCTCCGCGTGGAGGCGATTGATCAGGCGCTGTTCCGGGACCGGGGGCCTCGAGGAGCCGCACCTCAACCCCTGTAAAACACGCCCGAGATGGGGTCAGGAAAAAGGGACCATACGACGCACGACGAGTTCGAAACCAAAACTTACCAGAGAAATGTACCCCGGCTCGGGGCGCATCTTGATCCTCCAGAGATCCTCGGGATTTTGAGGGAACTCCGCCACCGCGTACTTCGCCCTCCGGGCGGCGTTGGTATGGGAGAGAAGCTTGCTTGACGTCCTCGAGCCTTCAACCCGGCTCCCGGGGGTGAGCTGGTAAATCGGCAGGGCCCTCTCCACGAGAGGGATCACCCTCTGCCGGTGAAAGTTCGCGATGACGGCTGCCGCTGTCAACCCCTTCCTCGCCAAACGCGCCAGCGCGTCGGTGAGGCCCTCGAGCTTGGCTTGTTGCGCCGGGGGCGACACCCCCCAGTCCCACTTCGCCGGACGCTCCCGAAGAACTTTGTTAGTAAACGCCGGGAGCGCGCCACTGAAGTTTTGAAGGTAGAACCACCCTCGACTCCACCCGGCATTGTTCGTCGTCATCTTGCTTGAGATGTAAAAGTTCTTCCGGGTCGGGCGGACATGGAGCGTCAGGCCACCGGCGCGCGCGAACCGCCTCGGCTGGTTCCGCGCGTTCTCAACGAAGAGCTCGCCGCGGAACAGGTGGATCCAGAGATCCCAGTGGACGTCGATGCCGAGGTACCCCTCGCAGACGGCGACGAAGACCGCCGCCTGCGAGATGGAGTTGGGGCTGAAATTGTGCAGCTCCACTCCGTAGTACTCGCACAGGGCCCTCATGAACTTGCTGACAGGGACGTCGAAGCCTCGTTCGTGGAGGCGCACGAAGCTTACGACGTAGCCCTGCGGGGGCTTCGGCTCGGTCTCGTCCGGGTGCGGGGAAATCCACGCCGGCGCCCCCGCGTCGGAGTTCCGCGGCAGCAGCCGGTCGGCCACCAGCTGCTCCAAGACCGCGACGGTGGCGGAAGACTTCCCCCACGGCAAGGGCTCCTGGATGTCCGACATCTCTGCGGGTCGAGGGGGATGCGGGAATGGAGGCTCCGAAACGGCTAAGTCTCTCTCTCTTTCTCTCTCTCTCTTTCTCCTTCTTCCTCCTCCTTCTCGCTCTTGGCTACGGGCTCAGGACGCAACGGAGGCGGAGAAGGCGAAGCAGGATGGAGGCAAATGGCCAGGTAAACCCAAAACATCCCCTTTCTCTCCGTCTTTATTTACCACGGAGGGCGCACCCGCAGCCACGGCCCAAATCTACCGCATTCAATGCGGTCGATTTTGCTATCGCTGACGGGTGGGCCCCACGACCGCGGAGTTTCCCACGCGCGCAAGCGGCAATAAATACGGCACGGTAACCGGCGGGCGCGATGCGACTGTTGTGTTATCCCATCCGTCAGTCGCCGCCCACGCCGCTTCGTCTGCCCGAGGCTGTCGCTTGAAAAGGCGCGCCCACACCGCACCGCACGAATCAGGCCACGTCGCCCACCACTAGCGGGAGACCCGCGCGCGTGACTCGCGACTCTGCGTCGTTTCAAATCGAGACAGAATATTCCTTCGGGGGTCCCTTTACCCTCGAAGGAATCGCATTTCGAGGCCTTACTGATCAGGGGTTCGAAGCCTGGCCCTTCGGGGGTTCGACAGGCGCCTCAGATCACCAGAGTCAGGAACTGCAACGACGTGCCATACAAGCTACCCTCGAACGCGAAGTTCGAGACATCCTATGCAGTGTTCAAGGCCGGTTGAGGGTGCCTAGAAGGGGGATCCCATCGAGGGAGAGCATCGAGCCCCCGAACCCTACCGAATGGGTTCGAGCCCCGCCTAGCGAACCCTCGCGAGCGCTTTATGAGACGTGTCTATGGACCACGAGCCGGCCCCTATCGAATGGGGCACGGACGTCCGCTTGAACAATCCGCTAATAGCTCACTGAAGCAGCCATAGCTCGCGGCCCGGGCATGGGTAGCATGGTGCGCTTCTCCCCTCCTCCCTGCGGAAGGGCGACGAGGGGAATAATCGAAGTCGAGGGTTCCCCTGAACGCCTTCATACGGGCCTGGGCTCGGGGGACTCCTCGCACACCACGGTTCAAACTGCACCCTCGAATAAGACGACAACCATCAATTGTGAAGCTCCACGTGTCTAACCAAACCCTCCGCAACTAATGAGCGCTCTCCTGATGGTTATGCGAAACGCCGGGCCACTGAACCAGCACTAAAAATGCCGAGGCCGGCTGAAAGAGTGCCGATGCCGGCTGAAAAAGGTGCTGGGCAGCCGCCCCAGCGAAGCTACCCAGTGGGACAACGTTTATAGCCCTTGGACGAGCACAAACTCTCCTCCAAGGCCTCGGGGGCTACACCCGCAGGTGCGCTGACGCGCCCCCACGGAGGAGACTTCACACATATTCAAGGGTCGTAACTCCCTGTTCTCCCCTATACCCTCGATCAGCCTCCCCACAGAGGGGAAAGGGGACTTTATTGCCCAAATGCAAATAAAGATTACAAACGGTTACCGGCGCGAAGCCATCGAAAAATACAAACACGTTGCCACCTACGTGGCAATTTTCCCTGTCTTGGGGAGAAGCTAGCAGCGAAGAAAGACACCGAGCCCCTAGCTGACGCAACAGCGAGGCTGCTAGGGATACGAGGAGCAGCCCCCAGACCACACGGGTCCCGCGGGATGCTTTCCTCGCAAGCCTTCTTCTAGCGTCTTCTCCACCGAAGACCACGCGGGGGGTCGAGCTGGCGGACAGCGCCCCCCGCACCGTCTCCCCGAGAGCAACCTTGTCGCCGGGGGGGACGATGCAAAAAACGGCCGTCGGACCTGGCGCCAGCGCCACGGTCAGGCGTCTCCGCTCCCCTTCAGGGTAGGGGACATCGCAGGAACAGGACCCCACTGGCCCAATGCTCTTCTGCTGCTCCCACTTGACTTGAGGGATGGAGCGCACGCCCACTCCGGTCTTCCCCTACCGCTCGCAAGCATCCTTCTAGCGCCAAAAGCCTAAAAAGGCCAGCCACCCCATCTGGGGGCCGGTCACAAAAAGGCAAAGGAAGCATTACGAGAGTCGGGCAATGCTAGGAGAAAGAGCTGGGAGTTTGGAGAACAAAGGGGAACTCACGACCTCTATTTATAGCTGTGCCGGCGCGCCAAGCTTCAAGCTTGTCAAAGAGCGGAGGCTTGTATCGCTCGTGACGACGCGGCACTCCACAAGCAGAAGATACCCTCGGTTACCACGCCGAGACGCGACCGAACGAAATAAAGCGAAGCTGAGCCCCTGGACGCTAAGCAGCGCAGCATCGGCTCAGGCCGGCCGCCCTAGAACGGCGCGCCACAAGGCAACCAGGGCTAAGGCCCTGAAGCGCGGGACAGCGTGACGAAAGCACCAGCTGCCGAGCAGCAAGCGCCATCGTCGCCCTGACCCCCCCCCCTCAGCGCGCAGACACGTCTTGTCCTTCAAACAAACAAAAGGCGTGCGCCTCGAAGTACTCCCCCCACGGGCATACTACCCCGACCAGTGTGTTGTCACACCCGCCGGGCCCGCGCTCAGGCGCGCCCAGCCGGTGCACGACTTTTGACCAAACATGCCAAGGGAGAAATCGTCGAAATTACCCTTTGGCCGAATCCCATGACTCGACCAAAGCCTCGGGGGCTACTGTCGGGTACCACAATTAGAGACACCCCAATTAGGGTACTAAGACCGCTTTTAAAAACACAAACACCTGATAAGACGGCTAAGCCCACGAAGGCCCACGGCCTGCTTCTCATTCAGAGGAAAGGAAAGGACTCAAAGAAGCCCAGCGTGCGGCCCATTCACATCCCCCTCGAACCCGCGGGACGCTCTCCGCCTCGCTCGAGGGTCCCTCTCAGGCCCGCTGGGCAATCTCCGCCTCGCTCGAGGGTAGCGGATCTACCCTCGAGCAGGTGACCAATCTCCGCCTCGCTCGAGGGTAGCGCATCTACCCTCGAGCAGGTGACCGATCTCCGCCTCGCTCGAGGGAAGCGGATCTACCCTCGAGCAGGTAACTCATCTCCGCCTCGCTCGAGGCCACTCCTCGTCGCAAGGGACAAACAGTCCCGCCGCCCAACCGCTTGCCGTACGAAGGCATTAAAAGCCAGCCACTCCACCACGGCTCAAAGGACGAGCGGTGTCAGGCCACCACTCCCACAGTAGACATGACCGGGGTCCCATCCGCTGACTCTGGTCACCACTCCGCCATCCCGGATGCTGTAGCAGTGCCTCGGGACCTGCGACACGGGACAAGGCAGACTCGATACTGCTCCTGCCGACCATCCGGACCCACCACCCGCTGGGGAAAGGGTCCGGCGACGTCACGTGTCTGACTGCAAGAAGCGCCCAGCTCACACGGACGGAGACCCGGACCTCCCCTTTAGGAGCCCGGGTCCTCCACGTGTCCCCCGGACCTTCTGGAGTGTACGCCTGCACTCCGACCAGGGGGCCCGGGGCCGACCGGCGCCATCTCCGCGGAACCAAGGACAAAATCCAGGATAACAGCGACGCGCGCCGCCTTCCCACAGTGTACTTCCTACAGTATCCGACCACTGTACCCCCGCGATTTAGGGGAAAAAGACGACTTCCGTGCCCCCACTCATGTACACCACCCCTCCTTACAAATATAAAAGGAGAAGGTGGGTTTCCTTTAGCGGGGGCTGGCTGATCTCTCTGATCTAGGACCGGTCGCTTGCTCTCTGGCTTCTCTCTTCCAAGAGAACGTTCCACGACTACTAAGCACTCATCTCAACCGACTCTACTTCTAGCAGAGACTTGGGGACTTCCCTCCCTCTCTCGCCTCGCTTGTAACCCCTACTACAAGCACTCCGGGTGCAAGATAATACAGTGCCCTCGCACACCCCCTTTGCTGGACGTACGGTCCCGCGGCCGGAACCAGGATAAACCGTGCGTTACTGTGTCGCCTCTTGCATCATCATCTGGGACGAGGAAACACGCAACATTTACTAGTTGGGATCCGGACCCCCGGGTCGGGACACCGACACAAAGCATAAAGACGTGTGAGATTCTAGGCGTGAGGAGGTAAATGTCCAAGAAACAAACACTTCTATTCGAGTCATAGTCTGTTCTTTCCGCGGAAAGGGAAGGGGGTGAGGGGATGGAGAGGCGCAATGATGGTGACGGCGGCAGTGGCGGCAAGATCAAGATTGGTGTCTGCGTCATGGAGAAGAAGGTGAGCGGTTGTGCCTTTGGGGAAACCAATGATTTCCTGGCGGAATTTTTGAGTACTCGGTGTTGTGTGTCTTGTCACCGATTCAGTTTTTTCATACTGCTGAAAACCTTTGCAGGTTTCGTGTTCTCCCATGGAACAGATTCTTGAGAGGCTGCGCGCGTTCGGGGAGTTCGAGGTATAGCTCAGAAATGGGACGTTCGGGCGGATTATCGTTTGCGTTCCGTTTTTGCTGACTGCTTGTTAAGTTTTTTTACCGATTAATAATAATAATAATAATAATAATAATAATAATAATAATAATAATAATAATAATAATAATAATAATAATAATAAACAAAAGCGGGTACAATGATGGACGGGATGTTTTTTGGGCACACAATCCAAGCATAGCCGTTTACCATTATCTTTTGCGAACAAGCTGTTTAGCAAATTGTATTATATGAGATGATGTAATTATTCAACCAGCAAGTTTGTTTCACTTTCTGTTGCATGCTATATAGAAGGTTGATTTTTGGACATTGTTCTATCCAATAAAACTCTTAATACAACCCTAAACCCTACCAGCTTACCATGGTATGTATGGTCCAGTGTTTCGCCTGTGTTAAAGCATACATACCATCCAATTCCTAATCTCTGATTCCTTTAGCTTTTTTTGTCCTGAAGAAACTGAACCGTTTGGTTTATACTTTATAATGCTGAAGTTACATATGTTTATTCTTCTGGCCCTGTTGGTGTTCAAATGTCTGAACTCTGAAACTCTTTCGCCTGCAAGTACAATAACTACTATTCTACTGATATAAAGATTTAAAATATTGCGCTTCTACTTTATGGTGCAGATTATAATTTTTGGCGACAAAGTGATTCTTCAAGATCCCATTGAGAGGTATGTCAAGTGTGAAGCAGAAGTTGTTTATCAAGTCTGGCTGCAAATTTTCTGTTTATGATTAAGCAGTGAATTATGCAGAGATAAATTACTTGAAGGATAAGATTATAATAAATATTATTAACTAATGGATTACTCCTGTAGCATGATTTCTTAATAGTTAAGCGAGTAACTAACACTATCCACGCTGTATAAAATATTTGGGAATTTTTTAATTTGGTGATTCCAAATAACTCCGTCATCCATGAGTTTTATAGCAGTTTAGTGTTTTCCAATGGGGATCATTTTTCTGTATGTTTTTTAATTAAAATCTTGTCAGACATTAATTTGGTGATTTCCTTTAGTGGCAATGTATATGTTAGTTTTAAGTTGTATGCCAGCATTGGATAATGCATAGCGCACCATCCTAATTTCAATTTGTTACTAATTCATTACACTGACTGCTTCTGTTTTTTTTTTGACAGTTGGCCATTATGTGATTGTCTAATTGCCTTTTACTCATCTGGGTATCCACTAAAAAAGGCAGAGAAATATGCTGCTTTACGAAGGTTAATTATCATCTCTGACTCAAGTGTAGCATTTGTGAAGTGTTGGATCTAAATGTACATGAGATTTAGTATTTTCTAGTACTTAAAGGAACTATACTAGTGTTACGATTATCGATTATGGACAATCTGATCCATGTGCGACTTCTATATGGAATTATGATTATTAGTCATAGTCCTAATCCAAATACACTTTCTTTTAGTCTGCAAGATATGCATCATTCAAAGTTTCTTTTTAGAATATCATCGTGAAATATACTCTGTTATGGTTGCCTCTATTGACTGATAGTTAATCTAAACCAACTCTCCTAATAATAACATTTTCGAAATTCGTATCATCATGGAATTTGTTTTCCTAGATGAGAGTTCCTCTATGCCCGTTGCCAGGAGGTCATAACTAAACAGATGAAAGAGAACTTCAGAACCAATATTTCCTTAGTGTATTTTCCTTTTGATTCTTGCTTGGGAGGACATGCAAGTGCCAAATACATTTGATTAGAAGCAAGAGTACTCATTTTAAGGATTTTTACTATTTGATGAGTAACTTTACTTAGATATTGTTCTTTAGGCCCTTTTTGGTGAATGAGTTGGTCCCGCAATACCTCCTTCATGACCGCAGCAAAGTATATCAGGTATTAATATTTCTAGTACTTAGGACCTCAGATGAGTTCTATCGTCTCTGTTAGATGCTTTTAAGCCGGATGATTTCTCCCGGTATCCAGACTTTAGCCATACTTAAGGGGAGTAATTTGGACTTTTTCATTTTATAAATAAATGTTACTCATTAGCATATATTCTAGGTTGATTTCATGGCAACAGATGATTTTTGGTCCAACTGTACTTATGTTATGGTAGATTGGATGGGGGATCAGCAAGGGGTTGAGGCGCATTCACCCTCCGTTATGATGCTCTGAACAACCTATTAGGGGGGATAATAATATTTCTTGCTTAATTCTCAAAGAGTTAAGCCGTGCTCAATATATAACAGTGGCACTAACAAATCTCCTAACAAACTGCAAATCTCTCATGCCTAATGAGCTCTAACTTATCTGCTAAACAAACTCTAACTAATGCTTATCCCCTGAACAAACCAAAACACACGATAATTACTCTAGCCACTTGTGGACGCAGCTTGCGCCTGTATGTTGTGCCCAAGAAATCCACAATAACTTACTGAAGGGTCCTGTTTTCATTTGAAACAAACAGAAGGGACTCTTTTCTTGCTTTTCCAAACCAACATAAATGTCTTCATTTTCTCTCAAACCTGGAGGATAACTGCGTGTTATTGTATTAATAGATAGAAATAATGGTCCAATTGCATGGCGAATCCATGGCTGGGGTTAGTTTCTGTTACAATCGCGCCCTTGAAGAATTGAACTACCACACACTCTCCTCACTGCAACAGCTCCCCTAGCGCTTTTGCCTTTGCCATCTTCCACAAGGTTGCTTGCAGGACCAGTTGGTCTTGGTTGGCAACCATCAAAGATACAGCGGTTGCGGAGCTTCCAGATCAACCATGTCATTAGGATCACCAGTGAGTTCAGCCCTTTTCTGGCCATTTTCGACGCTCACACAGCCCACCGCCACCAATCTTGGAACACGTTTGAGTCCTGTGATGGTGCAAGGAATGTTTGATGAACCCTAGTTTGCAAACTTTTATATGAAGGTTTTATTGTCTTATACAACAGTCCAAACATACTTTATGTTGTTCCAAAATGTTGATGTTCTTCTTGTTCTTTTTCTCTTGCTATTTAGCAACTTAAATTGTATGGGGTTCCTGTTCCAACATATGCTGTCGTCAGAAGAGAGTACCCTAACCAAGAACTAAACTACTTTGTTGAGGATGATGATTTTATTGAGATCCATGGGAAACGGTTTTGCAAGCCTTTTGTGGAGAAACCCATTGATGGTAACATCTCTTAATTTGATAAGTTTTGTAATTGCTTTCTCTTGTTCTTTTTCTTGTTGATTATTCTGTCTTGGACTAGCAGAGTCATTTTCATTTGGCTCAATACATGCAAACCAAAAAAGAAGAGAAATATTGGTGTAGGGCTTAGAAGACTAAGCTTGAGGTCAAGGCAGGATGCTTTATTTGAACTTAGTACTCGAGAAAGGGAAATAAATCCAGTCCCATATGAACAGTACTTAAGTAAACATGTGAACAGTCTAACACTTTTGTACATCAAAAGATTATCTGGTATTTTCTACACATTTTTTACTGCCAAAGCATCTATAACATGCTAAAGCCTTGGCACTTTACTGTATAAAATTTAAGTATTTTTTATTCCACAGTCCAGACATTCTAGCTAAACTTCGTATTTAATAGATATTGTGACTGACAGTTGTTTTTTTCTCTTTTATCTCGTTTTACAAATTCATTCTTCATCTCTAGCTTGCCCTAACTTGCTTGGGCTAAGTCTTTGTTGTCGTTTATTAAATTTGCAGAAAGATTATTCTTTTTTTTTTGCTAAATTGTGTTTTTATTCATTGTAGTGTGACTCATACATTATGTTACTGTGAAAACTCTCCCCATTGACTATTCTGTTTGTTTGGATCTTTTCTCTATGCTAATTAGTCAGTATTGATGCATGCAAAATCTGTCCATGGTAATATCCAAAACTACTGATCTCTTGACTGCAATTCATTTTTTTCCTACTGTATCTTTGTAAAGTAATAGAATAAACATGGTTATACTCCTTACAATTGTTATCATATGAAGGTGATGACCATAATATAATGATATACTATCCGAGCTCAGCTGGTGGAGGAATGAAAGAACTTTTCCGTAAGGTAATGATTTGTTACCTTTAAGTTCAAGTTGATACTGTAGCTATGATATGAATATGGCCACCTGCTATGGAATTCAATATTTCTGTTAATAATTTCACTCATCATAATTTTCTTATATTAAAGCATTTATAAACAATATAATCTAAATTAACCTATCAGGCAATGTGTTTTATGTTCTAATATCTTGCGTATCCACTCTTGTTCCTGAACTGATGCCATCGAGTTTCCTTACTGTCTTATGTTCAGAATATTCCACTGAACTAGCATCTTTGATGTGTGTTCAGTGCAGTATGCTGTTAGATAAACGATAAGATGTTGGCTTTAACAAAACAAAATATGTGGTTATTTTACTCAAGTGGTATCAATGAACAAGTTCATGTCTATCCTTCTTATCATTAATATGTACTTCAAGTTGTGCTTATCGTTAATGTGTACTTCAAAACTTCTCCAAAATGTGTACTTCATGCATACAGGAGAAACAGATGTCAAGGAGGGTCTTATCGTTAATGTGTACTTCAAAACTCCTCCAAAATGAACTGAACTGACGAAATTCTTCAAATCAATACATAGGTTGGTAATCGATCTAGTGAGTTTTACCCAGATGTGAGGAAGGTGAGGCGATATGGATCTTACATTTACGAGGAGTTCATGCCTACAGGAGGGACAGATGTCAAGGTGGCAAACCTTGCTAACTTATTACTTCATATTTTTCTTTATTTACAGAAGTGTCCTCTCCTACTGTTATCCTAAAAACAACGATGTGCTAACTATGGAACCTAACCTTCATATTATAGGTTTATACAGTTGGGCCTGGATATGCACATGCTGAAGCACGCAAGTCTCCAGTTGTGGATGGGGCTGTCATGAGAAATTCTGATGGAAAAGAGGTACAGTTTCTTGCCTTAATGTGATGATTAGTCTCATTCTATAGATTAAACCTCTCTATAACATGCCAGCAGAAACTCAAACCCTTTTTGTGTAGAGAAGGGTGTGTTTCCCTTTACATGCACAATGTTGCACTGTTGCATTATAATTTTTTGTCTGCTTGAAGGTGCGCTATCCTGTTCTATTAACCCCTTCTGAGAAACAAATAGCAAGGAGCGTTTGCCAAGCCTTCAGACAAGGGGTAAAACAACTAAAACTCTTTCTACCAAGTTACTCTGTATGTATGATGTGGTGAAAGTTTACACTAGAACTTTATGTATAATTTTTATCCTATGGGATGTGAAATAACTCTGAACAGATAGAATTTTGTTGTTGAAACCATTAACAAGTTCAGAACTTCAGATATCTTGGAATGCCAGCAGAATTTGTTCATTTACGGAAACAATTACATGGATACATAAAGTATGCAAGGGCAATAAGGAGGGAGGGAGGGTGGGAGAGGAACTTTATGGGTTCGAATGTTGGTATATTTTAAAAGTTAAGGCTTGTCCATCGACCATAATGTCAGTTAAAACTGTATAATACAGGTTGCTTTTTATAGCTCTTGCATTGATAGTTTTCTTGGTTATTTTGAACCAATCCACAGAACATGGTCCATATTTTTAT